>NC_040018.1:31599920-31638024 GCF_000972845.2 Larimichthys crocea | reverse complement strand
AGATTGTTTCACATGTAAATGACTTTTTAAGTTGAATTTTTGCAGCTCACACACACCAACACACACACACACACACACACACACACACACACACAACACGCATTTAGTGCAAAAGGGTGTCTGTGTGTTGGTGACGGACTCCAGCCCGTTTGCCAGTGTGTGTTAAAAGCCAGAGTTAAGGTGTTTGGGTTTTTTTTTTTTTTTTTTTTTTGCCGGGACTCCCGGTCGCTCTGGGTCTTACCACGCTTGGAGGGTTTGGGCAAAGAAGGCGAGCCATCTGAGAGAAGAGGACAGTGTCAGAAACACAAACCGACTCACCGAGGCCCGGCGCTTCATCTTCAGTCGGCTGACGTCAAACATCAGCAACACACTGGCTAATACATTGGACTTCTCCTCAGGGTGAGGTTAAGGGCAACGCCAGACACGTGAATTTCAGACTTGTAATCAGGTGATCTGTCATTCGGACTGACTTTAGTGGTTGGTGAGAGCTTGGTGAAATAAAAGGCTGAAAGACAGACGCCGAGCTGGGCTGACTGTGCTGGACTAGGCAGTGATCAGCTGCTGCTGGGACCTGGATGATGATTGGCTGCTGCTGTGGGATGCTGGGACTGGATGATGATTGGCTGTTTGATCAGAATAATGTAACCAGAACAAATACTCGAGTACAGCTGGACATAGTTACACTGTGGCTGTATCTGAGCTGGAGAGACTTCCTCATCGAAAGACGAGCAAAGAAAAGACAGTCTTTGTTTGTACAATGGTTCAGTGATCTGATTGGTTAGAGTTCCCTGTGATGGACAGTGGTTCTTCCAATCACCTAGTCTGTATTTTTTGGACGTCCTGCCCGTTTCCAGGCAGTTACCAGTCCAGCAGTCAGCAGTGCTGGGTAAGCTATCCACAGGAGACTCTGAACATTCACCGTGGCAGACGTCACCCTTTAAACCCACCTGCTGCGACATCCACACAGTATAATCCTACACAATGTATGAGCTAACACACACACACACAGAGCATCAGGTTTCATCTGTCTGTAGAGCTTCATTTTTCAGTAAGTTTCATCGAACACATGCAGAGTGTCTGCTTGCAGAGAGATCAGCAAACACAATCGCAGACTGTGTTGTTCGCTCGTCATGCGTTCAGGTTTAGTGCATCAGTCCCAGAAGTGTGGTTGTGAACGAATGGCAGCTCGCCCAGAACCATCCGCACGTCAAAGAGTTCCTCAAACCCGCTTTTGTTCACTCGACCAATCAGAACTGAGCCAGAGGCCAAACGGGGGTTGCGCATGGTTCTGGTTTGGCGTTTCATTCAGCAGCGAGTTCATTCAGTCCATCCAACAGGCATTAGAGTGAAGCTGTGGATGGTGAGAAGCAGGGTGGCATCATGGAGAGGCAGGCCAGATAGATATGATAGATAGATAGATAGATAGATAGATATAGATAGATAGAATGAGATAGATAGATAGAGATGTGGGTTATTGGCACATCTACATGGTGGAGGTGACTGAACTTGTGCGACAGTGCTGATAACAGTTCCCATCTGTAGCCGTGGCTGGTCAGACTGGTTCTTACTGGTTCATTGTGTTTATGTGATAGTTGGATTTTTTCCGGACCCAGCAGAGGCTGAAAAACAACACGGACAGCAGCGCTGGAGCGGTCTGAACGTTAGTCTGCCGCCGTTTAAAATGTACAAACTTTACATTGTTTGAAATGTGGAAATTCAGCGACTGTTTACACACACACTACTTTTCCATTACGAGTCTGAACGTGACAATACTCGGGTTGTTCAAACTGCATATTCCTGATTCCTGGTTCACCTGGATTCAGGCAGACAGTAAAATGAGGACAGGCTGGTAGAGATTATCATATATAATAAAGAAACTTCTTGTCGTTCTGTGACCAAATTTACAACCAGATGTACGAAGCTCCGACGATCTGGACAACGAGAAGCGCAAATACTAGAAAAGATGTATTTAATATATTTTATTTCATTCTCTTTAACTATCATGAAATCAGCAGAGCAGCGTGTCGTTTTGTTTTGTAGACTGACAACGGCTGGTTTCAGGTCCAAACGCACTAATACACAACTCAACAGAACTCTGCTTCCTGTTTCACCTGGACAACAAAAGCTGAACGTTCATAAAGTCGACTCACGGCAGAAGAGTTGGAGGGGAGTTCATAAATCTGAAACATCCGTTTTATAACTAATTAACTAGTTGAAGTCGTCAGTGAATCCACCATCGGACACAAAAAAAAAGACTTTTGTGGCTGTTTGTTGGACAAAAATCCAAACTATCTGCTCGAACGTTCAGTCGTGGAGCTCTGGGGGAGACGTGTGTGGAGTGTGCAGCAGTGTGTGTGTGTGTGTGTGTGTGTGTCGGGGTGTGTTGTAGTTACTCTGCTTCACCACCAGAGGGGACATTATCAAGTAAATAACCACAGATACAACAACGAGAAGAACTACAGTGTCACACTAACACAACATCAACCAGAGAACACACAGTCACTTTCTTTCTTCCAGAGTTTTAGATCCGTCCGTCTATAGGCAGCCCAAAACATCCAATCACATCAGAGGATTTGTGTGTTTGTGACCGCACACTACTCTCACACTAACAGCTAATCCACGTGTGTGGTGTTGTGCATGGTGTGGTGTGTGTGGGCAGCTGTAAACATCCGTTCTGCTGACCGACTGTGCGTTTTTCTGCTGAGTCAGACGTCGGTGAGAGTCGAGGATCAATCACAGTGTGATGTACAGCTCCTGAGCAGCCATGATCAGCCTGTGAACGCACGTCTACAGCTCCCGAATCACTTTCCCATGTCCTGTGTGTGTGTGTGTGTGTGTGTGTGTGTGTGTGTGTGGGTGTGTGTGTGTGTGTGTGTGGTGCACGCCATGGTATGTGGCAGGGTCATGCACGTGGAGATGCGTGTGCAAAAGCAGTGTGCCGAGCCGAGCCGAGCTGAGGCTGAGCGAGTCCGAGCCGAGGTGGGCGGGGGTAGCTGTGCTGTGAGGAGTGCCAGGATGCCGGGAGGGGAAGGAGGGAGGCTGTGAGGAGGAGGAGGAGGAGGAGGAGGAGGAGGGTTAGGGGACCGTTGGCGAGGGTCTCCACTTACCAGATATCTGGGGCTGGATGCCGGGCTGGTCGTTGGTGCTGAGCAGCTGGGCCTGGATGGTCTCCACCACGCGCTTGAAACGTCGGCTGGGACCTGACGAGGAAACAGCGGAGCTTCATCAGGTTACATGACGACCGGAATAATCCGTTTGTACGACCTCAGTAGATGAAGTGTTTAGTCTGTGGAGTGACTGCATGCACCGGTTTACCTGAGAGCAGGGTGAAGGTGACGGAGTAGATGCCGTTGTCCTTGGTGGCGCTGGTGCTCTCGGTGTAGGTTGATGTCCACCTGGAACTTCACCGGTTTCTGGAAAACCGTCGGACCGGCTGTGGACTTGTACTCCTCGGAAACTGGTCTGAAATGACGCTGTGGCTCAGGCTGGGGATCTGACGGAGGAGACAGACGCAGAGTCAGCAACGACGACAGACGAGGAAGAGACGGGAGCAGAGGGCGCCCGGCGTTACGTGACGGACGTGTCAGCGCGACAGACAGAAGCCTGATGCGCAGCGTGAACACACAGACTGCTGTGAGATGAAGAGATGAACAGGAAAAGGACTCATCAGGCGGACTGAAGACTCACAGAGAGGAAGGCGTGAACGATGTCGGCCTTTATGGAGCTCAGAGGTTTGTCTCTGATCACGATGAAGATCTGCTCCTCCTTCTCCAGGTTGATGAAGTTACCGAACCACGACTTCTTAGCCAGCCTGCAGGAGGACAGAGCGAGACACCACATGATCCACCCCCACATGATCCACCACCACATGATCCACCACCACATGATCCACAGATGATGAATACTCAACTAACTTCAAATTTTGACTTTGTGCCAGCAGGAAGAGGAATTTTCTGATCTGCACATGATGTTTTAATGTATTAAATATAGAAATGTAAATGAATGTTCACTGACTGAGTGATTTCACTGATTTGATAAATGTTCATCATCGTCCTGACCAGGTGATGTGAGAGCAAACCTTAACTGAACCTTTATGACAGTTTACAAACACCTGAAATCTACACACACCATCTTCCATGTCCAGTTTTTATGTTTTAAATGTTTTTTTATGGAACGCAAACGAAACAACGTTTCTACAGCCGGACTCTGCTCGCTGTACTCCCTCTGGAGACGAGTCTGGAGTCAGGCTGGACATGCTTCCTGGGTGGGAACTGTGGGGGGGAAAAGAGGTAAAAGGTCACAGAGTTATAAGTGTGCGGGCTGTGATGTCATCAACACTGACTTCCTGTTTGTCTTTTTGAACCTTGGAGATTATCCGGAGCCGCCGAGGCCCGCAGTTTGTCTGCGGGGATTATGAAGGAAAACTGAGGCGGAAAAATGGGAAATTTTCCACTTTCCGTAATGAGAGATTATCTGGAGTCTGACTCGGCCGGAGGCGGCAGGTGAACCGTTAAACACTCCATTAAGAGCAAAGATCTCATCTGCTGCCCCAGGACTGCCGTTTGAAGCACAAACACTCGATAAGATCTGATCTGAATAAATCAAACGCCCCCCGTCCACCTGAACCCACCTTGCATTTTCCTGCGGTGGAAGGCGGCGAGCCCAGAAGCTGTTCTTGATGGAGTTGAGGCGTGCCTCCACGGCATGCCCCGATGGAGGGCTGGCGGCGGCGTCGGGCCGGCGTGCCGGTCGGGCTGCCTTGGGCGGTGCACCGGGGTGCCTTTAGGGGTGGGGAGAGGACTCCCTCTGGGGGAGGGGTGGGGGGTCACTGCGGATGGGGACAGATTTGCCGTTGTGGTCAGGGTGGAGGTGGTGGCGACGGCGGGCGACATAGGAGGCACGGGGGAGAGGGGATGGAGAGTTTGGGGGGGACCGTGAGGGGAGGGTGCCGCCTCACCCGGGGGCTGTTGGGGATGCACGGCGCCAGAGGCTGGCACGCGTGGAGGGCCAGATTTGGGCGTGGTTGGGGTCTGGGCGGTGTTTGGAAGCGGGTTGGACCTGGTGGTCTGCAGGGGCTTCTCTGACCCTTTGGGTTTGGCGGGGAGGGTCTGAGTGCGGGGGTGCATGAGGGGAGACCCCATCTTTGGCTGGTAGGAGTGGGGCGTGCGAGGCCCCACCCCGTTAAGGCGGACCTCGTGGGAGGGGGTGGGGCTGCAGTTGGGGACTGACACAAGTCTGGGGACTGGGGCGGGATGAAAAACGCCTTTGGGCTGCGATTGGCATGCACCGTTATACATGACGGCAGCCAATGAGAGAGCAGCAGCAGCAGCACGGCCGAGATCTTATCGAGTCATTTCAGCTTTAAAACAACAAATCTCACTTCAGATTATTTTATTTTTCACCGAGCAGCCTCTCGGATGTGACAGTTTGCTGCTTTTCTTCTTACGTATCTGGAGTTTGGTTTTCTGATTTGAAAATAAGTCATTTCAAAAGGTTAAACTTTGGATTTTAAAGAAAGAACAATGAGCATTATTCACTATGTGACTCTAGCTGCAGTGCACAGATGTGGGGGTGTAACGTACACGGTTAGTTTATTTGTACCGAATTCTATAAAAATTTGTAAATGACTTTTTAAGTTGAATTTTTGCAGCTCACACACACACACACACACACACACACGCACAGACACACACACGCATGTTAGTGCAAAAAGGGTGTCTGTGTGTTGGTGATCGGACTCCAGCCCGTTTGCCAGTGTGTGTTAAAAGCCAGAGTTAAGGTGTTTGGGTTTTTTTTTTTTTTTTTTTTTTTCGGGAGCTCCCGGTCGCTCTGGGTCTTACCACGCTTGGAGGGTTTGGGCAAAGAAGGCGAGCCATCTGAGAGCAGAGGACAGTGTCAGAAACACCAACCGACTCACCGAGGCCCGGCGCTTCATCTTCAGTCGGCTGACGTCAAACATCAGCAACACACTGGCTAATACATTGGACTTCTCCTCAGGGTGAGGTTAAAGGGCAACGCCAGACACGGTGAATGTTCAGACTTGTAATCAGGTGACTCTGTCGGACTGACTTTTAGTGGTTGGTGAGAGCTTGGTGAAATAAAAGGCTGAAAGACAGACGCCGAGCTGGGCTGACTGCTGCTGGACTAGGCAGTGACATCAGCTGCTGCTGGGGACCTGGATGATGATTGGCTGGTTGATCAGAAGTAATGTAACCAGAACAAATACTCGAGTACAGCTGAACATATTTACCACTGTGGCTGTATCTGAGCTGGAGAGACTTTCCTCATCGAAAGACGAGCAAAGAAAGACACTGAAGACTTTGTTTGTACAATGGTTCAGTGATCTGATTGGTTAGAGTTCGCCTGTGATTGACAGGTGGTTCTTCCAATCACCTAGTCTGTATTTTTTGGACGTTCCTGCCCGTTTCCAGGCAGTTACCAGTCCAGCAGTCAGCAGTGCCGGGTAAGCTATTGTAGGTACTTCCACAGGAGACTCTGAACATTCACCGTGGCAGACGTCACCCTTTAAACTCCACCTGCTGCGACATCCACACAGATATAATCCTACACAATGTATGAGCTAACACACACACACACACAGAGCATCAGGTTCATCTGTCTGTAGAGCTTCAGTGTTTCAGTAAGTTTCATCGAACACATGCAGAGTGTCTGCTTGCAGAGAGATCAGCAAACACAATCGCAGACTGTGTTTGTTCGCTCGTCATGCGTTCAGGTTTAGTACATCAGTCCCAGAAGTGTGTGTGTGAACGAATGGCAGCTCGCCCAGAACCATCAGCACGTCAAAGAGTTCCTCAAACCCGCTTTTGTTCAGCTCGACCAATCAGAACTGAGCCCAGAGGCCAAACGGGGTGTGCGCATGGTTCTGGGTTGGCGTTTCATTCAGCATGCGAGTTCATTCAGTCCATCCAACAGGCATTAGAGTGAAGCTGTGGATGGTGAGAAGCAGGGTGGCATCATGGAGAGGCAGGCCAGATAGATAGATAGATAGATAGATAGATAGATAGATAGATAGATAGATAGATAGAGATGTGGGTTATTGGCACATCTACATGGTGGAGGTGACTGAACTTGTGCGTACAGTGCCTGATAACAGTTCCCATCTGTAGCCGTGGCTGGTCAGACTGGTTCTTACTGGTTCCTTGTGTTTATGTGATAGTTTGGATTTTTTCCGGACCCAGCAGAGGCTGACGAAACAACACGGACAGCAGCTACTGGAGCGATCTGAACGTTAGTCTGCCGCTGTTTAAAATGCACGAGCATTTTACATTGTTTGAAATGTGGAAATTCAGCGACTGTTTACACGCACACTACTTTTCCGTTACGAGTCTGAACGTGACAATACGTGTTCACCTGGATTCAGGCAGACAGTAAAATGAGGACAGGCTGGTAGAGATTATCGTTAATAATAATAATAAAGAAACTTCTTGTCGTTCTGTGACCAAATTTACAACCAGATGTTACGAAGCTCCGACGATCTGGACAACGAGAAGCTAATAATTCATGACATCAAATACTAGAAAAGATGTATTTAATATATTTTATTTCATTCTCTTTAAACTATCATGAAATCAGCAGAGCAGCGTGTCGTTTTGTTTTGTAGACTGACCACGGCTGGTTTCAGGTCCAAACGCACTAATACACAACTAAACAGAACTCTGCTTCCTGTTTCACCTGGACAACAAAAGCTGAACGTTCATAAAAGTCGACTTCACGGCAGAAGAGTTGGATTGGAGTTCATAAATCTGAAACATCCTGTTTTATAACTAATTAACTAGTTGAAGTCGTCAGTGAATCCACCATCGGACACAAAAAAAAAAGACTTTTGTGGCTGTTTGTTGGTCAAAAATCCAAACTATCTGCTCGAACGTTCAGTCGTGGAGCTCTGGGGGCGACGTGTGTGTGAAGTGTGCAGCAGTGTGTGTGTGTCGGGGTGTGTTGTAGTTACTCTGCTTCACCACCAGAGGGGACCATTATCAAGTAAATAACCACAGATACCACAACGAGAAGACTACAGTGTCACACTAACACAACATCAACCAGAGAACACACAGTCACTTTCTTTTCTTCCAGAGTTTTAGGATCCGTCCGTCTATAGGCAGCCCAAAACATCCAATCACATCAGGAGGATTTGTGTGTTTGTGACCGCACACTACTCTCACACTAACAGCTAATCCACGTGTGTGTGTGTGTGTATGTGTGTGTGCAGCTGTAAACATCCGTTCTGCTGACCGACTGTGCGTTTTTCTGCTGAGTCAGACGTCGGTGAGAGCCGAGGATCAATCACAGTGTGATGTACAGCTCCTGAGCAGCCATGATCAGCCTGTGAACGCACGTCTACAGCTCCCTGAATCACTTTCCCATGTCCTGTGTGTGTGTGTGTGTGTGTGTGTGTGTGTGTGCACGCCATGGTATGTGGCAGGGTCATGCACGTGGAGATGCCGTGTGCTAAAAGCAGTGTGCCGAGCCGAGCCGAGCTGAGGCTGAGCGAGTCCGAGCCGAGGTGGGCGGGGCGTAGCTGTGCTGTGAGGAGTGCCAGGATGCCGGGAGGGGGAAGGAGGGAGGCTGTGAGGAGGAGGAGGAGGAGGAGGAGGAGGAGGGTTAGGGGACCGCTGGCGAGGGTCTCCACTTACCAGATATCTGGGGCTGGATGCCGGGCTGGTCGTTGGTGCTGAGCAGCTGGGCCTGGATGGTCTCCACCACGCGCTTGAAACGTCGGCTGGGACCTGACGAGGAAACAACGGAGCTTCATCAGGTTACGTGACGACTGGAATAATCCGTTTGTACGGCATCAGTGTTCAAACAGTTAACCTCATTAGATGAAGTGTTTAGTCTGTGGAGTGACTGCATGCACCGTGTGCTGTTTACCTGAGAGCAGGGTGAAGGTGACGGAGTAGATGCCGTTGTCCTTGGTGGCGCTGGTGCTCTCGGTGTAGGTGATGTCCACCTGGAACTTCACCGGTTTCTGGAAAACCGTCGGACCGGCCGTGGACTTGTACTCCGCTCGGAAACTGGTCTGAGAGATGACGCTGTGGCTCAGGCTGGGGATCTGACGGAGGAGACAGACGCAGAGTCAGCAACGACGACAGACGAGGAAGAGACGGGAGCAGAGGGCGCCCGGCGTTACGTGACGGACGTGTCAGCGCCGACAGACAGAAGCCTGATGCTCAGCGTGAACACACACAGACTGCTGTGAGATGAAGACGATGAACAGGAAAAGGACTCATCAGGCGGACTGAAGACTCACAGAGAGGAAGGCGTGGACGATGTCGGCCTTTATGGAGCTCAGAGGTTTGTCTCTGATCACGATGAAGATCTGCTCCTCCTTCTCCAGGTTGATGAAGTTACCGAACCACGACTTCTTAGCCAGCCTGCAGGAGGACAGAGCGAGACCATGACATGATCCACCACCACATGATCCACCACCACATGATCCACCACCACATGATCCACAGACTGATGAATACTCAGACTTTAACTTCAAATTTTGACTTTGTGCCAGCAGGAAGAGGAATATTCTGATCTGCACATGATGTTTAAATGTAGAAATGTAAATGAATGTTCACTGACTGAGTGATTTCACTGATTTGATAAATGTTCATCATCGTCCTGACCAGGTGATGTGAGAGCAAACCTTAACTGAACCTTTATAACTGAACCTTTATGACAGTTTACAAACACCTGAAGATCTACACACACTCATCTTCCATGTTCCAGTTTTTATGTTTTAAATGTTTTTTATGGAACGCATACGAAACAACGTTTCTACACCCGGACTCTGCTCGCTGTACTCACTCTGGAGACGAGTCTGGAGTCAGGCTGGACATGTCTTCCTGGGTGGGAACTGTGGGGGGAAAGGGGTCAAAGGTCACAGAGTTATTAAGTGTGCGGGCTGTGATGTCATTAACCCTGACTTCCTGTTTGTCTTTTTGAACCTGTGAGATTATCCGGAGCCGCCGAGGCTCCGCTCAGTTTGTCTGCGGGGATCTATGAAGGAAAACTGAGGCGGAAAAATGGGAAATTTTCCGCTTTCCGTAATGAGATAGTTATCTGGAGTCTGACTCGGCCGGAGGCGGCAGGTGAACCGTTAAACACTCCATTAAGAGCAAAGATCTCATCTGCTGCCCCAGGACTGCCGTTTGAAGCACAAACACTCGATAAGATCTGATCTCAATAAATCAAACGCCCCCCATCCACCCTGAACCCACCTTGCATTTTCCTGCGGTGGAAGCGCGGCGAGCCCAGGAAGCTGTTCTTGATGGAGTTGAGGCGTGTCCTCCACGGCATGCCCCCGATGGAGGGGCTGGGCGGCGGCGTCGGGCTCGGCGTGCCGGTCGGGCTGTCCTTGGGCGTGTGCACCGGGGTGCCTTTAGGGGTGGGGAGAGGACTCCCTCTGGGGGAGGGGTGGGGGGTCACCTGCGTGATGGGGACAGATTTGCCGTTGTGGTCAGGGTGGAGGTGGTGGCGGCGGCGGGGCGACATAGGAGGCACGGGGGAGAGGGGGATGGAGAGTTTGGGGGGGACCGTGAGGGGAGGGTGGCGCCTCACCCGGGGGCTGTTGGGGATGCACGGCGCCAGAGGCTGGCACGGCGTGGAGGGCTCAGATTTGGGCGTGGTTGGGGTCTGGGCGGTGTTTGGAAGCGGGTTGGACCTGGTGGTCTGCAGGGGCTTCTCTGACACTTTGGGTTTGGCGGGGAGGGTCTGAGTGCGGGGGTGCATGAGGGGAGACCCCATCTTTGGCTGGTAGGAGTTGGGCGTGCGAGGCCCCACCCCGTTAAGGCGGACCTCGTGGGAGTGGGTGGGGCTGCAGTTGGGGGACTGACACAAGTCTGGGGACTGGGGCGGGATGAAAAACCGCCGGTTGGGCTGCGATTGGTCATGCACCGTTATACATGACGGCAGCCAATGAGAGAGCAGCAGCAGCAGCACGGCCCGATAAAGGTTCATTCCCAAAATTTAAAAACCAAAAAAACAACAGCAGGAAAAAAAAAAAAGGAGCGTGGTGGTGGAGGTGGTGGTGGAGGTGGCGGTGGATGGGTTGTGAGGTGGAGCAGGCAGGAAGTGGTGAGAGTGCAAGAAAGAAAGAAGAAGAACATGCGATTAGCAACAAGTGATTAGCCAATCAGGAGGCAGCAGTGGAGCATTCATGACGCAGTAACGAGTAGGGATGCACCGAGATCAAAGACACGTTTGTTTGTTTGACACAATATGAAACAAAAAAGTTTTAACGAGCTGAAGTCTCTGATGCTGACAATTAAAACTGACAATTAAAGAACATGACAAAAGTATTTCAATATATTTTCTAGAATTATATTCAGTGACTCATCTTCGGCGACTACACGAGCAAAAACAAATACTGACTTTTTATTTTTGGTTTGTTTACTTCAGGTTTTAAAATATGTATCCGTGATTTGTTTGTCTCACCAGGCTCGGCTCTGTGACGTCGTTTCTCCCTCCAGACTTTCTCAAGTCTATTTCTACTTCTGGAGTGTTTTATTTTGAAAATCCCTGCATCCTTCCTGTCAGCCGTCACAGATCTGCCCTGACCTCGCATCACCGCCGCGCTCGGTAACCGACTCAGTAAACTGTCTCAATAACATTTGTCTAAAGTTTGAGCTGATATGTCAGACTGCTGTATCAAAGTAAAATATTTAAATATACATAATGAGGACTTTGACTTTAGATACTTGTCAGGATTCGTGTTACGTCTGATCCGTCGGTGCATCCCTAATTAGCAGCAAGTGAAACCAGCTTGAAAGCTAACAGATTTAGCTTCACCCTCCACCTGGGAAAGCGGCCAGAGTGCATGCACAGTGCTGATGCACAATGCTGTGGGATGAATGAGGACGGGTCAGGACAGCTGTGGAGCCACAGCTGGGCCGACCGGAGCCGACCCGTCAGTCTCTTCAGTGTCACAGAGCGTGTGAAGTGAAACTCTCAGTGCACGGGGAAAGTGTGTGTATGTGTGTGTGTGTGTGTGTGCGTCTGTTAAACTGAAGTCATAGAAGTCATGATCTGAACTTTTGGGTTGCAAAGAGGTGGAAAGTTTCAGCTGGGGAATTATGGACATTTCTGTGAATTAACTGTAAATTGTGGTTAATTTAAACAAAGTGTGTCATATCCAAACATGCAAAATAAAACAGATTTATTTGTAAGTTTATCAAGTTTGAATTATTTCATTGAACAATATCATGTAGTCCATGAGCTCACATGAGTCTTCAACAGTCTCTGTGTGCTCTGGACTCTAAAGTGTGGTCCAGGTACAGAGATCACCTGTGCAGGTAGGGGGCGTGGCCTCAGTAGCCCTGCAGTAAGCAGTGTGCTGTGTGTATGTGACTGAGGAAGAGCAGATATTCAAGTGGACCTGCAGGAAATCTGGTTGTTTTAGTCAAGATGCTGAAATACATTTAAGTTCCCTGATGAGGGGAAATCTTAAGTTTTATAAATTCCCAGTTAGTTCCTGTTTATTCCCATAAATTCCCATGGTAAGTTTCCAACTTTGCAACCCTTCTTAACACGTCATCAGCCTGTAATATTGACAGATCTGAAGATGAGTGACTGTGATCCGGATAACAATCTAATCTGACAAACACTTTGATCTCTGCAGGAACTTTTCTGTGTTTCAGACGTGCTTCATATTTTCAGATCTAACTGTGCCTGAACTGTTTTTATTGTGCCGATCGTCGTCAGTGTTCATCATGATCTGTGAGCCGAGTTCTGGTTCTGGTTCAGTCGGTGCAGGTCTGGTCTGAACAGAACATTACAACATCTTCACACAAACATCATGAAGTTCATGTTGGTGTGTATGAGCTGCTGATGATGAGAGGCTGAGCGTGAATGGATGTGTGTGTGTGTGTGTGTGTGTGTGTGTGTGTGTGTGTGTGTGTGTGTGTGTGTGTTGATAACAGCATGTTTGGTTTCACACCTGATACTTGATGATCAGCTCCGCTCACAGGAGCAGCTGGTGAGGTGCATTGTGGGAAGGACAGAGACTTACCCTGGGACTGCTGAGAGGACTGGTGGACAGACCGGAGGACGCTCCGCTGATCGACCGCGATCTACACAAACACACACAGAGTCAGATCAACACACTAAGAACTACACAGTGCACAATAACACACACACACACACACACACACACACACACACACAGAACAGGTACACACTTTGTGAGACTCTGAACAGACTGAAGGTTCAAACGAGGACGGACACTCTCACATCGTCCTGCAGCACAACGACAAACAGTCAACCAATCAGGATGAAGCTCGTTAACGTTCAATCTAACGACGTGTCACAGACGTGTCGGAGGTCAACAGACACCAGCCTCTGTGGCCACTGTTTAATTCAGGTGTTGCAGTAATAGATTACTTTTAAGAGTACCAGCTTCACAGAGGTTAACGGTCGAGATACAGCGTGTGTCGACTTCACGGAGCCTCGTCGCATTTCTGCGATTATTCCAGTGAAAATGCAAAAGTAGAGACTCGAATGACTCGAATGACTCGAAGCACACAGAGTAATATCATAAAGTAACTTTTTTTTGTTAATATTATTCTTGTTATTATTAATCTGACTTCTCAGAGTCGGAGCTCAACATGTCGTCGACCACAGACGCCTGTTACCAACATCAAACATGAGCAGCATCCTGGGTTAAAATCAATATCTACACATCGTTCAGACGTCAGCATCACACACACACACACACACAGACACACACACACACACACACACACAGACACACACACACAGACACACACACACAGTAAAATTCATTAGCAGCGTTTCTCTTCTCTTCATGAGCTTTTCCATTTTTCATTTACGAATCATTAACTTTTCATATCTCCTCCTTCTCCTTCTCTTTTACTCAAATGGCATCTCACACACACTGAAACACACACACACTGAAACACACACACAGGCCTGCGACCGTCTTTGAAGACTTTAGGATTTAATTGCCCGAAGACAATTTGGCTTTGTTGGAAGTGAAAAATGAAAACAGTAAATCATAATTAAACGTGCTCGAAGACACACACACACACACACACACACACACACAGGAGGGATGACATCACTCTCTCAGTTTCGTGTCGTCGTGTTGTGAAACATCTTGTTTCATTTCTATAATTATCGCCTCGTTTCTTTGTTCCTCACATTCTAACGATGTTTGTGCAACATAAAAACTGAACAAAGCTTCTGCTCTTAAAATCAGCTGATCCACAGCAGGCTCATTTCTGTCCATCACGTCACAGTGAAACATTATCTAGAGCTAATATTTCAATCTTCCTGATGACGTGCTGCACAACACTTCATGTCTAAACCTGAATCATACAAATAAAAACACGACGAATGCTCTAATCGAGTGTTCGTGGTGTGTTTGTTAGTTTTCTCTCGGGTCGGCTTGTTGACGAGGAGAAAACTACGATATGATCAGACGACGTGCTCAGCTTTGCTCATCTCATCTCACGTTCTGGAGGACGTCATGCCGTCACACACTTCAGAGAGGCGAGCTCACATTAACATGCCGCTCGTTAACGGTGACACCGTCCACCACTCCACCATCAGGAAGCTCGGCTTTGAAACGTGGAGATGAATTCACGGTGTGTGTCTGTGTGTGTGTGTGTGTGTGTGTGAGAGGCGGCGACGGACGAGAATGGATTTCCACAATTAGATGATGAGTGCGATGAAGGGCCATTCAGATCTCCACCTCCTGTTTGTGCTCCGCCTGCAGCCAATTAATTTATGCCAATCTCCATCAGGACGCCGACAAACAACGCAAGGTCAGGATGGAGGCTGTGCGGAGGATGCCCATGCTGAAACACACACATACAAACACACACATACAAACACACACTGATGTGAGGATGGATGGAAAGAGGAGGAGCGGGAGCTGACGGTGTGTTCTGATGCTGCTTCTGTCTCACAGTTTAGTTTCACTTCCTCCAGCGTGAACTCAGAGTGTGTTTGCGTGTTTGTGTGCTCACACTCCACACACACTCTGTAACAAAGGTTTCATTGTCTGCGCCCGGTGTGACGTCAGCGGCACGATCATCGCGATCACGATATGATCACGATGTCTGCTGACTGCTACGAGTCAAATCTATCTTTAACTTTTATTTCATCTCTTTTCTGTCGGTTTGAATTCAATAAAAATATTTTAGAGTATCACTTCTAAAAACACATTTTTATAGACTTCAATATATTTATTCAGTTTTGTTTTTATCATCTTGTATTTTTTATGTTTATTATGTTTAAATTTAAATTTCCTGTTTGTGCTCGGCGGTCAAATCACGTCATGAACGCTGCATATTTAAATAAAGTTATTATGAATGTGCAGAAGAACGTACACTGAACCACGAAGAAAGAACGGAAATGATTCAAGAGGTGCTGAATTATGCTGAACAAGGTCTTACCCAATGATTATCATCGATTCACAGGAATGAAAACATTTCTGTCCTCACAGTTTATAAAGTAGGATTAAATAGCAGCGATAATCTGCTAATCTGTAATCTGAGTAACATTATGAAAGATATTTTTACAGTGACGTCTGAATGAATTCTTCTTTACTTTTATTTTTGAAAACAGATTTCTGCAGCGACACGTTGACAGGTTCGCATGCTACACTTAAAAATGAAAGACAGTGACGTCAGCAAGCAGTGGACAGAACAGAGGAAGGTGAAAGAACAGAATGGATCTGACACGACGGGCGGAGCCGACCAATACCTTTCCTCCTTGCTGCAGTTAGCGTTTGTGATATCCAAGCTTTTACTGAAAACAGATTTGCTAAAGAGGGGCAGACAGAAAACCAAGAGACAGACAGAGGCGGTCACATAAGGGGAATCGAACATACAGCATGCAGAAGTATAAGAACGAAACAGACTGCAACACAAAAACTCTGAGCATGCACAGACTGAAACCAGAAGACACGAAGGAGAAACATTCATGGGTCATGCTCGAGTCATTCCACACACAAACATCTCTGTCTCCATCTCCTGGAGCTCGTCTACACGCCGTAATGTTCAGATTGATTTTACCTCGGCTGACTCATTCATCAGCGAGGACAGACCGGACACGTAACAGCAGCTGAACACGCACACAATAAGAAACGTGCTGCGTGTACTGGAGCCACGAGAGCAGAGGAATCAAACTGATCAGGAAGCTGATGATGCTGTGATGAAGTGTCACCGTCAGCCTGAAACATGCTGCACTGAAGCTTTTTTAGTAGCCGAATGATGGTGTCAACTAGCCGAATGATGGTGTCAACTAATGGTCTCAACTAGCCGAATAATGGTCTCAACTAATGGTCTCAACTAGCCGAATGATGGTCTCAACTAGCCGAATGATGGTCTCAATTAATGGTCTCAACTAATGGTCTCAACTAGCCGAATGATGGTCTCAACTAATGGTCTCAACTAGCCGAATAATGGTCTCAACTAATGGTCTCAACTAATGGTCTCAACTAGCCGAATGATGGTCTCAACTAGCCGAATAATGGTCTCAACTAATGGTCTCAACTAGCCGAATGATGGTCTCAACTAGCCGAATGATGGTCTCAACTAATGGTCTCAACTAGCCAAATAATGGTCTCAACTAATGGTCTCAACTAGCCGAATGATGGTCTCAACTAATGGTCTCAACTAATGATCTCAACTAGCTGAATGATGGCGTCAACTAATGGTCTCAACTAGCCGAATGATGGTCTCAACTAATGGTCTCAACTAGCCGAATAATGGTCTTGACTAGCCGAATAATGGTCTTTTCAGACGGGGAGTGGCTCTCTGCATGTGGCCTGTGCCGGCCCCTGGCCGGGATCAGTCTCTTATCATGGTGGTCAGTGGCCGACAGTGGCTGAGTCGTTACTGTGCATCACAGACAAACTGTTGCTCGTTGCTCGACCTTGCAGACTGTCAACACGTCCCTACAACCAAACCTGATCGAAGGACGTTGGACGTGAGTGTTCACCGGCTGATTTAAACGGCGGATGTTTGACTTTACTCCGTGTGTCTGTCGAGGGTTTTCTTTGTGGAAAGTTTCAATCTGAGCAGAAGTCTAATTAACCAGAACAAGTGAAAACAGCTGTGTGGGTGTTCTGGGCCTTTGAGGGACGTTTGTCTCCGTCTATGAACATCACAGCTGCTGTTTCTGCCTCTCCGGGAGAAATCCTGCCAACATGTGAACTTTATGTGTCTTTAGCTAAAACTAAACACGTCCAATGGCAACTCCTACGACATAAATCCACCTGATTCAGGTTCAGACGAGCGTTTTCACTGACTGATCAAACAAACTCAGCTCCATGTTAAAGACTGTCATGCAGGTTCATCACTCCGCTTGTGGCCCTGAAATTAAACTGATGTGAATCAACTCGTGTCATTCTGAAGGCTGTGAACGATGACGGACGTCAGGGCAGATTGTTGACCTTAAAATGAGTTAAATAAATTCATATAGTTACATGTAAGTTCTGTGCTTTATTGGTTTATTAGGATAAATGTTCCAGTTACACGTCGACCTCAAACTGAACTTCTTCTTCTTCGTCATGTTTTTGTGATGGAAGCAGCTCCTGCAGGACGTTTGTTTGTTTGTCTGAATATCGCAGCCTGACTCTCAGATTCAGGACAAACGTGACATCATCCTTTTATATTTTCATTTATTTTTGATGTTCTATCTTTTATTTAGTGTTTACT
This sequence comes from Larimichthys crocea, assembly GCF_000972845.2. Classification (NCBI taxonomy): domain Eukaryota; kingdom Metazoa; phylum Chordata; class Actinopteri; family Sciaenidae; genus Larimichthys; species Larimichthys crocea. The sequence continues at coordinate 31,620,331 of NC_040018.1, read as the reverse complement.
GTATCGCCGTACGTCATGACTCTTTACTTCATGAGTTGTTTTCAGCTGCCTGATGGTCGGTCTGTAAGTCTCACGCTGTTATCGATGAAAAGAGCTGCATGATACTGTGGATAGAAGATGGAGCCTCATGTTTCTGTCATGGCTTTAGATATTTACATGAAGAAGCACGTCAAACACAAACTGCATGCATGTTTTATGTGCTACTTAAGTAAGTCATTGTAAACTTTATTTTTAATGTTTTTAAACTAATCACGAGGCCTCCATCACCATGCACAGATTCTTACCGCTTTACCTCGATGTCAGACGCTCTTTCTTTCTTCTGTTGTGTTGCTCTCTCCAAAACCACCAGACTTCATCAACAGAAACATTTTACCTCTGCAGAACCTGAGATCTGCTGCTCTACAACACAAACAAACTGACTGACAGACTGTAAAATGACTGTTCTGTGGTGTCTGCTGACTTTGGAGAGAGCACAGATCGATTTCATGTTGCACAGAGCAACCTAAAACAATCTGTATCAGTCAGTGTGTGATAGTATTTTTCACCTTTTTGACAAACTTCATTGACAAAAACTGCAATTTTGCATTTGTCTTGATCAAATGTTACAACCCTGAAGTCAGAATAACACAAACAGTCGAGTAAAGCGACTGTTGTATGCTGTCGATGGTAAAGCCTAAACACGGCGCACACTTTGACTGATTTTCACGTTTTCAGGTCTTTTTGTTTTGTCGTTCGTAGCGGTACATCGCTCAGCTTCATGCTCGACCTACAAACTGACCGCCGTCTCCTGTAAGTGATACACTGACTGCTGATCAGTACCTCATCCAGTCATACCTGAAATAACCTGCACCACACCTGTACGGCACCGTTAAGGTGCTTCAGGATTGTACCTGAAGGTAGAACATAGTTTCCACTCTTTGTTTTGTGCAAATAATTATGAAAAATGAAGGTTTGACATGCAAGATGCACAAAATGTGACACTCTCAGTCTGATGGATTGTGTAAAGTTAGAATTTGTTATCGATCACACACAGAGCGAGTCCAGGCTCAGTCCTCGAGTCTCCTTCAAACCTCCGACATTCGTCCCGACAACACAAACATCGACAGTCACTTTATGCACCAACTTGCCAAACACGTGTCCGGGTCACAGTCGTCTCTGACTGCATGCTCCATGCACACTTTACACACAGACGCACAAACCTCAGAGTCCAGTTCATGCATGTGAACAGCTGTGATCAGAGCACGCCGGCTCCAACAGGACATGACGTTACGCATCACGTGATATGTACTGCACGCCTCGAACCGACATGTATTTAACCACAGTTCACTGAAGGAGGACGAGCAGGCGCTGATGAAGAGCTGCTCCTCTCAGCTCCGTGAACGGGGATTAGATACATTATTTATCAGGACTGATAACCGTCATCAATAACACTCTGAACAGCAGCACATCTTCTCCACTGACCCGTGTGTGCGTGTCAAACATGTTCGTCCATGCTCATCCACACGCCACGTGCAGATCTCCAGCTCTTACCTCTGACCGTGGGTCGCCATGTCGATGGCTCGTCGCACCGGTACGGGCGACCCTCCCTCCGTGACGCTCAGCACCTCCATGGACTTCCTCTCCGGTCTCCGCTTACCGTGGCGGCTCAGCATGGGCGAGTCCACGCGCTTCCTGGGAGGGTCTGCTGAGCGGGGTCAGGGGTCAAAGGTCAATGAGGGGACCAAGTCACCAAAGAACAGAGAGCTTGTTGACGACCAGTGTTAGAGCGCGCTCTCGTTCAGCCTACCGATCTCGTTGCGTGGCGGCAGGTTCTGGTCCTCTTGGCTCGGATACCTCTCCTTACGGTCCAGCAGCAGGAAGTAGATCATCTTTTCCTGGTTGTCCCTGGAGAGAGAAGACAGTGAGAGAGCTCGCCGTCAGCCGAGAGCTCATTGGCTGAGACGCTCCGTCATCACAAGACGTGTTAAACAGAAGAATTCATCAAAATGACAATTCATCATCTCCCTCCTCTTCCTCACTCACTCCTCGGACAGCAGGTCTTTGGTCAGTTTGTCCTTGTCTCTGAAGCAGCCCAGAGAGTGCATGCTCTCCAGGACGTCGGGGTCGATCTCCTCGGCTGCAGCCAGCATCCTGATGGCCACCTTCCTCGGGACGGGCTGCTCGGGCTCCGGCTCGTTCTTTCCAGCTCTGCAACAAAACACAGCAGCTAACAGAGAGACCACGACCGGTACCGGACCAGGGTTTACACCATGTACGGCACCAACACAGACTGTTAAAAGCGTTTCTCAGCCACTTTGGCTCCAGTAAAACGCAGAGACCAGATTTGATCTGAAAGTCAGCATGCTCTGCGAGGTGACATGTTTTTCTCTGGTCTGGTGCCTCAGGTCATAACATGCTGTCCACATCTGTCTCCGCCATCTACTGCAGGTAACACACGGACTGTGGATCAGTACCTCATACATTAAAACCTGAACTATCCCTCTAACTGCTTCGATGTCTGATGGGACAGAAATGAGTCAGACGACCGGACTCTACTGTAGTTTGGGATTATTATTATTAACATCTCAGACTTTGAGTTTTACCTCTCGACAAATGACAGCTTATGTTTCTTGACTTCTTTGTAGCAATGGCATTGAGTGACGCAACATTTAATTAAACTCTAAATATAAGTTTGAAAAACAGAATCCAGCTTTCTGAAACCATCAGACATCAGAGGTCCATTAGGAGCGGTGCCGGATCCTGATATTTCACTCTGAGGACTAATGGACCGGTTTCTTCTCTGAGAGGCTTCATGCAGAGATTTGACTGACTGGCATTGATGAGCGTCATTATTCTGAATGTGGACACACCGTGCATACCGACAGTGAACAGAGAGGAAAGAACCGACAGGTGGATACTTACAGGTACCACGTATGCTTCTGGATCTGCTCTAACTGTAACAAGAAGCAGAGAGAGCAGAAGGTGAACATCAATGACTGAAACAAACTGCACTTTGAACGTGTGGAGACACTTTAAAACATTCATTAATCTCCTTTATAAAGGTTTATCAGCTCTAACTGCTCAGACTGAGTGAAGGCACGTTATCTGAATAATATTCTGATCTTTGTTTCCTCGTCGTGGTGAAGAGCTGCAGGCTGAGTCTATCTAAGTTTAGTCTGAACGAGTCCTGAAGCCACAAACTGAGCTCGAGTCCACTGATGGAAGATTTCAGCCGGCGGTGACGAGGCGAAGCGTGACGTGCTCACCGTGAGCCGCTTGGTGGCGTCCACTTCAATCATGCCGCGCAGCAGGTTCTGACAGTCTGGAGGGATGAAGTGAGGCATGTGGAAAACTCCCAGCTTCACCTTCTCCAGGAGATTCCTCAGGTTGTCGTCGTCGAACGGCAGAGCGCCCTGAGAGGAAGAGGAGACACGGCGACATGTCGGTCAGCGTTACCTCAGTCTGAGTCAGGTTAAAGAACAAACACAAAGTCTCCTTGAACCATGATTATGACACCGCTCTTCATGTTTTATATCCTTGAATTTATTTCAACATTTGGAGCATGAGTTTGATTCAGAATTTCTCTTTTTTCTGCTTTATTTTTTATAGAAATAGTAATAAACACTTCATTACATTCTTTTATTTTGAAATCCAGATACAAGTTGTTGTTGTAATTCAAGCTCACAGATTTAAACAAATGTTAAGACCTCCAGGGGCATTATGGGAACAGCTGGTTGTAATTTATAAAAAACAACAGCATCATCGTCTGAATGTGCTCAAACAATAAACAACCTGTTTCTGTATTTGTTGTGTGAAATCAAAAGTTCCCAAGACGCCTCACAGAGCTAATTAAAGAAATGTAGATTCTGTTCTCGCAGGTCAAAACCAAAAGAACCTGGAGATGACCGCCCTGCCCGTCCACCTGAGCCTCCTGAACACCTGACAGGAAGCCGTCAGTCATCGGAGTCAGCGATGATGAAGCCAGCCGGCTCCGCCTCTGCTCTCCAGCTGGGGAGCGCGCTCAGTGACGTGATGACTGACGCCGTTTCCTCCTGACTGAAAGCGAGGCAGATGGCCGCTGACGCCGTGTGTGATCAAAACAACACGAGGAGAGATTTATCTTCCCGCGATGACTGTTCATCTCTGTCTGTTAACTCCTGTCCTGCTACGCTGACCTGAGTCTGTGTGGGACTGACTTTTAGTGGTTGGTGAGAGCTTGGTGAAATAAAAGGCTGAAAGACAGACGCCGAGCTGGGCTGACTGCTGCTGGACTAGGCAGTGAGATCAGCTGCTGCTGGGGACCTGGATGATGATTGGCTGTAATCAGAACAAGTACTCGAGCTGATGGAGACATTTCAGTTTGCGGCACGGTCGTCTTATTCAGTACACAACGTGTTGTATAAGCACAGACACTGATGAAGAAGACGGGCACATGTTCTGACCTCCAAAGATTTGCACGTTAACCTTTAAATCCCAGGACGAGCGCCGTCGTCGTCAGGTACTTTATTTTGTGTCGAAACATTTCACGACCTTTCTCTTCACCTTGGATATTCAGCTGGGAACAAGTGCTTCACAAATGAAGAGTTCATTCAGCATAAATATTTGCCTCGGGAAGAAACTAAATCAACTTCTCCTTCCTCTGCAGCGAGCAGAGTTTTTCTGGAACAGCGTTTTTCTGACGGACAAAAACACTTGAAGGGGAAAAGAAGTCAAACAGTTTCACTGTACGTCCTGCAGCCGTGGCAAAATATCACTTCTCATTTCACTCTCTAATGGAAAGGTTTATATAAACGAACCAATGTGAAGAATCCAGGACGTAAACTGTAGGCTGACACTTTAAACTCCAGGTAAGCTAAAACATGGAGCCTGGAGCTGAATTGGAGCTCATCAGTCAGCTGTTCTTTGGAAAGATTTGGCTACAGAGACTCGTGATGATGTGGTGAACCAGTTTGGAGTTCTGCACAGAGAGTGTACTTTGTACTCCAGCAGGATGCTGCAGCAATGCAGGTGAACTCTTTGCTGGATTTCTATTTATAGATCAGAAATCCTCACGTTTGTGGACGGACACAATGGCAGAGGAGAAGAGGCCGAAGAGGACGCTGAGGGAGGAAGCAAAATGAGGAACATACTGGAGGTGGTTTGTTGTCAGCAGGAAGACTCCAAACTCGTCTTACTGACCCCAGTGCAGGTGAGGAGAGCGTGTGAACTCTAATAATCTAATAATTCAGTAATCCAGCATGAAGGTTCAGCTCTCAGACGTCGTCGTAGACGCTGACGTCGTGGACAGAAATCATTAAAATCACGACGTGAAGTCTGTGGACAGGCGGCCGTCACTCACCACTAAAAGTGCAAACAGGATGACTCCACAGCTCCACGCATCAGCTTTCCTCCCGTCGTACTTCTCCCCCTGTGAGAGACAGACAGACAGACAGACAGGCAGACAGACAGACAGACAGACAGACAGACAGACAGACAGACAGACAGACAGACAGACAGACAGGCAGGCAGACAGACAGACAGACAGTGTCATTTCATGTTAATGTAATCCTCCCGTATATGAAGCTTCCTTCAGTGTATCGTCAGTGATTTGTGATGCCGGCTGCTCTGCAGTTATTTTTCAGGATGAAGTTTCCTCGTCCAGCGTCACGGAGTCATTTCCGCAAACACGCGACAAACATCTGGACGGTAGAGACGCTTTTAAACTAACCACAAGCAGTTTTTAACAGTCTATGTTAAATGAGACCATCAGTGAAGACTCAGTAAGTCTGTGTAGTTATTAGTGATAAGTCCACAGGAGGCATCGGAGTTTAAACTTGAAATATTAATTTGAGTCTCAGAAATAAAATAAAAAAATGTTTGTTTGAAATCAGAGAAAATGTCACACGTTCTTTTTGTATTTCTTGACGACGTCACAAAGTGCTTCACACAAAGATAAATATTTAGCCTGAGCCAGCCTTGGACGCTCGGCCTTAGTGTTACGGCTGTGTGAGTGTTTGTTGTGTATGTGAAGACAGGTGTGTGGTCACCGCTTCCTGGAGACCTGCAGGATCACGATTGGAGCGACACCTGGTCGGAGATTACTTAAACTACCCGACAGTCGAGGCGGACTGTGTTTTGTGCTGAGCTCGCCTCCGTGTTACGTCGCACTAACTCATATTTGAAAGACGTGTATTGGCTGGTACCTGGACTGGGCTGGATTTAGTCAGATATATTGTTGTTGGAGTCCAGATGTTTTATTTATTCTGTGGAGCAGAAAGCCACCAGCAGCTGATCTAAGAGAGCTCTCAGCCTCATACGAGGTCAGTGGATCTTTTATATAAGCATGATGGAGGGGGAAGGGGTGGAGTGGACGGAGAGTGGACGGAGCAGTGATGTAAGAGTCATTGTGTTCGGTGCTTCTGTTAATGCATGAAAGAAAGGAAGAGCGAGCGAGCACTTACCCTGATAACCTCTGGGCAGGCGTAGTGCGGAGATCTGAAAGAGACGGAAAGAACACGACGTTACACAACACCAGAAGAAGAGAGCAGGAGAACGTCTGCACAACCTTTGATGAAACCAAAACTACATGAAATCAAAGTCCTCAGGGCTCAGCGGCCGGACCGGACAGGGAACAACGTCAGACCACCGAGTGATTGCAACCCACTCGGCCCAACAGGAAACACGTACAAACACATCTGGATCTAGATCCTGTTCAGTCTGTTACCATGATTTCTAACGCAGCATTGATCGCTGTGAAGTTTACATGATTTGTAGTCGGGAGGCTGAAAGCAAACAAACTTTATTCATAAAAGTTAGTTTTGTGTTTGAGAAAGAGGCGATAAAAGAGACGGAGTCTTAAAACAAAGAGATGAAGTGTGCAAACGACAGAACATAAAGTCGGAAAATCAGGAAGAAACCAAAGAAACAAAAGAGTTTTAAGACACTCATAAAAAGATTTGGCAAGAAGAAGAAGAAGAAGAAGAAGAAGAAGAAGTCGTCTTTGCAGACGCGGCCTCGGAGTGAAACTTAAAATCGATCTGAAAAGTGACGAATGGAGCCAAAGAATTCAACCGTGATGTCCGATCAATGAGCTGAGAGCTCGGAGGAGAAATCCACAAGGAGAACTCTCACTGAAGTTCATTAACGTTAGCAGCTTCACAAATCAACAACGAACAGCAGCTCAGATTAGAGTTCGAGTAGCAGACTCACGTCAACATCAAGAGTTCAGAGGAGCCGGTGTGAATCACACCTTCATGTCTGCATGTGTGGTTCCCGCCCTGAAGCATAGAGGTGTGATGGTGTGGGGGAGATTTATTCAAATATAATATATTTTCATATAAAGCTGATAACTAATCAAATCCATCTAATTCCCTTTAACGTGTTTCCTCCTGAACTCGTCGTGCGGACCTGGAGATCTCTCCGAGGTCTGTGTGGAATAATCGAATAATCTCGCAGCGAGAACGTTCGTCTGATCTTCTTCTTCTGTGAAGATTAATGAGCACAGACGAAGCAGAGCGACTCCTTCTTCTAACATCGTCAACGATCGACACAAACAGCTCGCAGAGTAAACACACACTCCATCATCCTGTTTAATTATGCTAATGTCTGTAGAAAGCCGTCGATGTGAACTCCTCAAACACGCCGTGTCAGAATACACTCGTCTAATTACAGCAGAGCAAATGTTCATCCTTCCTGCGTGAAGCGACTCGTCCTGGATTCACTGTGACGTTTCATGAACTCCATTAACGTCACGCGAAGTCACGGACTTGTTACTCATGCGAGATGTTCACAGGATCCATCAGAGCTTCATGAAAAGAGAGAGACTGTCTCCATCGCTGAAGTATAGAAGACCACCAGGGACCAGAACTGAGATGTGTCCTAAACACCTCACAAACCTTTCTGTCTTCAGATGTACTCACCCACAGCTGGTCTCCAGCAGACTGTCCCCGACCTGCAGAGACGCCATGCCAAAGTCTGCTATCCTGATGTTGTTCTTCTCGTCTAACAACAAGTTCTCCGGCTTCAAATCTCTGTGGCTGCAGGACAACAGGACAGGAGACACAAGACAGACACTGAAATGTTAAAACTGATTAAAGAAGATTGTTTTTGTTAACATAGAGACTACGAGACCACGGAGACTACGTCCAGGTTTTAGACAGTCTGCGGGGACGTCACAGAGACTACGTCCAGGTTTTAGCAGTCTGCGGGGACGTCACAGAGACTACGTCCAGATTTTAGACAGTCTGCGGGGACGTCACGGAGACTACGTCCAGATTTTAGACAGTCTGCGGGGACGTCACGAAATCAGAATTACACTTTTACTCATAACATCAGCCGATGAGATCTCGACTGTCGCCATCCGGAAAACGCGGCACAGAATAAATCAGCGTCTTCAAAGAAACACTCGACGTCTGAGTCTGAACTTCTTTGATGTGCAATTTGGGCGTTGCAGCCGTGTCGAGGAACTAAAGTCGATCTCAGAGATGAAAAGAGATGAAGAGGAGCTGGACCGCTGAGCGACCTCCACGTCAGGAAGAAACCCGCTGATCAATCTCAGAAACTCTGAATTTCGTTAAATCTTTGTTAATTCACTGGAAATTCGTTTAGGATCTGTGTTCTCTGTCTTTGTGTCTCATTAAACCGTGCTGCAGACTTCACACGTTTGATTCCACATGCAGCGGTCAGTCAGCGGCGATAAATCAGGTGCAGCAGCTATTTGTGTAAATCTCCACCTCCCACCTCCACCCACCCCCGACACATATTTTGTGCCTCCAAGCAGGAATACCATGAAATACATATTTTATGAACTCACAATCACCTGGGACATTTTTATTTTACCTGCATAAAATCAAATGAGAGAGAAATTTACAAACCCGCCCTGATTCAGATGAAATCGCTGTGTAAAGGTAACAAACCATATGGAGTGGCTGTGGCAGAAGTCCAGGGCTGAGATGATCTGTCTGAAGAACTTTCGGGCCTCTTTAGGTGTTAACCGGCCTTTTTTCACCAGGTAGTCGAACAGCTCGCCACCAGACACGTGCTCTAACACCAGATACCTGCAGGAGGAGACGGGAAGTGTTAGTGTTTGGACCACTGGGAAGAACAAGAGGAGGTTTACAGGCCCGGGGCGCGGGGGGGGATGGAGCCAGTGTTGTGCCAGAACAGGAGCTGGGCAATGCATATGCATGTTACCCACACATGACTGGATTTGATCCATTAGCTTCACGTGTGACATGTCGTTTGTTAGCGGACTATAAACTAAAATGGAAATACCCCGTAAAGTGAGAGCCTCCTTCGGTTTCATCCTCTGAGCTAACATCCTCAAATCCTCTGCTTAATTTCTCCTCAGATTGAAGGAGGCATTAATGAAATAACCGAGTCATAAACTTCAGAGTATTTGGCTTCACCGTGTTGAAGTTACTGTACGTCGATGCAGGATGTAAATCCTCGAGAAAATCCTCATCGCCGCCGTTTTAAAATGTTTTATCTCCGTCCCGCGTTCATTTGTCTCGGAGACATCTCTGATCCTCGGCCCGCGCTCGGAGCCGCCGCCGCCTGATTTATTAGCAGATTAAAAGATCCGCTCAAGCGTTCACCTGTCAGAGCTATTTAAATTAGAAACGTGTCCGCCTGTGATTTGTGAGCTGGAGATTTTTTTTGCTACCACAAACTGTTTGCATCCGCGATGACCGTCCGTCGACGGCCTCGCAACATTAAGAAAACAAATTCTTGTTCCATGTGACAGCAGAGCCTTTATCAATTATTGAACAGCACATTAAGCCGTGCCGCTGGAGCACGGCCGCTACATTCAGCTGATTAATGTATGCAACAAAACACGGATATATGTTAAAGCTGCAGAGTCTCAGGGGCCCGCTTACAGTGAGGGGGGCCCATAAAACATGTCAGGCTTTAATACAATCTGAGTTCTGCTGGACGGAAATGTTAACCCGGTCTGCGGTCGTTCAGGTTTTTGTTTTTTTTATTTTATCTCTGATGAAAACATTCAAACTTTGCAGATTTTTCTCCTGAATCAGATTTTGGACATCTCAGACTAATGCTAACGATTAGCGCAGTGACTACAGACTGGAACGCGTCTGAGCGACTCTGCCGAGCAGAAACTTTTTGTTTTTTAGTCTGATCTGTCAGACTTAATTCTTTCAAGATGGATAAATGAATCAGATCAGACCGGCAGCGTCGGAAATGTTCGGTAACAAAGCAGGAAGGAAGATCTTAAAGTGAGCTCATCTTATTTTTATTTAATCCTGTCAGATCAGAGCTCGTCGATAAATTCATAGAGACGTTCAGTAAAGTTTCAAATCAACAGAATTTGACTTGAAGAATTTAAATGACTATAACTACATCTTCATAAATTACATTTGAACTGAAGATGGACAACAACAACAGATGTCACTGCTCTTTATACATGAACAGTTTAATCTGTCTCAGTGTGTGAGGACTCGTGTACTTACAGGTATTTCTTATTTTCGTAGACGTCGTGCAGCTTTAAAACGTGAGGATGCTCGATGAGTTTCAGGATGGCGATCTCTCGCTCCACCTGCAGAGAAACACGAGACGAAGATTAATGACAGAGTTCATCTTCATTCACAGCCAACATTTGTTAATGTCTGTTTTACTGGACTCGAGCCAGAACCTGAAGCCTGGACCACAGACATGACACACACACACATTATATCATATTAATCACATCCCTCGTGTAACTCTTCCTTACACTCCGTCCTGCTGCCACAAATATTCACTAAATGTGGATTAATCCGCCGCTGAAAATAGTCCCCAAGTCCTCTGTTTTTACTTCTTCCTGCTCCAAAGTCCAGCGAGCACCAGGAAGAGTCAGGAAACGCTGAGCGGCACCGTGAATAAAACCAACCGACGACAACACACCCTGATTTCCTGTCGAATAACAGAGTTACATCATCTCTGCCCGCAGGCGGTCCGGCTGAGATGATCTTATGGAGACTAAAACGTCCTGACGTACAGACGATACCTGCCCGCTGTGCTCTGGATTTACAGCCGCTTGGCACCTCAGCAGGCCGCGGGGTGAACAGAGTTCAGACCTGTGAGAGTTTCTGCACAGACGTGTTACTGAGGCTCACTCTGGCTGCTGGGCTTCTGTTATTTTTGTGGATAAACGTTCAGAAGAGAACTCAGGATATTTCAGGCTGTGAATCAGAGACAGACGAGGAGACGTTTATGAACCCCACAAGCTTTAAAATGGACCAGAATGCAATGCAGCTTCAGCATACGTTGGGATTTGAGTTTTATGCTCGTACGCCCACCACGACTCATCAAAGGAAGTAATTCAAGCCTCGACTCTGGAGGACACCGGAGAGCATTCTGGGAAAAAAACTAAGACTGAGAATAAGTACAGAGAGCTGACGGAGAAATGTGAAGATCAGAGTCTTCGTTTCTTTAATCAGCCCGACGTGAGCGTACAAATCCACGATGATACATTTCCTTTAAATATCTGGGTTCCAGAGAGGATCAGGCAGTGCAGCGGTGTGTGACGGTCTGCTGGTGGTGTGTTTGTTTGTGTTGAACGTAACCTCGATGAAACCAGGGGGAAAGAACTTTTTATTTCTCTGATTAACGACTTTATCGAGGCCGGCACTCGCTCACTCTCATTCACTGTGTCTCTCGACCACGGCTCTCTCTCTTTCAATACAAATAAAACTTCATGTTTTTATCTCGCAGCATACATTTCAGTCAGACTCAGATTTAGAAGCTGCTTCTTGAAATAAACTTGTTACTGAGGTCTTGTTGTTGAGGTCTTGTTGCTGAGGTCTTGTTGTTGACGTCTTGTTGTTGAGGTCTTGCTGTTGACGTCTTGTTGCTGAGGTCTTGTTGTTGAGGTCTTGTTGTTGAGGTCTTGTTGCTAAGGTCTTGTTGCTAAGGTCTTGTTGCCGAGGTCTTGTTGCTGAGGTCTTGTTGTTGAGGTCTTGTTGTTGAGGTCTTGTTGTTGAGGTCTTGTTGTTGAGGTCTTGTTGTTGAGGTCTTGTTGTTGAGGTCTTGTTGTTGAGGTCTTGTTGTTGAGGTCTTGTTGTTGAGGTCTTGTTGCTGAGGTCTTGTTGCTGAGGTCTTGTTGCTGAGGTCTTGTTGGCTCCTGTAAATGAAACCTACCCCGGAGGCCGTACAGACTGACGTTCCCACCACAGATCCACTTCATCGACGTGAGCTTGTTGAAAATGCCAGATCGGTTTCACACGTTTGTGTCGAGGGAATCAATGAAGGAGACACAGTGTTCGCATCAGAGGGATCTATAGCACAGGTAATCAAACCGATCCTTCGCTGATATGTCCTATTGATTTCAGATCCTGATCACTGCTCGGCTTTAAGCTGAGGGACACACATACGCTATCAGTCATCTGTCAGTCTTCGCTCAGTTTCACTCTTCTCTTGACCCTTCATTGACTGGCCGGCCTGAGAGTCTGACTCGTTCTCCGGTGTCCCTGTTCAGGGGAGATGTGACGGGTCTGAGAGGCCAAACGCAGGACAGGAAATGAAGTTTCATTTCCATCAAAGCCGCTATGTCTTCAAAGGTCTGTCATGGCGACAGTGGCTGACAGCAAATAAATAATAAAAGAGGTCCCTTTAATCTTCAGACTGTCACACCGACTTCTCCGACATCTCTCTCATCTTCTCCCAAAACTGAAGAGGAAGCAAGTCATGAGAGAAGTTTCTAAAGATCTTCAAGGCACGCTCGAACTAAAAAAGTTCATTATAAAGTCTGAAGACTTTCAACATCACTGATTTTGTATTTACAGTCAACAAACCTACAACTGTTTCTCCCGATCATCTCATCCCTGCTGACCTCCAACACTTTAACTATTTATCTGGTCGGGTTTTTGTTACATTTCCCTGATCGTCTTGTTTAAATTTACAGGAAACATTCAGAATTTTAAAACTGCGTCGCATCATCATGAAACCAGATGTTCTCATGCCGAAGACAGTCCAGAAGTTCACGAGAGAATACATCACAAACTCTGCTGTGATGTTCGGAAATCCTTGGAGAACTCATCAGTTCTTTCCTCGCTCAATAACTTTTTAACAAGCAAACAGAACAAACAAACAGAACCTCTGTGGCAGACGTCGATGCTTGAATCGTGCTCGTAGTTGCAGGTCTGGATTATGGAGTCAGAGGAAGCTTCATTACCTGATCAAACATCATCTTCAGCTGCTCCTTGCTAACTTTACACTGACACTACAGGCGTCCTGCAAACCAACAATGATCCTCAATTTCCTCTAAATTAATACCAGAACCGACACAAACTGCTGCCCGATCCGAATCTGTGATAGAACAGGCGAATCCAACAAACACAGATTTTAAATCATGTTGATGCTACACTGATCGTACCAAGCCCGGGGTCAGACCCAGATCAGACTGGATTATAAACCCGCCTCTGAGGACGTGATGGATTTATGGATCCACGGTAAACCTCAGCTGAAGATGTTTGCAGCAGTCTGCAAGCCCCCACACTAAAATGTGTGTGTGTGTGTGTGTGTGTGTGTGTGTGAGAGAGGCAGAGAGGAGAAGGTGAACAAAAGTTTAATCAACTCATTTACACCTCTGAGACCCAAATTAACTCGACCTCTGACTGAGACCGGGTCCGAGCTGAACCCGTTCTGAACCAGGACTGAACATTAAACTGTCACATGCTGTTACATCGTCTCAACATCGAGTTCTTTCACTAATGAGTCAGGCACCAGTTAACCTTCCAATGGAGAGGTGATGCACAGACACTGATCCTAGCTCAGCAATGACATCCATAAAGCACCGTCCATCTCTCATTGTCTCATTGAGTACTTGTGTTAAGATGCACTGTACTCATGATGCAGCAGTGTACTTAATTACTCTCTTTAAATATACCTTTTGCTTTGACATAAGTCTGTTTTCTTTATCCTGTCATCTGCATTCTGATAAAAAAGAAAAATTTGTTGATGAAATTTTTGCTTTTTTCAAACTAGTGGAAAGAAAACACCCAAATTCCACATTTCTGTTTTACCTTTATCTGTAGATTCCACCAAACATAATGTCTTATTTTAACAGTTTAATTTGTCCGAGTCCAGCTCATTAACATATTCTTCAGCAATAATTGCCTCATGTTAATTAATCTCATATTAAAGTGTTTTAATGTCTGCATTCTGCCTGACTTATCTCATTAATATCTTTTTAATGACGTGGACTCAGCGGAAACGTTTCCGTTAACTCAGCAAAGAGGATGAGCCCGAGACGAGATCACGGTAACCCGGGCAACAGAACCGGTTGGTGCTGGTGGATCCGGTGACCTCGAGGCGGGTCGTACCTGAGCTCACCTGAGGCTTCGCTCTTTGTACGCTGTTGGAGTCTAAAGGTGGAGGGAGGTTACAGCTCCATCCTTCCCTCCTCTTTATCACCACACATTAAAAAACCATATGGGTCATAATGGAGTTAATAAACGTCGGTGCTCATGTGTGAAGGGCGGCGAGGCCGAATGTCTGTTTACCTTGTACATGTGTTTAATTAGCCTCTGCCATGCTACGCTGTGTGTGCTCGATCGGTTCTCACTGATGTGAGGAGATGAAGACGACGGTAATTAGACCTGATAGATGGTGGATGGATGGAGGAGGGGATGGAGCTGCACCTGCATCCAACCCAGACATGCGGCAGTGTGTGTCCGCCTGCCGGTGGGAACGTTTGACACCTGGACGTGTTCGGCGTGATCCTGTTGTTAGGACGACAACCGAGGAACTGAACATCAGTACAGCTGTGATTCTCACCCCCGTCTGCTCCATCTGATGACAGACTGCAGGCAACCACATCACCTACACTCACCACCAACACCGGAGTGCAGCAGGGTCGTGTGTTGAGCCCTTTGCTGTTCACACTCTACACCAACAGCTGCACCATCTGTCACACACCACCACCTACCTCAACAACGAATACCTCCAAGCTACCAGTCAAGCTTAAAGGAGTCTGCTCCTCCGCTCATCCTCTCCACCTGCGTCTTTATCTGTTACTAATCTGACCAACCTCACATGCAGAACTAACATCGCTGCCCCGCGTCATCCAACCTCACGAAGCTGAACAATGAGGCCGTGCACACACTGTGACCTTGATATCACAGGACGTCACACACCCACTCCATCACCGGCTCACCCTGCTGCCCTCCAGGTGCAGAGCGGCTCGCACCGGGTGAAGTTTAATCCCTGCAGCCGCAGACGCCTTAAATAATGAGTCTGTACTGTTGTCTGTCTGTTAGTTGGAGCGAAAACTCATGTGAGCTGTTTGTGTCGTTGACGTCTTCCGAAGGTTGAAGCTGCTTCACCTTCAGCCTCATCACCGTCTTGACCATGACAGTCTGATAAAACATCGTCACTGCAGATGACGCACGGACTCACCTCTGGATTATTACCGACTGCTTGATTACAACAATAATTAATGAGCGTACCGTGCCTGGAGCACAAGAGATAATCGTCCTGCATTCAGGTCGAACCGTGGCGGTACTGTGGTATCTGCTCCTGCTCTCTCCAGCCCTGAGACAAGTTTGAAAAGCTACAGAACAGACGTTTTTTTATTGAGTCATGGCTGAGAAGTGTGGCAGTCATTGTGTGATAGACCTGCATTAGATAAAGAGATATCGCTCTCTACAGCAACCGATCACGCCGAGCTCCATCAGTAGTCTGTCCGGCGAAGTGTTGGGCGAGCTCAGGTGTGTTTCTTTCTTCCGTTCGCCGCCGTTTTTTCGGACACGTAAGCAGCAATGACACGAAGCCGAGTGTGAAGTCAGACAGCTGGGTGGAGATTGATGGTGACCTATCTGACAACATCGGCCATATGAACAGTGACTCAGGCCTCGCTCACAGTGAGTCAATTCTGCAACACACCTTCAAAAAAAACAGACCAACTGACTCATTCAGTCAAAAACAAAGTCCACAGTCATGTTGATAATGCAGCATCGTTAAATCACTAATTAACTGCAGCTAACTGAATCTGGCTTCACAGAGCCAGAAGCTCTTTCCACTGATTACAGGATGTCAGTTAAAGTGGGGGCGCACTCTTCACAGCGTTTAGCCCCTGGTGGACAGGTGTCATGTTCACACCTTGTTGATGCCAGTTTTCCCTCCAGTCCGATGACGGAGCTCGGAGCTTTTACTCACACCAGCGCCGTCCTCCAGTCAACGCCTCCATGCGTGATGGCTTCTCTTAATGAATTATGAGGATTGACTCGAGTTCCAAATCCCTCTTTAATTGAAACACGATACAGAGCCGAGGCGAGCGAGGGGTGATAAATTGGAACATCCACTCGGTAATCAAACTGCCATCTGTTGTTGTGACGTCCTGTGAGGAGAGCCCGGCCCACTCACGGTATCCAATAACAGTTCAGACGGCAGGCGGCGGCGCAATCAAGCGGCTGCCCGCCTCGTGTGATTTGACAGACGAGACAGAACATCCAGACGAATCCATCCAGAGGAACGACAGGAAGACCTGCGACAGGAAAGGGAAGGAAAGATGGAAGGACAGCACAGGTCAGGACGTCTGAATTTCAGCCAATCAGCAGGGAGTGTCTCCTCCGCCCATGCTGCGGCTGCTGCCGCCGCTGCTGGTGCTGCTGGGTAAAGACCAGGCGGCATGCCCAGTTTCTTCCGCCCAGACGTCTGGTGATGAGTGTGGCGGCGCCAGCAGCCTCCTCAGCGTGCGGCCGCATCAGACAGAATACATTAACCATCATGCAGAAGGACGGGCGGCTGAAGTGACGGCGAGCAGATTAAGGTCAGCGGTGAATCATGGGAAAAAAGGGGCAGATGCTGTCTTCAGCGGCGGATTGCAATCAGCATCCTTTCACTCATCTGTCATCTGCTCCATCACCGCTCCGTCGCTCAGAAGGACGTCCAGAAAAAGACGAGAAGCTGAAGATCCACTTCCTGTTTGATGCTCGACTGGCCTCACTGATCACTGAACAGAACCAGAACTTTATTCAAACTGGATCAGATTTTAGACACAACATATTTGCACAAGTGGGAAGATTCGTGTTTCATGGAGGCTTTTGGATAGGCGGCGCTCCGTCTTAGTTATAATGATGGAGCTAAGGTGGAAGTAAGGTGAGAGTGTAAAGAGCAAAAGTTACTGTGAGATCCACCAAATTAAAAGCCTTTTAAGAAATAATGCGTCACTGACATGAAAACTTTCAACTTATTTAATTAAAATCAAACAGTGAAGTGCTGAAAATCTAATTACGGCACACTGCAGGCCGCATGCTGACAGATTCTGATTTACAGGCGACAAAGTTCAGTTTAAAAATTCTCTTTACAAACCTGCAAAGAACAGCTGCTCCTGTGAGCGGAGCTGATCATCAAGTATCAGGTGTGAAACCAAACATACTGTTATCAACACACACACACACACACAGGGTAGAATGAACACAGTATTGACACCATTAACACAACCAGCCAGTCGTTGAGGAGATGAAATGAGTCCGGTCAGGCATGAGAGGGCCGGCGTCGACCTCTGAAGAGCTCAGACACACAATGAGCTGCACTTCAACAGGAAAAAGAGATTTAATCACACACACACACACACACACACACACACACACACACACCCTCCGTAGCTACATGCTGTGTCGGTTGGGCCTGATCTAGAACCGATGACTGTTCTGAGTGACGTCAGCCACCAAGTGCTGCTATAGAGCCGAGAATCTGCTGCCACCATGTTGGATGTACTGCTGCTTCCGCCTGAGTGAATTTCCCCGTTTGTGGGATAAATCAAGTCTAATCTAATCCAGATATCAGCAAAGATGCACATCATCATCTGCGGACCTGAGGCGGGTCGAAGAACTCACATTTTAGCACTTCAGCATTGGCTTCATTTCCCAGAACCGGAGGCTGCCGCTTGTCTCGAACGTGGCGGCGCGCCTGGTCGTCAATCTATGCCGCCCATTCTTAGATTAGCCAGGAGACGGTTTCCTGTCAGTCCTTCATGTGTGGAACTCAGTTAGTGAGGTAAAACATAATCTTAGAGGAAAACACATAAAAATTCATGTTTCATGTCCTCCTGTAAGTTTATTATCTTTATTTTTAGAGGTCCAGTGTGTATGATTTAGTGACATCCTCCAAAACAAATGGTGATAATTTGATCAAATGTAATTAACTTGATCAGAACGTCGAGACGAGAAACAGACTGATGTTTCCAAAGAGACGTCACGAAGTAACTAACAACCTAGCACGCAGGAAATGTTTAATTTATTTATATGTTTTATATAAATGATTTAAATTGTTGGTAACAGCACAGTCAGAGTCCAGTTGTGGAGTCAAAAATATAATAAAATCCACAACAAATCATAATCTGTTATCACTTTAAACTCTTTTTGAACTGGTGAACTTTCTTTAAGTTTCACATGAAACTATTCAAGCTGCATTTTATGGTTTAAAGTTAATATGAGGATGAAGTTTATCATTTTTATTTTAACAGATAATAATGATAAACATATTTTAATATGCTGTAATAGAAAATACAAACATTTAAATTCATTCGTTTGTCTGAACTGCACTTCATAATGAGTCCTCTGACTGTTAGCTGCTCATGCTAGCAGCCCAGGCTCCTCCACCTGCGGTTCCTCTAATGAGACTCTCCATTAGCCGCTTGGGTGAAGCTCGGGTGTAAATGCCAAGTTTGACATCTGGGTGCCAGGCGAGGTGACGCCTATGTAAGGTGCTGATCTCTGAAGTAGCACTGTAAATGTCAGGCTGCTCATCACAACACACACACACAGATGGTAGATAGGCCGTAGGAGGCTTGTACAAGGGCGGACACATAAAAGCATGTTCGCATAATCATGTGCCGCATTAGCATATGACAAAGGTAGACACCACAGAGGGACATGTGAAGTGGAGACTGGACAGAGTTACTGATGTTAACACATATGAGAGACGACACCTGCAGCACAGGGAGACTCTCAGATCAGCTACCAACCAACCACCAGCTACCACCTACCAACCACCACCTACCAACCACCAACCACCACCTAACACCTACCAACCACCAGCTACCAACCACCAACTACCACCTACCAATCACCAACCAACCACCACCTACCAACCACCACCTACCAACCACCAACCAACCACCACCTACCAACCATCAGCTACCACCTACCAACCACCAACCAACCACCACCTAACACCTACCAACCACCAACCAACCACCACCTACCAACCACCACCTACCACCTACCAACCAACCACCACCTACCAACCACCAGCTACCAACCACCAACCAACCACCACCTACCAGGTACCAACCACCAACTACCAACCACCAGCTACCTGGCAGCAGTGCAGAATAAATGATTATTAATAAATAAATGATTAAACGAACACATAAAACGGTGCCTCAGACACCTACAGGTGACCTACAGAATATTCATTAAAGAACATTTAAATCTGAAATTCAGACGTGTAACTTCATTCAAAGTTGACTTCCAGTGGAAGAGTCAGAATTCACACGGTAACGAGGAAAGTTGTTTTAGGAACAGCAACATTTTGTCATTTTTCTGGTGAGGATGGTCTCACCTTCCTTCAACACAAACACTGATCATAAAACAGTTTGTCTTGTTTCTACACGATGAGGGCTTAGTGCAGCCGATGGACAAGCTTTAAAAACTGTCTATAAAGTGCATCTGTCTGGGATAAAGAAATGTATTTATATGGAAATGGTTTCTTTAAAAGGTTCCATGTGTAACAATGAACAAGGGAAATGTAAATGTGTCTTGTATCGTGTGAACAGAGGATACATTCATATGCAAAACCTCGAAAGAATACATGCAACGCTACACAAAGTTCACGACAGAAGCGGAAAAAGAAGAAAGAAGTAAACCTGCAGCACTCTGAAAATGTCAAACAAAATGGGGTGTCTTCAAAACGCCAGCTGAAGCAGGGGTGAATGTCATGTTTTAAACATGCTCCTCCACCAAAGCCCCTCTGCTTTTTCTTGTTTGATAAATATAAATATATATATATATTTTGGATGGTTGGTTAGACTTCATTGTTTGAGAACAACAAGGCCGTAATAACTCAAGCCAATTGCTGCCTGCTGCCATGACAACAGGGCCTCAGCATCTTCTAAAATAAGACCGAGGCGGGAAAGATTAGAGTAAGCTGCTGGGGCAACCCCCCCAAAAAAAACAGACAGAGGAGAGGAACGACTGGCATCGAACACGGCGACTACGTCAACAGATGGAGGAAAACCGAGCTGAGGTACGAGAGAGCCGAGCAGCAAAACATAAAAAGACGATCACTTGAGCTGAGAGGCAAACAGAAGCATCTGCTACCTTCATCTACTCCATTCACATCTAATTAGAAACAGAACGAGCCGACGGGAGATCGTCTGATGGAGAATAACAATGCAGCAGTGGGCTGTGCTGTCAGCACACCAGAATTTTAACGCTCGAAAAAGTTGATTG
>NC_040018.1:31523176-31599890 GCF_000972845.2 Larimichthys crocea | reverse complement strand
AGTCTTTCGATCAGTTTCACTCTTCCTTGACCCTTCATTGACTGGCCGGACCGAGAGTCTGACTCGTTCTCCGTGTCCCTGTTCCGGGAGATGTGACGGGTCGGAGAGGCCCAAAGCATGACAGGAAATGAAGTTTCATTTCCCATCAAAGCCGCTATTCTCCACTCAAAGGTCTGTCATGGCGACAGTGGCTGACAGCAAAATAAAAAATGAAAAGAGGTCCCTTTAATCTCCAGACTGTCACGCGCGCTTCTCGACCTCTCTCTCACTTTCCCCAAACTGAAGAGGAAGCCAGTCAGAGAGAAGTTCTCAAAGATCTTCAAGGCACGCTCGAACTAAAAAAGTTCTTATAAAGTCTGAAGACTTTCAATATCACTGATTTGTATTTACAGTCAAACAAACCTACAACTGTTTCTCCGATCCTTCGTCCGGATGACCTCCAACACTTTAACTATTATCGGTCGGTTTGTTACATTTCCCTGATCGTCTTGTTTAAATTACAGGAAATTCAGAATTTAAAACTGCGTCGCTCATCATGAAACCAGTTTCTCATTGCCGAAGAAAAGTCAGCAAAGTTCACGAGAGATACATCACAAAACTCTGCTGTGTTTCGGAAATCCTTGGAGAACTCATCAGTTCTTTTTCCTCGCTAATAACTTTTAACAAGCCAAACAGAACAAACAAACAGAAACCTCCTGTGGGCAGACGTCGATGCTTGAATCGTGCTCGTAGTTGCAGGTCTGGATTATGGAGTCAGAGGAAGCTTCATTACTGATCAAACATCATCCTTCAGCGCTCATTGCTAACATTTACATGACACTACAGGCGTCCTGCAAACCAACAATGATCCTCAATTTCCTCTAAATTAATACCAGAACCGACACAAAATGCTGCCCGTCCGAAATTGTGATAGAACAGGCGAATCCAACCAACACAGGATTTTAAATCATGTTGATGCTAACATGATCGCTACCAAGCCGCGGGTCCAGACCCAATTCAGACTGGATTATAAACCCACCTCTGAGGACGTGATGGAGTTATGGATCCACGGTAAACCTCAGGTGAAGATGTTTGCAGCAGTCTGCAGGCCCAAAACTAAAATCTTGTGGTGGACAGAGGTACCAGATAATGAAGGGTGTGTGTGTGTGTGTGTTGTGTGTGTTGTGTGTGTGTGTGTGTTGTGTGTGTGTGTGTGTGTGTGTGTGTGTGTGATGTGAGAGAGGCAGAGAGGAGAAGGTGAACAAAAGTTTAATCAACTCATTTACACCTCTAGACCCAAATTAAACTCGACCTCTGACTGAGACCGGTCGGAGCTGAAACCCGTTCTGACCCAGACTGAACATTAAACTGTCACATGCTGTTACATCCTCTCAACATCGAGTCCTCTTCACTAATGAGTCAGGCACCCGTTACCTTTCAATGGACGGTGATGCCACAGACACTGATCCTAGCTCAGCAATGACATTCATTAAGCACCGTCCATCTCTCATTGTCTCATTGGAGTACTTGTGTTAAGATCACTGTACTCATGATGCAGCGTGTACTTAATTACTCTTTAAATATGCCTTTTTGCTTTGACATAAGTCTGTTTTCTGTATCCTGTCATCTGCATTCTGATAAAAAAAGAAAAATTTGTTGATGAATTTTTGCTTTTTTCAAACTGTGGAAGAAAACACCCAATTCCACATTTCGTGTTTACCTTTGTCTGTAGATTCCACCAAACTAATGTCTTATTTTACAGTTTAATTTGTCCGAGTCCAGCTCATTAACATATTCTTCAGCAATAATTTGCCTCCTGTTAATTAATCTCATATTAAAGTGTTTTAATGTCTGCATTCTGCCTGCTTATCTCATTAATATCTTTTTAATGACGTGGACTCAGCGGAAACGTTTCTGTTAAACTCAGCAAGAGGATGAGCCGAGAGAGATCACGGGTAAACCGGGAACAGAACCGGTTGGTGCTGGTGGATCCAGTGAACTCGAGGCGGGTCGTACATGAGCTCACCTGGGCTTTCGCTCTTTGTACGCTGTTGGAGTCTAAAGGTGGAGGGAGGTTACGCTCCACTTCCCTCCTCTTTATCACCACACATTAAAAACCATATGGTCATAATGGAGTTAATAAACGCCGGTGCTCATGTGTGAAGGGCGGGGGGGCGATGTCTGTTTACCTTGTACATGTGTTTAATTAGCCTCTGCCATGCTACGCTGTGTGTGCTCATCGGTTCTCACTGATGTGAGGATGAAGACGACGGTAATTAGACCTTTAGATTGTGGATGGATGGAGAGGGGATGGAGCTGCACCTGCATCCAACCCAGACATGAGGCAGCGTGTGTCCGCCTGCGGGGGAACGTTTGACACCTGATCCTGTTGTTAGGAGGACAACCGAGGAACTGAACATCAGTACAGCTGTGATTCTCACCCCCGCCTGCTCCATCTGATGACAGACTGCAGGCAACCACATCACCTACACTCACCACCAACACCGGAGTGCAGCAGGGTCGTGTGTTGAGCCCTTTGCTGTTCACACTCTACACCAACAGCTGCACCATCTGTCACACACCACCACCTACCTCAACAACGAATACCTCCAAGCAAAGACTATCAGTCAAGCTTAAAGGAGTCTGCTCCACCGCTCATCTTCTCCACCTGCGTCTTATCTGTTACTAATCTGACCAACTCACATGCAGAACTAAATCGCTGCCCCGCGTCATCACACCTCACGGAGCTGAACAATAAGGCCGTGCACACATGTGACCTTATATCACAGGACGTCACACACCCCCTCATCACCGGCTCACCCTGCTGCCCTCAGTGCAGAGCGGCTCGCACCGGTGAAGTTTTATCCCTGCAGCCCAGACGCCTAAATAATGAGTCTGTACTGTTGTCTGTCTGCTTGTTGGAGCGGAAAACTCAGTGAGCTGTTTGTGTCGTTGACGTCTTCCGAAGGTTGAAGCTGCTTCACCTTCAGCCTCATCACCGTCTTGACCATGACGTCTGATAAAACATCGTCACTGCAGTGACGCACGGACTCACCTCTGGATTATTACCGACTGGCTGATTACAACAATAATTAATGAGCGTACCGTGCTGGAGCACAAGAATAATCGTCCTGCATTCAGGTCGAACCGTGGCGGTTACTTGTGGTATCTGTTCCTGCTCTCTCCAGCCCTGAGACAAGTTTTAAAAGCTACAGCACAGACGTTTTTTTATTGAGTCATGGCTGAGAAGTGTGGCCAGTCTTGGTGAAAGACCTGCATTAGATAAAGAGATTCGCTCTCTACAGCAACCGATCACGCCGAGCTCCCATCAGTAGTCTGTCGGCGAGTGTTGGGCGAGCTCAGGTGTGTTTCTTTCTTCCGTTCGCCGCCGTTTTTTCGGACAGTAAGCAGCGATGACACGAAGCCGAGTGTGAAGTCAGACAGCTGGGTGGAGATTGATGTGACCTATCTGACAACATTGCCGTATGAACAGTGACTCAGGCCTCGCTCACAGTGAGTCAATTCTGCAGCCACCCTTCAAAAAAACACTGCATCACTCAGTCAAACAAAGTCCACAGTCATGTTGATAATGCAGCATCTTAAATCACTAATAACTGCAGCTAACTGAATCTGGCTTCACAGAGCCAGACTCTTTCCACTGATTACAGGATGTCAGTTAAAGTGGGGGCGCACTCTTCACAGCGTTTAGCCCCTGGTGGACAGGTGTCATGTTCACACCTTGTTGATGCCAGTTTTCCCTCCAGTCCGATGACGGACTGAGCTTTTACTCACACCAGCGCCGTCCTCCAGTCAGCGCCTCCATGCGTGATGGCTTCTCTTAATGAATTATGAGGATTGACTCGAGTTCCAAATCCCTCTTTAATTGAAACACGATCAGAGCCGAGCGGAGCGAGGGTGATAAATTGGAACATCCACTCGGTAATCAAACTGCCATCTGTGTTTTGTGACGTCCTGTGAGGGAGCCCGGCCCACTACGTATCCAATAACAGTTCAGACGGAGGCGGCGGCGCAATCAAGCGGCCGCCCGCCTCGTGTGATTTGACAGACGAGACAGAACATCCAGACGAATCCATCCAGAGGACGACAGGAAGACCTGCGACAGGAAAGGGAGGAAAGATGGAAGGACAGCACAGGTCAGGACGTCTGAATTTCAGCCATCGCAGGGAGTGTCTCCTCCGCCCATGCTGCGGCTGCTGCCGCCGCTGTGGTGCTGCTGGGTAAAGACCAGGCGGCATGCCCAGTTTCTTTCCGCCCCGAGTTGGTGATGAGTGTTGGCGGCGCCAGCAGCCTCCTCAGGTGCGGCCGCATCAGACAGAATACATTACCATCATGCCGAAGGACGGGCGGCTGACGTGACGGCGAGCAGATTAAGGTCAGCGGTGAATCATGGGAAAAAAGGGGCAGATGCTGTCTTCAGCGGCGGATTGCATCAGCATCCTTTCACTCATCTGTATCTGCTCCATCACCGCCCGTCGCTCAGAGGACGTCCAGAAAAAGACGAGAAGCTGAAGATCCACTTCCTGTTTGATGCTCGACTGGCTCACTGATCACTGAACGAACCAGAACTTATTCAAACTGGATCAGATTTTAGACACAAACATATTTGCACAAGTGGGAAGATTCGTGTCTCATGGAGGCTTTTGGACAGGCGGCGCTCCGTCGCGTAGTTTAATGATGGAGCACAGGTGGAAGTCAGGTTAGGGTAAGAGCAAAAAAGTTACTGTGAGATCCATCAAATTAAGAACTAATGCGTCACTGACATGAAACTTTCAACCTTATTATATTAAAATCAACACCGTGAAGTGCTGAAAAATCTAATTACGGCACACTGCAGGCCGCATGCTGACAGATTCTGATTTACAGGCGACAAAGTTCAGTTTAAAAATCTCTTTACAAGCTGCAAAGAACAGCTGCTCCTGTGAGCGGAGCTGATCACTCAGTATCAGGTGTGAACCAAACATACTGTTATCAACACACACACACACACACACACACACACACAGGGATAGAATGACACAGTATTGACACCATTAACACAACAGCCAGTCGTTGAGGAGAGAAATGAGTCCGGTCAGGCATGAGAGGGCCGGCGTCACCTCTGAAGAGCTCAGACAACACAATGAGCTGCACTTCAACCGGAAAAAAAGGATTTAATCACACACACACAACACACACCACACACACCACACACACACACACACACACACTCCCAACCCTCCGTAGCTACATGCTGTGTCGTTGGGCCTGATCTAGAACCGATGACTTTCTGAGTGACGTCAGCCACCAAGCGCTGATTTAGAGCCGGATCTGCTCCACCATGTTGGATGTACTGCTGCTTCGCCTGAGTGAATTTCCCCGTTTGTGGGATAAATCAAGTATAATCTATCAGATATCAGCAAAGATGCACTCCTCATCTGCGGACCTGAGGCGGGTCGAAGAGAACTCACCTTTTAGCACTTCAGCATTGGCTTCATTTCCCAGAACCGGAGGCTGCCGCTTGTCTCGAACGTGGCGGCGCGCCTGGTCGTCAATCTATGCCGCCCATTCTTAGATTAGCCAGAGGACGGTTTCCTGTCCGTCCTTCATGTGTGGAACTCAGTTATTGAGTAAAACATAATATTAGAGGAAAACACATAAAAAATTCATGTTTCATGTCCTCCTGTAAGTTTATTTATCCTTATTTTAGAGGTCCCAGTGTGTATGATTAGTGACCTCCTCCAAAAACAATGGTGATATTTGATCAAATGTAATTAACTTGATCAGAACGTCGAGACGAGAAACACGACTGATGTTTCCAAGAAGGACTTCACGAAGTAACTAACAACTAGCACGCAGGAAATGTTTAATTTATTTATATGTTTTATATAAATGATTTATTAATTGTTGGTAACAGCACAGTCAGAGTCCAGTTGTGGAGCAAAAAATATAAAATCCACAACAAATCATAATCTGTTATCACTTTAAACTCTTTTTTGAAACTGGTGAACTTTCTTTAAGTTTCACATGAAACTATTCAAGCTGCATTTTATGGTTTAAGTTAATATGAGGATGAGTTTATCATTTTATTTAACAGATAATAATGATAAACATATTTTAATTGCTGTGAAGAAAACAACATTTAATCATTTCGTTTGTCTGAACTGCACTTCATAAATGAGTCCTCTGACTGTTAGCTGCTATGCTAGCAGCCCAGGCTCTCCACCTGCGGTTTCTCTAATGAGACTCTCCATTAGCCGCTTGGGTGAAGCTCGGTGTAAATGCCAAGTTTGACATCTGGGTGCCAGGCGAGGGTGACGCCTATGTTAAGTGCTGATCTCTGAAGTAGCACTGTAAATGTCAGGCTGCTCATCACAACACACACACACAGATGGTAGATAGCCGTAGGAGGCTGTACAAGGGCGGACACATAAAAGCATGTTTCGCATAATCATGTGCCGCATTAGCATATGACAAAGGTAGACACCACAGAGGGACATGTGAAGTGGAGACGTGGACTGAGTTAATGATGTTAACACATATGAGAGACGACACCTGCAGCACAGGGAGACTCTCAGACAGCTCCACTACCAACCAGCTACAACCACCCCTACACCAACCAGCACCACCTACCAAACACCACCTACCACCACCAGCTACACCTACAACCACCAGCTACCAACCACCACCTACCAACCACCAACCACCACTACCAACCACCAGCTACCACCTACCAACCACCAGCTACCACCTACACCACCACCTCCAACCACCAACCACCCTACCAACCACCACCAACCACCACACCACCTACCAACCACCACCTACCAACCACCAAACCACCACCTACCAACCACCAGCTACACCTACAACCACCTACCAAACCACCACTACCAACCACCAACCACCACCTACCAACCACCAGGCTATCCACAACCACCACCACCTACCAACCACCAACCACCACCACCAAACCACCAACCACACCTACCCAACCACACACCACCTACCAACCCCACCCCTACCAACCCACCAACCACCACCACCAAACCACCATACAACCACCACACCACCAGCTACCACCACCACCACCAACCACCACACCCACCAACAACCAACACACCAACCACCAACCACCACCTACCAAACTAACACCTACCAACCCCAGCTACCACCTACCAACCCACCACCAACCAAACCCCAAACCACCAACTACACCAACCACCACCTACCAACCACCAACACCAACCACCACCTACCAAACCACCACCTAACCAACCACCACCAACCAACCACCACCTCCCTACCAACCACCAACCAACCACCACCTACCAACCACCAGCCTACACCTACCAACCAACACCACCACCAACCACCACACCACCTACACCCACACCAACCACCCACCACCAGCTACCACCACCTACCAACCACCAACCAACCACCACCTACCAACCACCACCTACCAACTACCACCAACCAACCCACCACCTACCAACCACCATACCACCTACCAACCAACCACACCAACCACCCAGCTACCACCTACCACCACCCACCACCTACCAACCACCAGCACCACCAAATCCAACACCAGAACAACACCACCTACCACCTACCAACCACAAGTCCACCAAAATGCATTACTGTGTTTGTTAAAAAAATATTGTGTGAGAGTTAGATCTATCAATACTACTGTTGAAGTTGTTTAGATTTAGGCACAAATCACACTTTAAGAGACCCTATGGTTAGACTTAAAAAGCCAGTGCTCAGAAGCTGATGTTGCCTGCAGCAGGTCAGATAAATGATTATTATAAAAAGATTAACAAACACATAAACAGCGCCTCAGAAACTACAGGTGACCTAAGAATATTCATTAAAGAACATTTAAATCTGAAATTCAGACGTGTAACTTATTATGCTCCAGTGAGGAAGAGTCGATTCACACGGTAACGACGAAGAGTTGTTTTGGAACAGCAACATTTTGTCATTTTTCTGGTGAGGATGGTCTCACCTTCCTTCAAACCAAACACTATCATAAACAGTTTTAGTGCCACCGATGGACAGCTTTAAAACTGTCTATAAAGTGCATCAGTCTGGGATAAAGAAATGTATTTATATGGAAATGGTTTCTTTAAAAGGTTCCATGTGTAACAATGAACAAGGGAAATGTAAATGTGTCTTGTTCGTGTGAACAGAGGATACATTCATATGCAAAACCTCGAAAGATACATGCACGCTACACAAAGTTCACGACAGAAGCGGAAAAAGAAAAAGAACAGAAGTAAACTGCAGCACTTGAAAATGTCAAACAAAATGGGGTGTCTTCAAAACGCCAGCTGAAGCAGGGGTGAATGTCATGTTTTAAACATGCTCCTCCACCAAAGCCCCTCTGCTTTTTCTTGTTTGTAAATATAAATAATATATATATTTGGATGGTTGGTTAGACTTCATTGTTTGAGAAACAAGGCCGAATAACTCAAGCCAATTGTGCCTGCTGCCATGACACACACGGGCCTCAGCATCTTCTAAAATAAGACCGAGGCGGGAAAGATTAGAGTAAGCTGCTTGGCAAAACCCCCCAAAAAAAACAGACAGAGGAGAGGAACGACTGGCATCGAACACGGCGACTACGTCAACAGAATGGAGGAGGAAAACCAGCTGAGGTCGAGAGAGCCGAGCAGCAAAACAAAAAAGCGATCACTTGAGGCTGAGGAGCAAACAGAAGCATCTGCTACCCTTCATCTACTCCATTCACATCTAATTAGAACACACGAGCCGACGGGAGATCATCTGATGGAGAAAAACAATGCAGCAGTGTGGCTGTGCTGTCAGCACACCAGAAATTTTAACGCTCGAAAAAGTTGATTGGAATCACAGAATAAATGTGAACATGCATCATTCAACCAGGAGACGAGACCCAGCAGCCATCCAATCATCATCAGGTCCCAGCAGCCATCATCTCCAGGTCTTTCAGCCTTTTATTTCCCAACTCTCACCAACCACTAAAAGTCCGTCCCAATTTTCTCTTGTCCGGCGGCTTCTTGCTCGCTCACCCTCCTCCTTAGCTCCTCCGCAGCGTCCTCTCACTCTCTCTCCTCTGCCATCAGTCCCATAGAAGCTGCTGACTGCGGGTCTGTAATAATAATCCTCCTCTTTCTTTTCCCGGTGGTTCAAATTCCCTGTGTTACAACATTTCCCCCTGAGCTCACATACAGGCCGCTAACAAACTGTGCCTAAGATGCAGCTAACAGACTGAGCTAACATGAGCTAACAGCAGCTAACAGCACGAGCTAACATGAGCTAACATAGCTAGCTAACAGCAAGTAACAGCACTGAGCTAACATGAGCAACAGGGCTAAGCTTAACATGAGCTAACAGCAGCTACAACAAAAATGAGCTAACAGCAGCTAAACGACCTGAGCTAACCTGAGCTAACAGCAGCTA
This sequence comes from Larimichthys crocea, assembly GCF_000972845.2. NCBI lineage: Eukaryota > Metazoa > Chordata > Actinopteri > Sciaenidae > Larimichthys > Larimichthys crocea. Next base: position 31,590,467 of record NC_040018.1, on the reverse strand, counting down.
ACAAAAAACTGAGCTAAACATCAGCTGCGAGCTAACATGAGCTAAACAGCAGCTAACTCGGACTGAGCTAACATGAGCCACAGCAGCTAACAGACTGAGTAACTGAGTCTACAGGCAGCTAACCAAAACTGCGCTAACAGCAGCTAACAGACTGAGCTAACATGAGCTAACAGCAGCTAACATGAGCTAACAGCAGCTAACAGACTGAGCTAACATGAGCTAACAGCAGCTAACAGACTGAGCTAACATGAGCTAACAGCAGCTACAGCTGTCAGCAGTTTACTTCACTGTCCATCATAAACTCTGTAAATCACAGAGAGTTGAGGCGGAGCAGCCGGAGGACATCAGAGGGAAAACCAGAAAACATTTCCTCCATAAAATATGATCCAGTTTCACCAGAATCACTGAAATAGTTGCTGCTGTGTGACTTAGTGCCGTAAAGCGTTACGTACTTCTCCCGACCCGGAGCCCAAAGTTACATAGTGTGAGAACAGACGTACGAATGACAGAGACACCGTTCACCTGATCACAGGTCAGTGTGGATCACCTGATCACAGGTCAGTGTGGATCACCTGATCACAGGTCAGTGTGGATCACCTGATCACAGGTCAGTGTGGGTCACCTGATCACAGGTCAGTGTGGATCAACAGGAGGTCACAGACGGATGAAGGACATGTACATGTGATGTGAGCTTTCTCTCATCTGTGGACGAGTGACAGGAAGTGCTGTGATGTTTCTGGAAACGCAGTGAGCTGATCGTTTCCATGTAATCTGTGTGAGCAGACGGTTTAAAGCCAAACACCATGTTTACAGTCGGAGCTGCAGGATCGGTGATAAGTCCCTGTGGACCATCTCCACCTCTGTTTACCTTACAGTCATCTGATGCTGTGTGAATAAGAACACACAAACTGACTGCAGAGCAGTGAAGTGACCAGACTCCTTTAATGCCTCCAGACTACACCGGCGTCTCTAAGTGCTGATTTGACAGCCTCCATTACAAGTTTCAGCTTTATTACACACACACACACACTAGCTTGGACCGGCTGTAACGAATCAGCAGCAGCTGATTTTCTGATGAGAAAGGCTGAGCGTCACACTTCTTCTGTGTGTGTGTGTGTGTGTGTGTGTGTGTGTGTGTGTGTGTGTGTGTGTGTGTGTGTGCCTGCTTTCTGCTGATATCTGTCCGTTCATCCTAATGAGTAAAGACCTCCTCTCTCTCCTCGCCTAATGCTGCCGGCTAATTGGTCGTTAACACCGGCGTTGCGGAGGGCGTTTGATCGTCTAGTGCCGTGACGTCCGTAACATCCCACCAATGTTGTCACAGTAAGTCAGCGAGAGGTCAGCAGGTCAATCTGAGCCTCATTACTGACGCTGAGGACGATGTCGCTTTAACTGAACCGACCTTTTAATGTCTTCATGTTAGAAACAACGTGTGTCGAACAAAAGGAAGATATTAAACACACACACACACACACACACACACACACACACACACACACACCTCCAGCATAATTATTAAACATGAACTGAACGTGAGTCAACCTCGCTGGAAGCTGACACACTTCACGTGTGACTCATCCCGCCTGTTTTAGCTGCATCCAGCTGTTTGATGGAGGTGTAGGCGGGTGGAGAAGTGGTGACAGTAATAATGTCCACCGACACCAGACGGAGCAGCTGCTCTGTGCCACATTGCATCCTGGTCTATTTCCTGCTCTTGTGGGCTCCAGAAAAAGAAGTTTTGTGATTCAGAAGAAGCCCAAAAAAAAATCACTGGATGATGTTCTTCTATCAAACAAAGGAATGGAAATACTCTGGAATATTGTTCTTCACTGGAAGAGGAACCAAACAGCAGCTCGGTCACTTCAGACTGTGATGCTGCTCCGGTTAGACTTTCAAAATAAAGCTTGCTGAGAAACAGGTGAGGAACAGAAGAACTGTGTTTGAGCTCAACATCACAAGTTCTCAACTCGTCACTCGACGTCAACGTCAGACAGAAATGACACCACATCCTGAAGTGACCGAGCTGTGCTCAAGACTAGGGTTGCAAAATTCCAGGAATTTTCAAAGTTGGAAATTTATGGGAATAAACTACATTAATTAAATTGCAGGTCGGCCCTTTAACAGGGAACTTAAATATAGTCGAGGGAAAATATATTTTATCATCATCTTCTTCTTGACTAAAACATGCAGGTCCACTTGAATATCTGCTGTCACATACACACAGCACACTGCTTACTGCAGGGCTACTGAGGCCACGCCCCCTACCTGCACAGGTGATCTCTGTACCTGGACCACACTTTAGAGCCCAGAGCACACAGAGACTGTTGAAGACACACATTTGAGTGTGCAACATTTCCTTTAATAACACACACACACACACACACACACACACACACACACACACACACACACACACACAGTCTTACCTTCATAAGAACAGACTCGCTGAGCTTTTCTCTGTTGACGATCTTTATGGCGACTTTCTGACATGTGACACAGTGGATGCCGAGCTTCACCAGACCTGAAACACAAACACGAGAAGTCATTTCATTCAGAGTCTGTCTGATTGACGCAGAAGGATCACGGATCTGAATTCATGACGTCACATTCAAGGTTTCCTGTCTGACAGCTGGATACTTCAATAAACTCCACAGACTGCATCGAGAAGATGAAACAAAGTGAAGCCGTGGATGAAGCTGGACGCCTGTTTGGACGTTCAGCTGCAGAGCTGTTGAACAGAGCTGTTTCAGTGGACATATTAATTTGATCTTGAGCTAACTGAGATTGATAAATAAATAAAAGAGACGTATGTAGAGACAGCATGCAGCTGCTGGGTGTCAGTAGCTGTGTCTCTCTCAGCTGTCTGTTGTTTAAACAGGAGGATAAAACACTCCGAGTCTCTTTTTCATTGTGTACTTCTGAGAACTCGCCTGACTCTTGTGCCGTAACAGAAATGTCAACACGCAGTACCTTTATCTTATTAAAGCCACAATGGCTCCATCCATCTCTATCAAAGCTCTGACACCAGGGAGGGCGTTTCACTTTGTACTGAAGGTCTGCAGACGCCGGTGGAAATGCCACAGCGCATATGCACCTCTTCATTACCCCGCGCTGCATATATATTTCACGGGAGATGAGCGTCTCACTATTTGAAAGGTGATTTCCCGGCGGGGGTCTCGGCTGAAACGAGCAGAGCCGCAAGCGGTGGGGGTGTTTGGGCCAGCACGGCAGCCTGGGGGCTCTTTTATGTCTCCAGTTAGAAATGAAATGGGATCCTGGGCGACATTCACTGGATCTCATTGATCTTGTTGTCAGAGCAGCTCGAGGACGGCTACAAGTGCTTACCACAACACACACACACACACACACACACACACACACACACACACACACACACACACACACACACACCCCAACATGTTATGAGAGGAAGTGTGGATGTGAATCATCCTCTTAATCGCCACTAGATATCTCACTAAGGCACGGCATCTCAGACGATTAAAAACCCACTCAAACAGTCTTTGTTAGTCTTTCATCAGTCTTTCCAATAATCACGCCGTTTGAGTCTAAATGAATCCTTAAGTCAGCGATCCTTGGGGACGAACGTGCCCGTCAAAGTGCGTCCACTAAATGTGTTTTTGCAACCGACAGGTTCAGAATATTGTTGTAGTTGTCTGACAACATTATGGCAAAGAAAGACCTTTTGTCCACACACAAAACAGTCATTTTACAAATCATCATAACTTCATTCAAACAAACTGAAACTCACCAAAACATCTTTGTGTGTCTTTCCTCAGACGTTCTAAGAGTCGCCAGCGCTCGTTTGGTCAAAATAATTCATTTAATTTCTGTAAGTTTGTGAAAATGTTTGTGTCCACGCTCTTAATCCTGTATAACTTTAAGCCTTAATATAATGTGAACAGGTGAGTTGTATATAAATTCACCCTCAGTACAGTTGTCATGAACGGGGAAATTAGCTACAGAGACCAAAACTGTTTTTTGTACCAGGCTGTAAACATGTTTATTTCTGCTGTGAAGTTGGACATTTGGACATGGGGACTTATGGAGACTGACTCACTTAGAGGAACTGCAGTTTTGGGAAACTTGGGACGAAGGTCTTGAGGAAAACATTAGTGACTGCAGACGAGTTCAAAAATTCAAACTCTGCAAACAAAGAAAAGACGAACTGCTTTCTGAGTGATGTTGGATTACGTTCATGTTTCCAAACACGGTTCCTCTGGGGATGAAACACTATTTAAAGTCCATGTTACATCGACACGAGCCCAGTGAGGGCTGTAAGAATGACTTATCCCCACTAAAAACACATTTGTGCTCCTGTAATCATCTGCGTAGTTTTTCTTTTCTCATAATCACTCCTCTGACACCTAAATGGAGAGCGTCTGTCTGAACAAACTGCTGTGTGGTTTTAATCCAGCCCAGCATGAAAATCATACAAGCACTTTATGTTTGACATTTTTCATTGTGCTCCTCGGTTATCTGGATCATTATGTAGCTCAAAACGAGGCGCTGAAGTAATAATCTCTGACATTTTCACATCAAGAATCACCCACTTTGGTTCCTTCTGTCTCATTTAAAAGAACTCAGGATGGATGAGTCAATGAAACCTTTGTCAGTGTGCACTCTTGACCGGACTCAGTCGGTGTTTTATACATCTGACAGACAAAGAACGACAAAATACATAAATCAAATAAAAGAAGATGAACTGGTAATAGATGCTGGAAATTCACCTAGAGGGTAAAGTTGTACGTAAGTACGTAACGCTTTACGGCACTAAGTCACACAGCAGCAACTATTTCACTGATTCTGGTGAAACTGGATCATATTTTATGGAGGAAATGTTTTCTGGTTTTCCCTCTGATGTCCTCCGGCTGCTCCGCCTCAAACTCTGCATTCACCTTTACAGAGAGCACCAAGAGTCCGCGGATAACAGCTTCACAATGGAAATCAGCCGCAAACCCCCCCGAGAGAAAAGAAGATTCCTTTGCTCTGTGAGACCCGCGGGGTGAATCCAGTGTTTGGATAAATGAAGCAGCGCTCGGAGCACATTGTCTTGTTTTTGTGATTGAGATATTCTGAATATTCAAGAACTAATTTAATCTCCATAGCAACACACAATGAGGCTCATGGGTACTGTAGTATTAAGCATCCTGAGAAACAATGTCCACAACAGCTGTGGTCTCATTAAATCACTGGGGAAACTCCTCGTCTCTGAGTTGAGTGACAGAAATATTTCTGTTAATATTAAAACAAGTAAAAGCTGAGCTCTAATAATCACTTTAAAAGAGATTTCCTGCCTCATTTGAGTCTTTTGGACCTGGAGCTGAGTGTTTTTTGTCGTCATGACTAATTGGAATCAACACAGCGGCTGATAATTATGTTGAAGGACTGACCACAGGCACAACAGTTCCCTGAACAGTTTAAATGGATGAACAGAGCCAGCTGGAAGGCACTAATAAGACAGCATTAATGACAAAATAAACACTGAATGAACCAAACACTCGACAGGAAGCCGCTCTCAAATTAAATGAATGTTGCAGACAAAAAACGAACAGCTGAGACCAAACTTCAATGAACTTTTAGACGTGAAAGCCAGAACTACTGCACATCCATCATCCATCCATCCATCCATCCATCATCCATCCATCCATCCATCCATCCATCCCTCCCTCCCTTCAGAGGTCAGAATCAATGCTAGATACACTGAAAATGTTCTGGCAGCTCATGATGGTCCAACACCTGACTGAGACACTTTATGTTATAGATGAGATGGACGAGCCCGATGTCGTACAATTTCAGCACAGAAATGTCATTCTCCCATATTTGTTTGGCTTTGTTGCAAGACTGGAATATAACATTACAAAAGTTCGCCCTGGACGTTTTTTTTTTTCCACTGCAGGAACTTCTTGAAATCTTCTGCTTTTCTTTCGTTCTCCACCCACTTTGGGGAAGAACTGTGGAGCTAAATTTGGGCACCGCTGAGGAGAGAACGCCGGGGTACTTTTAGAAGCAGTGCTGTCAATGGTTGATTTGGTACAGCATATGTGCTGTCACACTGCAACAAGGACAAACTACAACAAGCACAACAGCTGGTGTGTCTGGGCAGAAAAGGAGGACACAACAAACCCGAAAAAGACAAAGTGGTTCGACACGTTGGACGCCGTTTTGGGACCAGTTTGTCAACAGATGGAACCTGGACCCCCTAAAACTCAGCGCCACTTCAGTGGGGTCCTGTGCCACCGTCCTGATTTGTAAAGTCACACAGAAACACAAGAAAGATTTTTGCACCAAGTCTCAAAAGTCCCCAAGAGTTCTGGTAACGTGAGCCTCGTGTTACAGGTTGTTAAGCTCCTGCTGTTGAAGAGCACTCTTGCTTCTTAACTGGAATAACATCCGTAGACAAACACATCCACACCTCGGGGTAAGTCAGAGTTTCTATTTTCACCAAACCTACACGGAAACTGGAGCTTTCACAACAAATCCACGCAGAGCCTGAGAGGAGAAAACATCCGAATCCCACAAAGAAGAGAGTTTGAAAGGAAGCACGCAATCGGATTGGCTGTCAAAGGCTGATTTCCATAAAAAAGGGTTCAAACTTTACTCGACTGACAGGCGGGATGGGTTCACACAGACTGCCTGAGTCCCCCCGGTTGCTCAGCTGTGCAGGACGTGACGTCCGGCGTATGTCGAACATTTTGTTCACATTATAAAAACATTTGGAGCTGGTGGATGAGGACGTTTGGGGTCCGGCAGGAGTTCAAACTTTACCTTGACATTTAGGATTGTGTTCTTCAGAAACCTGAAATGACACGTTCACACAGTTTACCTTTAACGCTGATACCGAGGGGAACAGCAGGCTGAAAGTTTCCCGGAAACTCCCTGAAACTTTCTCCAATGATGTGACAAGTGTCTGCAGAGACGCTGAATGTGTCAAAATACTGGAAGCTCTGAATGTTTGGAAGTGTTTCCTCCCAGAGCAGGAGAGCTGGCTGCCCATCGCACCGTGAACCGTCATGATACGACTTAAAGGAAATACTGAACACGTCCCGCAGAGCTGTGTGTGGTGCAGTCAGCGGTAATTACTGTGGACAGGTCAGCTGTTGTCTGCTGACCTTCAGTCGTCACACTCCCACCCCCTAATGTGACAAACACTGTTCTCAATGTCAGGTTTGCTTCCAATCACTCATCGAGTATGTTGAGTGTGAGTCAGAGATGAGATGACATGCAGTCCCACCCACACCGGAGGGGGAAGCCGCTCCACCAGCTCTGTTAGCGTGAAGGTGCCTCGCTGTCACATCTGTCTGTAAGCAAACGACAGACAAAGGCCTGAAAGCTGCCGTGTGGTGGGATGCACCACCGACAGGGTCAAGAACACAAAACTGAGTTTTTATGAGCTGCACAGAGGCGAAAAGACGTGAGGCATCAACAGGAGGGATGGGACAAACTGACAAACTGTAGAGGAACTGAAGGAGAGCAGGAAGGACGCACAATGGTAAACGTCCAGCTAATTGAACTATAAACAGAAGCACATCCAAGCACTGAAACATCAGCTCACAGCAGAGGGGATTGGATGAAGTTTGTACGAATTGGCACAACAGCTCCTCACGCCTCCTCCTCACCAATCCTCTCACGAGGAGCTAACTATTACAAGTTAGTAAAGACAAAGAACAATGCAGGAATCTCCAACGAAGCCACACAAACAAACTTTAGTTGGTAGCTGGACAAAGTTTGCCACCAGTCTGAACCCAAAGCAGACGTTCAAGTTTTATGGACACCTACAGAGGAGCAAAGTTTGGAGGTACAAGGTACCCAAGTAGAACTTTCTCATAGACAATAACTGACAACTTTAAATCATCTCCAACTCTGGGTCACATTTTAATAAACTCAGTGTTTGTTTGAAACTGTCTTGGACTTAAAATCATGTGTGTTTACAGACTCCTTAAGGTAAGACAGTCAAAGTGGATTTCAACCATGACCGTGAACTTTCCCTGACCTTAGTCGAGTAGTTTCAGGACCCTAAACTTCACCAAACCTTTAACCGTACGGATCGAGAGACACCGAGCTGAATTCTCTGACAGACCTGATCTGTCATCGCGTTCATCTGTTCGATCCAAACCATCTCCAGCTTACAGTGTTTCTCAGAACCAGCTGCTCTGACAGGGAGACAGGAGAAGGACAAACTGTCTTCACCAGGCTGAGGGACGTCACATATTTCCTGGACAGAAAGTTTTTCTGCTGCACAAGGAATAAACTGCTTTTATATATTGATCCATACATTTATTTCCCTACACAGGTCAGAGTGAAACTAGAAAGCTTGCAGTGAAAAGCGAGTTTGATTGATGAATGCTAAATTATTCAGATTCGCCCCACAGCGAGCTGCCAGACTGGACAACCATCGGGACAAACTGAACTGGGGTGCAGTGTCTTGCTCAAGGACACTTCAACATGTTGTCAAGAGGAGCCGGGGACTGGAACGTCCAACCCTGCAGACAGCAGCAGATTTGTGGGACATGAATACTATTGAAAAGTCATGATTCACTGACCATCAAATTATCCAGGAAAACTTTAAAATGTGAATTTACAGTGAGGGAAAACATTCCCGGACTGGACTTGGGGCAAATGGCGAGGTGCGTGAAGAAGAGCTTGTCACCCAGCAGCAGAGCGCCGTGGAGCTCCGCGGGGCTCTGATGGAGTTTCCCAGCTGTCAGCGAGCCATCTGTAGCTGTCCGACGAGATTGATGAGCCCCACTGTCTCTCACGTTTAAATCAGAGCTGCCACCAACACTGAGCTGTGGCCTATTTACGTCTTATTATGGAGCATCCGTTTCGTTCAGCCAAACCGGAGACGTGAAACAGGACGCAGAGCGTTTTCTTTAACCAGCAGTTAGTCCACCTGAAGATACTGTAGTTGGTTCAGACACTGGAGGACAGAGGACATAGCAAACATTAACTGCATGGAGACTTTAGTACATATTCACTATTATTAAAGATATCGACTGATCCTCACTTCTGCCCTGTAATTGCCGCCTTGCTGTCAGTCACTTAAAACCGTCCTCCTCCGTTCTAACCAATCATCTGAGTCGAGAGCGCCCCGTTGCTCTGTAGCATCGATTAACCGCCGCCGCTGGTTTACAATGAGGCCGAGAGGTTTGCAGCCGTCCCGACAGAGAGATGCTCGGCTGTCGTGGGCTGCCCAGCGAGACTAATGAGATCACGCAGACAGAAATGGGCCTGAACATTGATTTCATACCATGAATTAGGCATCACAGACGGCTCAGCTGTCCCGCTCCTGTTTCCAGATCACTGAAGGAATATTGGATTTGAAATGATCAAGGTTTGGTTGGACAGCTGTGGTTTTTTAATAAACATTTTCAAGGCATCTTTTTATTGACGTTTGAAGTAAATGAGCAGAGAGGTGATTCAAATAAAACAACACGCGGTTTGTGGCCGGAGGCGCTTCAGTCTCATCAAGGCCTTTTCTCCGAGATCAGGTATGTGGCGTTCAACTAAACATTGACACCTTTAACACCAAGCGGCGACCAAAGCCACAAGCTGCAGTTCCTCAAACGTCCACCTGAGGCTGGCTCCAGAAGTGAGTCAGTCTCCATAAGTCCCCATGTCCAAATGTCCAACTTCACAGCAGAAATAAACATGTTTACAGCCTGGTACAAAAAACAGTTTTGGTCTCTGTAGCTAATTTCCCCGTTCATGACAACTGTACTGAGGGTGAATTTATATACAACTCACCTGTTCACATTATATTAAGGCTTAAAGTTATGCAGGGTTGGCCCCTGAAGTTTTTGCTTGTACAAAAACAAACTTACGTTTAACATCACAGTCTCTTCTGTGCTTGTAGCAAATGTTGATCTTGAGTCGCATAAATGTTGCATGAAGTCTTTTGACTCAGATCAGAATAAATCTGATGTTGCTGAGTTACATACAAGCTGATGGACTAGTTTTGTCTGCAGAGTGAACGTAGCCCAAACTTTACAGTGTTATGTCTGAACAGCTGTTTAGTAAGAGTAAAAATAATACATGTATGACCCAGACAGAGAAGAGGAGCAGCGTGGAGCTCATGTTAACACCAACACGAGGCGAGGGGATTTCACTGGCATCATCAACACAGGTGAAATGTGCTTACCTGTTTTCAGATCAGCATGTTGAGGGCAGGACGCAGCCGTCCAATCAGCGGAGAGCATGAGGAGAGAGCAGAGAGGAAGAGACCAATGGTTAGCTCTCAGCACAGAAATCTACCAGGCAACAGATGATGGAGACGCTCAGCTGTGGCAGCCAATCAGCTGCTGTCTGTCTGTGTTTTAACAGTTAATTCTGTTTCACATGGAGAGGATCGAGACGATATCTGTGTCAAGGTTAGTGACTCCCCCCTCCTCACCCCGCCTGCTCCCCTGATGATATGAATCTATTGAATATATTGAATATGATTTCCCTCCCTCCGTCTCCACATTCTGACAAAGCTCCCCTTTCTCCGTTAATGAGGTAATCAGCTCCTCCTTTCTTCCCTGTCTTTTCCCTCCGTCAGCGTGGAGAGAGACTGAGAGGGGGGAGGAGGAGGAAGACGAGGGAGGCCAAGAAAGCGGGTCAAGCCTCGAGAGGGAGAGGAGGAGGAGGAGGAGGAGGAGGAGGAGGAGGAGAGCGAAAGGCTTCGTGCCGTGTTCGGGTCATATCAGAGGCGGCAGAGATGTCGAGCGGCATCACTGACAAACACAAAGACGTCGACACACGTGGTGAAAATATCTGAGATTCTGGTTTTAGTTTCATTTTCTTTGATCGATTCTCCCGCCGGAGCTGACACACGTCAGCGACAGAAACATCCCACCTGTCCTACTTACTGTAAAACAAGCAGCGCTGGAGGAAACACTCCAATACAAGTCAAACTTTGTAAGTGCGACACAGCAGTGAAAAGTTTTCACCTCAAAGTTGACGTACACGAGTCGACGCAGAGAAAGATCTTTAACACACACTGAAACATTTCAGTTTGTCTTTCCAACCGTCAGTCAGAGCTTCTCCTCGCCGCCTCGCACGTTAACATGAAACCCTTTATCATGATGACGCGACAAAATTCTGTTTATCTTGTTTATTCTGACTTTTCTCAGCTCACAGGATGAAGTCCATGAGACTCAGGTAAAAAGCTGCAGAGCTCTCTGATTTATTGTGTTTTATTTCCGATCATGCTTCACTGCAGTAACAGCCACAACAATGGACGAGGCAGACACGGCTGATGAAGACCTGATCAGTTCATAATAATCAATAATTACAAAGTCTGCAGAGTCGACGAGACGGACAGAAAACACAGGGTGTGTCCACACACACACTCTGAGGTTGGCACATCAACACAACTACAACACACACACACCGACATGAAGTCCAGAGCGGACTGTCTCACCTCTGACACCAACGTTTCCACAGCGTTCAAACAACATTCAGAGTATCAAGTATTATGAAGAAAATAAACTTCATGTCCCAGAGTACAAGTCTGTGTCAGTTTTAAATACCAGCCTCAGAAGTCCTGCATCAGTCCAGGTAGACAATATTTTAATTTGTACAAAGACAGAAACAAACTAAAGACGATACGTCGTTCCACACGGAACCAGCTGACTGTGATAAATCAGACACGACCAACACTCGCACCTTCTGCCTCGCCATCGACGCCCTCACCCCGTCTCCATCACAACCTTTCAGCTCCACGTCACCCAGACAAACAGTTCGTCTCCGCCCTGATGCTCAAACTTTGATCCATCATCATCATCAGCACATCATCCAGAGCCCTGAACAGGAACAAACTGTCCTACAGGATCCAGTTCAAAGCTGCTCCTCTCTAAAATACGACATTTGAACAATCCCGTAAAAACACGAGATAAAGGACGTCACATGTCCACAGTCTGACAGCCAGCATCAATATGATCAAGATAAACTGTGTAACCAGTTTCCTGTTCGGTGCTGAGGAGAGAACATCGACCTTCTGATGATGTGAAACAGACAGACCAGAGAGACGTCAGCAGACTTTCATACATGAGACAAAGCAGCTGACCTGTCTAACACGTGCTGTTATTGTGTTCAGTGTAATTATTATTTAGTCCATCGCATGGACACAGTTTGGTCTGAAGCTGAATTCTGCATCTGACGATCTTCGGACTCGTCTCTTGGTCCTTCACAAAGACTCTAATGACTTCTGCCTCATCAACCTTAATAGCTGACGCGGCAGAAACAGAATTCATTTAGAAATTAAAGTGTCACACAGTCGGTCCGTCCACTTCATCTCCGAGAGCTGCTGCACTCAGGACACGTTAATGACCACGAGTCGCCTCGCCGCCATCAGAAGGAAATCTCATCGCGATCAGAGAACGGCAAAAACTTCAGCAGCTCTTCACTTTAATGAGCTCAGCTTTATGTAACGCAGGACTGAGGGGGAAGCAGCAACACGGTAATTAACCCACTGGAGAGAGAGAGAGCGAGGAGGGGAAGATCTGAACCTGAGTAGGATGAGAAGAAGAAGACGGAAAAGGAAACACATGATGAAAGGAGAAGAAAGAGGAAGAGGAGGAGGAAGAGGAGGAGGAGAGATGTGGTGCTGATGCTGACTGATCACAGCAAACACCTCCTCGTGTTTCGTGCTCTTATTTTGAAATCTGCCCTGCTGGACGTTCACGTGGAATAAGAGAGGAGCAGCGCCGAGCTCGGAGATCAATACTTGTTGAATTTCCCAGGTGGTCTGCTGCGTGTGGAGGTCCAGACGGTAAATTCATTAGGCAGCATGTTCACAACATCTGGCTGCTGATCACATCCGGTTTGGAGGAAGGACGACAGAGAGAGAGAGAGCTGCTGGTTTAAGCTGAGCTCAACATTTTTATTGGATTGTGAGACAAATAAAATCAGTGAGCAGTTAACTTAGAACAGACATGAAAACTTTCTGACATCAGGTCGAAACAAAGATGATTGGGATCATTTAGATCTATTCATGTTTATGTCGTAGGTTTGTGTCTGCATCTTTAGATTTAGTTGGTAAATAGATCAACTCAAACTTTATTTATAAAGCACATTTAAAAACAACTGAGGTTGACCAAAGGTTAATACAAATAATATACATATAATACATAAAGTGCCATATTTACCACGGGTTAGGACAAATGCTAAGATACTTAAGTTTGGTTAAAAGCCAGGGAGAAAAGGTGTTTTAAGGAGGATTTAAAAACCTCAACTGACCCAGCAGATCGGATGTGCCGCTGCCACAAAGGCGCGGTCACCTTTGGTTTTTAGTTTTAATTTAGGGGCGACCAGTAGCAGCTGGCTAGAGGATCTCAGTGTTCTGGCGGGGTGTGGATGTGGAGAAGCTCGGTTAAACACTCGGGGGCTGAGCCATTACGAGCTTTAAAAACAAACAGTAAAATTTTAAAATCTATTCTAAAAGCAACTGGTAACCAGTGTAGTGACGCCGGGACAGGGGATATGTGGTCACGCTATAGATCCTGTCCTTCGAAATCTTTCACACACTGATGACATGAGAGTTTGAGGAGCTAACCATTCAGCAGCCTTCAGGGTTCAGCATCCTGCTCAAGGACACTTCAACATGCAGACTTGAGGACCAGGGGATTGAACCTCTGATTAGTGGACGACCCGCTGTACCTCCTGAGCCACAGCCGTCGGTGGTTGCAATCCAGAAACTGCAGTGGCCATAAAACAAGCAGGAAACAGGAGCAGCAGCTGATCTGAAGTCTGTCCAAGCTCCAAAGGTTCATTAACAAACTCACCAATGGACCAAAGTCCATAACTCTGAGTGTCCACGCTGCAGCATCTCTCAGCCTGATTAACCTGCAGCAGCAGCAGCAGCCGGACACGGTGTGATGGAGCACAGCGAGTAAAGCCTGCTGACAGACACTAACGAAGAAGAAGAAGCTTCCCTCCACAAACAGGTGAGCAGACGTCAGTTCCTCCTCTCAGCGTGAAGCCGCTCTGAACTGAGCAGCACTAACGAGCTGCTGATTTTCAATCTAAATCGTTCACACCTCCCTGGACGACGTTCATCTGCTGACGCTTTTCCACATGTTTGAATCCTCGTTTTCATTAAAGCTTCTCCTGAATAATTCTCCGTCCAGTCGTCGCTCCGCGGAAATTATTTCCAGCAATTGCACCACGAGCCAATTACATTTCAATTACCCTCCGTGCTAATGCTGCGTGAACTAACAGACAAACGGATCACATGTGAGAGGACGACCACGAACCCGAGAGGACGACCACAAACCCGAGAGGACGACCACGAACCCGAGAGGACGACCACAAACCCGAGAGGACGACCACGAACCTCAGAGGACGACCACGAACCAGAGAGGACGACCACGAACCCGAGAGGACGACCACAAACCCAAGAGGACGACCACAAACCTCAGAGGACGACCACAAACCCGAGAGGACGACCACGAACCCAAGAGGACGACCACGAACCTGACAGGGCGACCACGAACCCAAAAGGACGACCACGAACCTGACAGCACGACCACGAACCCGAGAGGACGAACCCGAGAGGACGACCACGAACCCAAAAGGACGACCGCAAACCCAAAAGGACGACCACGAACCCAACAGGACGACCACGAACCCAAGAGGACGACCACGAACCCAAGAGGACGACCACGAACCCGACAGGACGACCACGAACCCGACAGGACAACCACGAACCCAACAGGACGACCACGAACCCAAGAGGACGACCACGAACCCGACAGGACGACCACGAACCCGACAGGACAACCACGAACCCGACAGGATGACCACTAACCCGACAGGATGACCACGAACCTGACAGGACGACCACGAACCTGACAGGACGACCACGAACCCGAGAGTCAACGCAAAGTCTGAAAACAGCGAGGAAGGACTGAGGTGTCCTCCAGACTCCAGATGTTTTCATGAAATCAGATTTTCTATCCAAACACGACGACACGGACACGTTCAGATCGTGTCTCCTCCCTTCGGATCGTGTTTCCTCCCTTCAGATCGTGTCTCCTCCGGTGACTCCTAACAGGTGACTCCTAACAGGTGACTCCTAACAGGTGAGTCCTAACAGGTGACTCCTAACAGGTGACTCCTAACAGGTGAGTCCTCCTCTGGAGCTCTCCTCATTACCACACAGAGGTGATAAAACACTTTCACTTCACTGATTATGTGTCAAAGCTTTTACTCAGCACTCGTCTGAATTTAGGCCCAGACAAAGGTCGCACGGTGTCGTCATATCGTGAATTAAAATATCAAATCTGAGCTGATTCACGCGTCGAACCTCCTCCTGTCATTCCAATTTCAACTTAAATTGAGTTCTCGACCTTGCTAACGTCGCCCCGGGAGTTCGTATCAAGTCTCTGTTTCTATTAGTGTCAGAAGTCTGGCTGCAAAGAAACAATAACAATCTGTATCGCCTCCTAAATCCAATCAGCTGTTGTTGAACGCCCGCCGGGAATCTGTCCAACAAATATCTCAGAAATCATCGAGTGCTGGATGCACAGAGTCATGATGTGAAGCTGGAAATCCAGAGCAGCAGAGCAGAGCTCGTGAACTTCTGCAACATGAATCCAAACAGTCGGATCACACGTGACCTCAGCGCTTCAGGCCTGCAGCCGAACTTTCAGAGCCTCCAGTCGGAGCTTCATAATTAGCTCTGGGTTTCCTTTCTCTGCAGCTCACACACACACACACACACACACACACACACACACACACACCGATAACTCAACATTTCCTGTGCAAATTAATTTCCAACACGACTCCGACCTGACTCGACTCGCCTGTCAGACCGCGGCTGTTAATGAGCCCTGATGTCTTTCTCAGAAAAGCACGGCAATTACTAATATAGCTACGACACACAAGCGACCTCCACCTCCCTGAACAACACCACACACACACACACACACACACACACACGCACACACACGCACACACACGGGTGATGACGTTGAACACTACGGAGGCTCTGGAGGGTCTGTTGAAGTTAATGGGAGCTTTGCTTGAGGTTGCAGGAGACAAACTGTCGCTCCATCCATGTTCGACATGTATGTCCAGATCATCACCTTCATCATCACCTTCATCATCACCTTCATCTTCATCATCATCTTCATCATCACCTTCATCATCATCATCATCACCTTCATCATCATCATCATCACCTTCATCATCACCTTCATCATCACCTTCATCATCATCATCACCTTCATCATCATCACCTTCATCACCTTCATCATCACCTTCATCATCTTCATCATCATCTTCATCATCACCTTCATCATCACCTTCATCATCATCTTCATCATCATCTTCATCATCACATTTATCATCATCATCACCTTCATCATCCCTGTGGAACACGAGCACTCCCCCGGTGCTCGGAGCTAACAGCAGCTACAGTCTGCAGCAGATTACTTCACTGTCCACCAGGAAACTCTAAATCACACCTTGTCCTCATTGACTGCATGACACACTCTTATCTCGTACAACAGGACGGGTTAAAAGAAGAGGAGCTGTCGTTCAATCAAACGTGGACATGTTGGTTACTGGTTGGTCCTGTGGTCGTGAAGATGAAGATTATTATCGGATGAGATGAACTAAAGTTCTTTGAAACTGAACCAGCGGAGAGTTCAGAAACACCCGACCCTCAAACTTTGCAGAACTTTCTTTGAATTCTGGTTTATTTTTCATGATGCAGAAATGTGCGTTTACGTCTCTGCTTCTCGCACAGATCTAAGACGGACTGCAGACTGTTGGAAGAATCTGGAACCTCATTTGACTGATATTAAAACAAAAGTACAGATTATAATTTCACTGTATTGAATCACATCTCCCTGATAACAGCAGCACGGCCTCCAGTCACAGACCGCACGTCATCGCCACACATTCCCGGCGAACTTCCCAGTTTCCTCCCAGTATCTGGACGTGTTTGACTCAATGAACGCTCTCGTGCCAGCGTCTCCACGAGCAGCGCTGTGCCTCCGTTAGCTGAGTTGGCATCCTGCTGTTGTGACCCAAATACGAGCCTGTCTGCCAGCCGCCGCGCTGTGATTGGCTGTGAGGCGACATGAGAGAGAATGAGAAGGGGGCGGACAGACAGACAGACTTTCATCTTAAAAGACGTGTTCAGTTTGTCTGCAGGATGATTTAAATGTTGAACACACGTGTATGCGGGTTCATGTCGACCTACAGACCTTCAGTCCAGCAGCGCACAGCGCTTCCTGCTCGCTCAGACAGGAAGGAGACGAGATTCCCAGTTGGTGTCGAGGCTCCGACAGCTTTTGAAATCTGCAGGATGGTGCCACCGAAATATATCTTAGATGAGAAGTCTGCTTAAACCCACAAAGACGAGAAATTCAACCTGCAGAGCCAAACCTCGACTCGAGGATTTGGAGCTGCTGTCACCTTGAAGCAGTCACAGCTTCACGTCTCAGCTCGTGACTCGAGATTCAGAAAAGGTATCAAGTTTGTCTGCCAGAGAAAACAGCAGGAAACATAATTCATTTGTTAAACATCGTCTTTGAATGTTTTTAAGAGCAAAGCCTCATTTCAGTCAGCAGTGTCGTCTTTCTATCTTATTATTCATCATCGGTTTTCTGCAGCCACTGAATCCAGACGTTACTGTAACACGTCCGTCCCTGCTGCATCTGCACGAGCTGCACACAGACGTCTCTCACCAACATCTGCATGTTTTTAAACCCTTTGAAATCCCCCCGAGGGATTAATACAATAATCTCTGTCTTTATGTTCAGCATTTTGTTTTGTGACATGAACATCGCGTGTTGACTTTTGAGAAGTTTTCATTCAACTTTAGAGTTAAATTAAATTATATCAACAAGTGTTTCTGTTATTTTGTCCACCTGTGACACACACACACACACACTTACACACACCTCCCGGGCTGATGGTGTGTGTTGACACTGTGCAGCTCCCCACAGACAAAAAACGGCTTCGTCCGACAGCTGCTCAGAGTCCAGCCTGTGTGTGTGTTTGAGTGTCAATGACAATGAAGTGACTATCAACACACACACACACACACACAGCATGTTCGGTCGAAACCCAAAAATCTCACAGAGCTTACAAACGAGTGTCAATCGATATGACACAGGACTCACTTAGGCATGCATGTACACACACACACACACACACACACACACACACACACACACTCTTCCTGCCCGAGGCTGCAGAGGTGATTCCTCCATGATGTCTTCAGCTCCTCTTTCATGCGCTGCTCTCGCCCTTCTCTTGACGGATCATCCTTTCAAAGCGCTCAGCCTCCTCACTCCTCTCCTCCTCTCCTCCTCTCCATCATCACATTTCCTCCTCTCCTCCTCTTTTGTCTTCTTTCTTTACTGAGACAAACCAAAAAACCTTTTCTTGACTTCCTTTTTCTTCGTTTGCTCAACAAAGCGGTGTCAAGGTCAAGAAGGATTCAAGAAAGTAACCGCAGAACATTATTGGTTTACGAGAAATAAAATAGCAGCTGTTTCCATGACACCAATAATAAACTTTATTAATAATAATTAAAGTCGAGGACGGGCTGAAACAGCGTCGGAGACGTAGCCGGTGTGTTTCCGGCTTTAGTGTCGACACGTTAACAGACAAGTGATGGATTCAAACTCGTCACGTCAAACTGACTCTAAGTTTCTCTAGCTTCAGTTTACGACTCGACGGTCGAGGGAACAATAAGAAATGTGAGATCTGCTTAGATTTTCAAAATAAAGACTGAATCATCTGAACCACGACTAAAAGGTTTGTGGGTTTTCTGACAAACACATCCTGAACAACTGCCACGACAACACAAGTTTGTAAATGAATAAAGAAGAGGACAGACATGTTTGTGGTTTACAGGACCGGGACGCCGAGCGCCGGAGGAAACTTCAGCTGGACCCGTGAACACGAGGCGCTCAGACGGGGTCAGCAGGTTTCACTCTGTGCGAGGAGAAAGCAGAAGCTCACAGTCGCTGTCGTCTCCATGGTTTCTGTCTGGTGTTGTGAGGAATGTGCGGACTGAGACGGTGTGTAGGCGTTCTCACCACCATCACCACCACCCACCCTCTGACATACTGCAGCTTCACAATGACACCACTGTCAGCGGGACGTAAACACCACCCGAGCACAGCAGAGACACCATCGCCTCTTCTCAGGACGCTGAGCAGCCGACGGTGAAGAGACAAACTGCACAGGCGTCACAGCAGCAACAATACCTGTCAATCAACGGTCCCCCTGCGTATACAGTTATATCATTAGTCTGCGATCATGTTAGCCTGGCATGAATTAGTCTGGAACCTCGGAGTTCATTTCAATTTCCATGAAACTGGACACAGCTGCATGGACCTACACCCATCAGAGCAATGACACGTGACGTAGTTAAACGGACCAACGATCCAACTCCGTCAGGACGAGCTGGACAGCAACAGTCCGGTGAAAAGACAAACAGAAACATGTCAATGTCCATCATGTGTGAGCGGTCATCAGTCACACAGGACGTCTCAACAGAAATATGAAGCAGCTGATTTCTCTCAGCACCGTGTGACGACCAGAGGACAGAGCGGAGACGTAAAACAGGAAGTCACTGCTGAGATATGACTTTCAGTCTGCGAGCGTCAGGTAGGACAGAGGAGACGAGGACAAATGTGTAGGACAGAGGAGACGAGGAGCTTTCTTCACTCGTTCATCTCTGAACGTCCGATCGATCGTAATCTGATTGGTGGAGAAAATGAAGAGACGAGTGCTGTCACTTTAAGTGAATAACACACAGTAAGAGAGACAGAGAGGGAAGGAAGGAAGGAAGGAAGGAAGGAAGGAAGGAAGGAAGGACGAAATCAAGGGAGGAAGGAAGGAAGGAAGGAAGGAAGGACGAAATCAAGGGAGGAAGGAAGGAAGGAAGGAAGGAAGGAAGCTGCTTGTTTGAAGGAGACGTGCTGCCGTTTTACGTATTCATGTTTCTGATTGGAGAGGAGAAACAATGCAAGTAGAAAAGGACAGAAAAGAAAGGATGAGGAGAAAAAGAAAAAAGGATGCAAAGAGTTTTTCCTATTGAAGAACGGAAAAGAAACTAGAGGAGAGGATGTAAAGGAAAGGAAGGAAGGAGATGATGAAGAAAGGACGTGAGGAAAGGAAAAGAAGAAGTTTCCTTCCTATGAACGTTTCAGTGTTTTGCATTTTATATCAAAGATCTTTCCTCATCACATTAACGAACGTCATGTGACTTGATGGTGCTTCCTGTTTTGTCTTTAAGCGTCTCGTTAAAATTTGAAGAGCTTCATTATTTCAACACGTGATTATTTCTTAAATCATCGAACAGACAATTAGTAAATGAGCAGTGTTTTAGTGAACCCTCAGCTCATTTCTGACTCTGTGGTCACGATCGCTCCACTTTCTGAAACTTCTGGGATTAAAATGTGGATTTATCTTCACACTCATGAACCTGTGAGCGCACAAACACAGTCTGATATATACAGGCACTAAGTTCATCAAGCTTCAACGTGACGTTTTTTTGACGATTTATGCATTTTATGACTGAATTTGTGAGTCTGACATGAATTGTGCATCTTTCGTTGCGTAACGCTTCAGGACAGCAAGCGGTTTTGTTGTCGCTGAAGGGGAGAACGCTCCCGTTTCTGTTCAGACGTTTGTGAAGTGACACACAGTGACAGCAGACGTATGTCTGAGTCCATGCGCCTCCTCTCAAGCCAAAAACACAAAAGCAGCTTTCCTCGTATCTTCACCTCCCTCCCTCTCTCACCCATGAATGCAGATTAATTACCTCACCCCCCTCCCACCTCTCATTTCCTCTCTGCTCCCAGAGGAGGAGAGGAGAAAGAGATGAGAGCGATAGAAAGAAAGGGATGAAGACTGAAAGAAAGAGAGAAGAGCTGATGATCATGAGAAGAGGAGGAGGAGGAGGATAGTCCTCTTCTTTACTTAATCCATACAAGTGTTCATAATCATAAAAGCTGATGAGTGGAAGGGATCATCCCGTCTGAACTGAACTGATACTGAGACACAAAAAGAAAAGTGACAAGGAGACAAAGAGACAAAGGACGTGAAGAGGAGGGATTTCCTGTCGAGACGACGACCTTACTGCTGGATGACGAAGAGGTGGTTAACGGATGAG
The DNA here is from genome assembly GCF_000972845.2 of Larimichthys crocea. Lineage (NCBI taxonomy): Eukaryota > Metazoa > Chordata > Actinopteri > Sciaenidae > Larimichthys > Larimichthys crocea. The sequence continues at coordinate 31,569,319 of NC_040018.1, read as the reverse complement.
ACGAGGTTTGAAGAGCTCTGACTCGAACACGTCGAAGTTAACTAACACACCTCATCATAGAGACACCGTGCAACCTCTTTGGACTGTCGGAGGAAGCTGGAGAGAGAACCCATGCAGACCAAGGGAGAACAACGACCACCTGCAGGCTTTGAACCAGCCACAGAAACCTCTCAATCACCAGCAGACAAACCTTCCTTAAAAATCAGCCCATAATCTGAACACACACTCTCTCATCAACTCAAAGTGACCTCCATGGTGCTTTGCTGGTCGACCCAACAAAGACCTGGTCTGTACCAGTTGCATGTTAAGATGCACCAACAGAGCTGCAGTTAAACTCTGGTTCTGGACTCTTCTCAGGTGAGTCCAGAACCATCTCATAGCTGCGTTTGCTCACAGTAGCTCTCAAGCTCGAGGTAACCACGACACATCACTGGGTGATGGACGAGATCTTCATCCTCAGACACGACATGTGGAGCACTGAACTGCTGAGACTCATCAAACACGTGTGGACCAACGATCAGCACGTTCAGACTGCGTCAGTAAATTCAATCAGACACTAGAGACGCACGACCTCCCCCTTCTTAACATAAGACACCAGCTCCTTTTGTCTTTGGAACTTGTGATGCCTAGACTCAACTCTGAGATCACTTCAGGTGTCAAACACATCAACGCCGGGTCGACACCAATACCTGCAACAGACAAAAGGGTGGAAAGGAGTGTCCCTCAGGTATAAATACTGAGGGTCCCCCATGCTCGGGGTCTTTCTTCATCTTCGCGTGTTGATTGACCTTTTCTTAAGAAAATAAAACCTTGTCTCCATTTCTTTCTTCACCAGCAGCAGAGAACTGTTGGCACGGTGTCTGTGCAGTTCGCCGTTAACGTCACTAGTCCGACAAACACGTGTGACTGTATTTGAGATGTTCATGTGATAAATATGTAAAATTCACATGTGCCTTTAAAGCTTTGAGCTGAACATAGCCAACATTTACAAACCCAGCAGATGAGCGGCTCGGTGTTTTTAAGAGCTTCCTCCACAAAAAAAACAGAAACTAGGAGTTAGGAGGCTGAAAATCTGGATGGATTGTTATGATTGAATGGTTTATTGTTAATAAAAGAATGTAGATCAGTGCAGCTTTACAGAAAAACACAAACATTGATGAAACGTTGAAATATTTAAATATTGATGGGCTTTCACTTCATCTGCCAGCTCTTCTGAAAATAGACCCTTTAATCGCCCACAGCGGGACGTGATATTTAACTGAGGTTATTTTATGCCTTTCAAAATAAAGCATCTCATGATTCGATGTCGTTTTTAGTTATCGTGCTGTAGACGCGTTCCCTGTCACAAACTCGGTTGCAGCAGCAGACAATAAAAATCCAGCAGTCCGACCAAAACGTGATCGTTTGCTCCTGTTGAGAGCGGCGAGCCTCCTGTCAGGCTGAACGGCAGCGCACGGCGTCCTGAACACTGTTAATGGGCATATTTGTAGGGGGGAGGAGGAGGAGGAGGAGGAGGAGGGATTTCTTTTTTTAGGACTAGATAATAAAGGTGGAAGGAGGAGGAGGAGCAGGGGGATGAGCTCATAGCTGCTGCAGACGTCAGGCTGGATGCTTTGTTGCTCTGCTGGTGGCACGATTGTCACTTTAAAGACAAACAGTGATGTCACCTCAGCTTCAGGCAGAACACTTCTGTCTGCTCGGCGCTCACGTCTCCGTTACATCTCTTTGTGAGGTTTTATTTAATCAGAGCTTTAAGGCATCGAGGTTGAAACGATCAGCTGTTCCCTCGTAAGGACTCGTCTTAAAATGAACAGGACTGAACCAGCAGGTATGCTCGTGTCCCAGCGAGGCTGTGATGTTCATCACACACCAGAAATGTAACATTATTCAACACGAACACAGAGATAAACAGGTCATATGGTCAAAAGTACACGCTGTATGAGTTAAGTGATGCATGATGTCGATACAAAGGTGCGACAGCTTCAACAATCCGAGTCATCGTCTTCGTTTCTGTCCATTAAAAGTGTTTTCTGATCGCTGTTGATCTTCATTCATGGAGAGAAATCACTCCAACGTGTTATATTTACGACGTACCACCTTCATTCACATTCCTGCAAGTTGGAGAAGTGAACAGTTTTTCTGCAGAGGACACAGGACAGGAATGTCTTCTGTCCTCTGTCCACCTCGTTCTACATCACATTAACATCCAGCAGGTGGATCAGTGAGGTTGAAGTGAAACATCTCGACAGTTCAGCTTTCATATCTTTAACGGACTCGTGCTGAACCCGTTTCCAGCGTTCTTGGCCCACATCAGTGTGAGAAAACTCCGATATCCGACCTGCCGTCTCATCTCCGACACCAATCGAGCGTCAGGAGGAGGCAGACACAGACGAGCGGTCCACAGATGAAACGACATTTAGAGAGACGATATTTAGAGATACACATCGCCACATATTAGATTATGTGTTTGTGTGTTTGTCGACTAAAAACACTTCCATTCTGCTTTGGAAAGGTCAGAGAGGCTTTTTTTTTCTTTCTGCTAAATGTCTCAATCAAATTTAATCTGAAGATGGTGCAGAGAGGCTGACATTTAAGTTCAACAACACAGTTTATTGGATATCACGGGAGCTAATAAATGAAGACAACGAGGCGTGGCAGTAAACATGACGACAAGCAGCGGTGAACGTGAGCACATGAAGAAACAGCAGCTCACTCCAAGGCCTGGTCCAATTACAGCTTAGACTGGGAGAGTACAGTAGGAAGGCCCATCCCCCCAGCAAACACCAGCAGCACACACAAACACAGCTCACTGCACTGATTGGCCTTGAGAAAGTCAGCGGCAGCAGCTAATGGAGCTGGTCCTGCATGGTGCAGCTCCACAACATTCATCTTAACCTACTTTCCAGCAATAATCTACATAAATACTCCCCAATCTCCGAGGAGAGGGACGGCAGAAGACAAATTACAAGCCCCGAGGCTGAAGTGAAGTGTGTGTTTGTGTGTGTTGCTTCGTGACAGGCTGATGTGGAGTCGTATGCTCCTGAGGCTCGTGGTGGATCAAAGAAGTCCCGGTTTCATGGGGGTTCTTAAATGCGGATGATTCTCCGGGTCGTCGTTTAGACTCGGATCAGTCCGGCTACTCTCAGAGGCTCGTTTGTCTTCAGACGCTGGAGGTGAAACCAGAAGAAGAAGAAGAAGAAGAAGAAGAGAGCGGCTCCTCTGTGGCCTCCATAAGTCCCCATGTCCAAATGTCCAACTTCACAGCAGAAATAAACATGTTTACAGCCTGGTACAAAAAACAGTTTTGGTCTCTGTAGCTAATTTCCCCGTTCATGACAACTGTACTGAGGGTGAATTTATATACAACTCACCTGTTCACATTATATTAAGGCTTAAAGTTATGCAGGGTTAAGCAGAGGGTGAACAGAAACCTGCTACAGTACTAATAATACTAATACTTCTATTAATACTACTCATACTAGCACACTGCACTGCAGGTCCAGTACAGACCTAATGTACTTCTGTCGGGTCTAAAGTGGTGGATCGACCTGCGCTGTCTCGAGCCGTGTGTGGCTACAAAGCATCAACATCTCAGCAGCAGCAGTAAAGAAACGATCCTGAACACGGCCTCTCCTTTTCTTATCGCTGCGTTCATCCAGCGATCCTGTCTTTGTGTCTCAGTGTGTGACACGATGCTGCTGTGAGAGCTGAGCTGTGAGTCTCCGCAGGCCGAGGCCGACCTCCACACGGCTCCGAGCTGCAATCAAAGACCTCCGACACGCCGCCGCTCACCGGCCGTCTGAGTGATGGAGAGGAGCCCGCTGACTGCAGCTCTGAGCCAGACAGACTGCTGCCATGCAGCCTGAATACACATTACAACACACTACAACACACTACAACACACTACAACACACTACAACACACCACAACACACTACAACACACCACAACACATTACAACACACTACAACACACCACAGCACACTACAACACACTACAACACACTACAACACACTACAACACACTACAACACACTTCAACACACCGCCAGGACTACAGCATCACTTTCTGGCCTTACACCTATAACGATTTTTTAAACTATTTCACTGTCGCAGACAGATTTTCAGTTTCAATACACGATCTAAAAGTTTTGCTCGAGTTCCTGTCATCTCGATCTTTTGGTGTCAGGTGGTCATCAAGTCTGAGCTGCCTGAAGTCTTTTTCTTTTGTCGTCTTGACGTTCAAAAAAAAAAATCAAACATGTTTAATATTACTGGAGGTTTTTATGTGAAAAGTTCCAACGAAGGAATGAGTTCACCTCATTCCTACGCTCATGTAACATTAAAATAACGCTGGTCTAACATTGATGTGACGTCATGTGACGTCCTTTATCACTTGTTGTCACGGACACGTAATGAATAGTTCAGGTGTCATATTTCTTAAAACGACAGTGCAGGCAGCTTTAGTTTATTTTGGAACGTTCTGACAACGCTACAGAAACGCTCGGTAACTGCTGAGCGTTTTCAGTTTCTAACAGCAGTAAACGTTTTTTTAAACTACTCGTAGACAAACGCTCATCTATGTCACAGCTAAGACAGATGAGATCAACGTTAATGGAACGTTAATGGAACGTTAATATTAGAGCAGCTGGACTGATACATGACGTGTCAACACATTTGTACGACGACTGGTTGGGGAGGAAGGACGGCAGAGTAAAAACTCTTCAAACTCTCCTGGTCGGTCGGTCGGCAGACGGCGTTTCATCCGTCAGTCGCGGAGGTCATCAGTCCTTCTCCTTCTCTGACACATCTGGGCTTCTCCTGACAAATATGACGCTCAACTGCACAAAACTGGGACGCAGCCTCGTCCACATTTAGTTTGTATTCTAAAAGCGGTGCCGTTCATTATCATCAACACGGTTTCTTTTTGTCTTTGGGGAATGAAAAGTGCCTGCGAGCCTCCAAAACACACGACACTTTAATGTCTTTGTCTCCTCATCAGATTTGTCATGTTGTAGCAGATAAATCCGTCTCCTCTCTCTCTCTCTTCGTGTTTCAATATCCTGCACTTCCACAACAAAGGGATTCCCCAAAGTCTGCGCCTGAGTTGATGGAAAAGTGGAGCACGGGTTCATCCGCAGAGCGATGAGGGGGTTTATGAGGATGGGGGTTTAGGGGGAGGCTGCTGCAGACGTGCAGCATCTGTGAGTGGTGGTGCTGGTAGGCTGGGGGTGGGTTAAGCTGTCATTGCTCTATATCCGACCACAACTGGAAGAAAAAGGGATGTGGAGGGGGGAGGTAACATGAGAGAGGGCTTCGATCCTTGAAACCAAAGCAAATCCTCAAATAAACAAAAGATCCTCCACTCTGGCCTCCATATTTGCTCCCCCAACACATACTGTACGTGTCTGCAGGCACCAAACACGCCCCCCATCGCCCCTGAGCTGGGATCCTGCACCGGGTAATCCCAGGAAAAGCCGGCTCTGGGGCACAACGGCAGGAGAAATGACTCTTGATCCGTCTGTCTGAGACCGTTGTATCTTCAGGTATCACAGAGAGAAGACTTTCACTTTGAGGTGTTAGCAAACCAAACCAGGAGAAAAAGATCAAATCATCCGTCTGTCTTCAGGAGACACCGAACATCTCAAATACGTCTGGACAGTTTAAATCCCGGCTTTCCCGTCAGTGCCGACGTTTTCAGTTGTAAAAATAATCTGACAACAACGTGCTGCCAGAGCGTTAGAGTTAAGTAAAGGGTTAACTTATATTTTCTATTGTACAAACGTAGATCTGTAGAAACTTGAAGAAGCTTCAACCGAGGCTGAAAGTCGGAACTTTAACCTGATCATCATGCACTGTTGGTAATCAGCAGCACCTTCAATTCACAGTCCAGTTCTTTTATTGTCACGTGTAGGAGATTTATCAGAACTGTCAAAGTCTTTGCAGAAACTCTGGGGGGGTCAGAACTGAACCAGGAAGAAGCTCTGCTCATCTGATGGATGTTTAAGCAGGACAGACTGACTTTAACCTTCATGGTCTCCTCCAAATTAAAAGAAGTCAAAGACGGACTCGTGTGACGGACTCACTGTTGTTTGAAATTCTTAAATTCTGGTGCTGACTTGATGAAGTTGTCAAAAATCCATGAAAACCTACAAACCAGTAAAACCACTTCAAACATTGAGATCTATGTGTTCTGATCCAGAGAGGCAGATTCATGAGAAGGTGCCGTGATCAGAAACTTGTAACGAGTTCTTAGAGGAGGCTGAGCTGTGCAGTTTTAGCATCTATTGCAACTTGTTCGAGTCCAAGTCTGAAGCTGTTTTCAGGTCTTTGTTTTGTGCCGGACGTGCACACCTCTTTGTGACGGACTGTGACAGTTTTAGAAGTCTGCTGTCACAGACTTCTGAGGAGCTTGTTTTGGTGACAGTCACACAAACCTCAGACTCCACAGTCTCGACTATTAATGAGTCTGTTTGTTCATCCGACGTCAAAACTGACCACAGAGCTTCAGCTCACTCGTCTCTCCACGTAGACGGCAGACTCACCGCTGACGCCCGAACGTTACGCCAGCGCTTAACGTCAGAGAAATCTTCTGAGACAGATGAGGAGATTAAAATAGCGCCGTGCCGGTGTTCCTGTTTTGCTCTCTGTAATAAACTCTCCGTGGAGAGGGTGATGAAGAGGTGAGCGCTCGCTGCGAGCTACACGGCCTCCTCCGCACACAGACTGCTGCAGCCGTCCTCCTGCTGAGAGAGCCGACAGCCTGCAACCACGCTCCAACCGGCACCGCCGGCAGCTCCGAACACAGGAGGCACCGAGGACTCATGAGTCAAAGCGCTTCACTCCATAAGCCAACAAACTACTGAAACCTCTGATTGTTTCCGAACCATGCGTGTCGTTCGCATTAGGAAAAACAGAAGAGCAGAAACTTTTTTATCCAGAGCACATGGGGAGCCAAAGAAGGAGGTTAATGTGGAACCACATGCACTGAATTCAGAGTCTGCCTCGAAATGAAGGTCTGGACTGTTCAAAGCTAAAATAATCTGAATTAATATTTGCTGATTGAAAACCCCTCGCCTCACTCTCTCCTGACGAGCATGACGAGGCTGCTGCGAAACATACGAAAAGTCTCCATGTCCTGAACTGTTATGTAAATGCAAGACCAGGACCAAGATCAGGACCAAGACCAGGACCAAAACCAGGATCAAGACCAGGATCAAGATCGGGTTGCACTGACGAACACTGACGACAGAAAGGAAAACATACATGGACATGAGCTGAGACACTTTAAAGCGCAGTCTGTCTCTGGACATGGACGTCGAGACTCCGCCGTGTATTTAAAATAACATTAAAATAACATTAGGACAACATTCACATCCCTCTTCAGTAACAGCACTCTCAGTCAAATCCAGCCATAATGAAAGGGTCATTTATTGTTCTCATTTAAAGCCGAGCTCCGATATCATTTTATTGAACATCTCAGCCGGAAAATCTCTTTTATTGCTGCCCAAAGCGCTCGAGTGTCGCCGAGCCGCGATATGAGCGAGCAGCACCACAGGCGGCCGCGGCGTGACCAATATATATCTTTGAATATCTGAGCCGGTTTGAATGCTGCATCTGTGCATGTGTGGAGATTAAAATAAACGTCAGCGTCTAGGCTTTAAATCAGAGCACATACAGGAGGCAGCAGCAGCAGCTCCAGGGAAACTCCACTCTCAGAAAATATGTTATCATTTATTCATTACAGATGTGTGACTGCAGGACGGCTGCTCGGCCCGCGGGGCGGCTGTCATAATGACGAGGGCTGGATCAGTACGAGACGATAACGGCATGATGTGAAGAGACAAAGGATTTTCAATGAAACGCTGGGAAGGAGATCGCCAACATTTTGGTCGTTTGTTTGGCGTCTCAAGAAAAAATAAGTAAAAAGATCGATGTCTGTTTACTCTCTGTGGCCAAAAGTATGTGGACACCCAGACCCAGAAATGAGAGCTGAACATGTCCTGTTGCTCTCTTCTGGTTTCAGGCCAACACCTGCAGAGATTTGCTCCCATTCAGACACACGACGTCGGGTGATCAGTCAGTGTAACGCTTTCCCTCAGCTAACGTTAGCTCAGTTTGTTAGCCAGGCTCTATCAGGGAAGAAGAGGAGGTTTGCAGGCCCAGCGGTCAGCAGCATCTGTGGACATAACGGCAAAGGGAGAGAGAGTAAATCTGGGACTGACTTTAAGTCAACACCAAACACAAGATTCTGCAGAATTCACGCTGTACTTTAGTCTCAGCTCTTCCTCTCAATCAGCCGAGCCCTTCAAAGACCTCGACGAGCCACGGCATCATTGTGACCAGCAGCCGATGAAGAGCGTGCAGGAACCCCGTCGACCTCACTGTATGCATTGACATATTTGCTATGAGAGCATCCAGCTGTGAGGAGATGAGGAAACTCACCAGGGAGGTAAACTCATCTCACCAGAAGCCTGCAGGCAACTAACTGCCAATTAGGTTCTTCCTACTTCCTCTCGCTCTGTCAGCAATTTCCTGTTGGCTGTAACATCAGCTGAGCACAGCTGACCTTCGGTACAACACATTAACACGACACACACACACACACACACACACACACACACACACACACCACTATCTGAACAGTTTACGGGACGATCCAAAGATATTAAAACAGTCTGTGTGTGTTTCTGATGACGGAGAGGATGCTGACATGGACGACAACACGGTGAACGCTAAACCTGCTCGAGGCAGCGTTTAGAAGTTTACAGGATTCGTTCTAGTCTGCGATCGGAAATCTTCATCCCGATATGGATTCTTAATCTGAAAAGCCTCCAGAGGAAGGCGCCCAGGAAGATCCAGATCAGATGGCCAAACCACCTCGACTGACTCCTGTAAACACAAAGGAGCAGCGTCTCCACGTCAAACTCGGGTTTTGAGTTTAGATTCAATAGTTCTGTACTCCTTATGATATCATTTACAGACACCCAACAATTCAGACCATGAGCAAACACCTGGTGACAGTCTCGAGGAAAGACTCGTTCCGAAAGCATGTTTCTTACTGAATGTATCAGAAGAGTCACACCTCATACCTTTACCCTAAACTTGAACTGACGTGTTGATGCATTTTTAAACAACTTGATAAAAAAAAAGGGACTTGTGTGAGATCTGGACCTTGAAGTGATCGTTTTGTGACGTGGTTTTCAGTCCATCGATGATCATGAAGGTCTCCTAACGTTAACAAAACTTCATCAAAGTTTTCCAACCTTAACCGGGTCATCGTTGGGACCTACATTCTCATCAGGGCTCAATGATCCGGTTTGGATGGACTTGCATTAAATGATTGGTACCTCCACTGTACAGTGACGCTGTATATGAAACATTCAGCTCGGTGAGGTCTGACCAGCTGATTTCAATAATCACAGCCCTGCTTCAGGATGGATCACATGGATTCACGTCAGTCCTTTTGTTCTCTTCCACGCCCCGCTGCCTCAGTTCAGGTGTGGAAACATGCTGAACTCGCCCCCTCCGCCCGCTGACGGAGGTGTCTGATCGATGGCTTAATGAAACTTTTATCACTCTGGTCTGTCGGATGGATTAACGTCGCTTTGCCTCTAATGGCTGCTCCTAAATCACTGCTATCAGAGACGGCCAAGCCACGGAGGACAACACACACACACAGATACACACATGCAACACACACACACTGACTCTGCACAAACACACACTGACTCGGACACATAGTATCGGCCTCATTAGACAGATTTCTACATCTAAATGCTGATGCAGCTTCAAAAAAGACGGAGAGTTTCCATCGCCTCAAGTTTCACAGTCGTGGATCAAATATTTAAAGCTTTCTGATGTCAGTGTTACACTTTATATAAAGTGTGAGTTACCCTGGATGTAATATATAATTCAATTCTCAGTGGCAGCTCCAAAACTATGGAGCAGCCTCCCCCTCCAGATCAGGTTGGCAACCTCGCTACCAGCCTTCAGATTAAATTCACACTTGCGAGTTGATCAATTTTCAATTCTGTAATTGTCTACAGTATTTATGACTATTCATTACTCTATGTAATTGCTCAATTTGTCTTTAACTTGTTTTATTTGGTTTTATTTACTTTTTTTTCTTCTTTCTAATGTATTTTATTTTGTTTTGATGTTGTGCATCACTTTGGGCAATGTCTTGTTGTATTTTAAATGTGCTATATAAATAAATTGACTTATGACTTATAATGTCAATTATCAGCGTTTTGGACCATCGAGAAGAAGAAGAAGAAAAAGAAGAAGAAGAGGTTTACAGCAGTCAGCAGCCTCTATGGACATGATGGCAGAGGAGCAGAGAGTGAAGAGGACGCTGACGGAGGAAGCTAAGAAGAGAAAAGGAGAGAGTGAGCGAGCAAGAAGCCGCCGGACAAGAGTAAATGTGGGACTGACTTTTAGTGGTTGGTGAGAGCTTGGTGAAATAAAAGGCTGAAAGACAGACGCCGAGCTGGGCTGACTGCTGCTGGACTAGGCAGTGATATCAGCTGCTGCTGGGTCTGGTTCTGGTTCTGGTTCTGGGCTGACTGCTGCTGGACTAGTCAGTGATATCAGCTGCTGCTGGGTCTGCTGTGAGTTGTTGCCCTCAGTTTCGGTTTCTACACAATGTTGCTTTAACTTAACCAGCCCTGAACCATAGAGGAGGTGAAGCGGACAGTGTTGTTTCAGAATGAGGATTTGTTGATGCTCCTCGTGAAGCCACTGTGGACATGAAGTCATTACGCTGCCACCCGTCCGTCCTAAATAGAGCTTACATCAGCTGAAAACCAATAAATCTCCCAGTGTCCGCCTGACGTGACAGCTGACTGCTCTGTCTACACTACAGGGATTATGAATCTGTTACACTAAAAATAAATGGCTCAAAAAATGTGTAACTGTAAACAACAAGACAAATTTTCATCTCGTCAGCGTGGTGTGTCAGCCGGGCTGCCAAACACATATCCTCTTACTCTGACAGAGAGTGAATGGCAGACGGCAGGAAGCCTGAGCACAGCTGAATGAGACACACAAATCCTATTATGTCTGTGTGTGTGTGTGTGTGTGTGTGTGTGTGTGTGTGTGTGTGTGTGTGTGTGTGTGTGCGTGCGTGCGCTGTCAGATGACCCACTGTAACCAGCCTTTGTTAGCAGGCAGAAAATCGCAAAGCCATACATAATCACATCCGCACATAAACTTGTCTGACTATGACGGAGCTCCATTGTGAGCGCAGACTCAACAACAACAACTAGTTTGAAAAGAAAAGTTATAAACAGAGAATATAAAGGAAATATACAAAAGACCTACCATCAATTACTGAGACAAACAATGTGTGGAGGACGTCACGGAGACAACGTCCAGGTTTCAGACAGTCTGCGGGGACGTCACAGAGACTACGTCCAGGTTGTTTCTATAGGACTTCAGTCGCTCTACAGTCTGGGGTCTCATGATGATTCACACAGTCTGTGATGTCAGGCAGTACTGTGCTTTCTGGTTTCAACATGCACAGAAGCCGGTTCGGTGTTCAGTGTTCGGTGTTCGGTGTGGGTGAAACACGTTCAGGCCAAAAGTTTTTCTACTTTTAGCAATCTAATGTGCAAAGTCTCTATTTTCAGTTGAGAAGTGCCGAGAAAACAAACGTGCATAGGTCATGATTACAGATGACGGGTTCATTCTTTTCTGTAAGCCAATTTTCTGCATCTTTCAAATGTTCTGAGCTGAACATTACTGTGAGTCCGACATCTCCGTTTGTCATGAGGGAGGTATTGAATTACACGGCAGGAACACAGCGAAATCCTTGCACTCATAGTCCATTTGTTACGATGCCTGCAAGCCTCCCGGTTTCTGTAATATCTCAGCAAAAGAAGAAGAAGAAGAAGAAGAAGACGACGGCCTGAGAGCCGCGACAAATGATCCTACCAGTGGAAACAACCCCGGCGAGCAGCCATCCCAGTCTAATCCTATTTTAAAGGGCTTCAGGCCACTCTGGGCTGAGGAAGTGCAGGTTAGTTACTTCCCAAATGGCCCTCTGTACTTAATATTTCCAACATGGTGACAGATCTATAGGATGTGACAGTCTCTATTTGTGAGAAGGCCGTTCAGTCTGCTGGAGGCTGAGCTGGACTGAATCTTTCATCAGGCCTGACAGAGAGGACGGCAGTAGACCGATGACGAAGCCAAGCAGCCCTCATCCCTCAGACACATCCACCGCTTCATCCGCGCATCCATCGCCCTCCTGTCCTGACAAATATATGAGTCCCGGTAAATTCCTCCATCTTTAACCCGCCGTCTCTCTTTATCAATCCGCAATCCTCAGCGTCTGCACTTCCCTCGCTCCTCAATCTCTCTCACGTCCATCCATCTCTCTCTTTGCTGCATCTTCCTTCAGCTCAGAGCCACACAGCGAGGAGAAGGAGGTGACGGATGTCCACGAGACACTGTGGGAAGTAAATAAGTAAATAAAAGACTCAAACCAACAACCTGTCTGTCACTCTGACCGAAGCCCACTGGCTCCTACTGAAGGTGTAAAAAATGTCTCATACACACCAACGGGTCACTTTATCAGGTACAGTGTGTGTGTGACATTAACACAGAGGTATTAATGTAACTACTGTTACATTAAAAAACTCGTCTTTAAACTCTATGTTATGTTTAAATCAGTTTGCAGACTTTTATATTTGACTTTTGCTTGTTTGATTTATCTTTTTGTCACTTTCAATCAGAAGCATAACAACAAAACATACGACTGCACAGACGTGATTATAGTTTACATCCAGCAACGGTAATACAATTATACATCGCTAATGTCTTCTGTGTTCAAACCTAATTAATGTTTCTGTTAAACTTCTTTTTTCAGTCATTTTTTTCCCATCATGAATATTTCCTGTACGACATGTTTAGCCTGTCGCTGACTTGTTCATCTCTTTACATGAGGCAACTAAATATCAAATAAAAGTTTAAATGACAATCTAAAACACTCTGGACTGCAGTAAAACAGGCTTGTGTGCTTCCTGAGCAGACGACAGAAATATTGCCCGGTAGTTTCCGTCTCTTCTCTTTCCTGGTTGATGTTGACAAAGACCGGAGAAATCATCAGAGCAAACAAACGGGCTCTGAATCAAGGCTACTTGAGGCTATTGAGTACTTTGGAGAGTCTCCCTTTGTGTAAATCAAAACCAAACAGCCGCAACTTAATCACAGCTCAGCTTTCATGGTCAAAGGCCCATATTGTGTGACAGATAGGACGCTGGCCAATTAGTCCTGACCTCCCATCGAGGAGCATCAATGGGCCACAAGGAGCCGTCTCTTCTGGCTGCGAGTAATTGTGGCCGGGCTGAATGTGGACGGCAGCTGGCAGAGAGCGCGAGCCTGAAGACAGATGGGCAGCACCCACACAAATAAACAGTTGTTCAAGGACAACATGACGGCGGAGCCATTTACTAAATGTTGTCATCGGTTACCGAGCGTGATTACTTTTACTCAGCTGAGGCTGACGGAGCCAACAACAGGAAGTGCAGCGGCACCAGATCCTGTATCACACAGGCGATGTTGGACCGAGTCGGACCCTTTCTGTTCACAGTAAATCTGTTACACATGCACTGTTGTCATGCAGACAACTGGAGATGCAACCAGTGCAACTCGAGTAAAGATGGCTGAGTATTCCCGTGCACAGGTTTATTTAGAACCTTCTACAGAACCGTCGTCTCCGTGTCGGCAGTCCTGCCTCGTCCACCTCCTCCTGCAGAGACGTGGATCATCGTGGACCTGAGGCGGCTGAATGAAGCCTGGTTGCTTTAACAAACCATCTGTGACCACACCCACCTGTCAATCAAAGCGTCCACGCTCTTAATCCTGCATAACTTTAAGCCTTAATATAATGTGAACAGGTGAGTTGTATATAAATTCACCCTCAGTACAGTTGTCATGAACGGGGAAATTAGCTACAGAGACCAAAACTGTTTTTTGTACCAGGCTGTAAACATGTTTATTTCTGCTGTGAAGTTGGACATTTGGACATGGGGACTTATGGAGACTGACTCACTTCTGGAGCCAGCCTCAGGTGGACGTTAGAGGAACTGCAGTTTGTGTGTTCACGTCACAGACACAGAGGACGCCTTGGTCAGGACAGAGCGCTTCACTCGAACAGGACTCCAGCTTTAAGGTTGTAGCAGTGTGTACCTGTGAGCCCTGACACTGAAACGTCACAGATCTGTTTCAGCATTTCATTTCAGGAACACGTGTCATGTGATTGGCCGGTGACGTGTGTGATGCTGCTGTTTAAAGCAGCTCCGTGGCGTGTGCCATCCCTGTCACGTCCCAGCATCTAATTGGCTGTGCCGCAGTGCCAATCAAGCCTTAATGAATAATTGGGACCAATTACAAACGATTACATCATCGGCTGGATCAGCTTTCAGACTTGGACGGCGGCCAAGGTGTCATCACAGAGCTGCTGTCTCTCTCTCTCTTTGTTTATTCGTCTTTTTCTCTCCAGTCATCATCCTCTCTTTATTCTTATTCCATTTTTTTTTTTTTGCAAGCTTTCTGTTTCTTACCTCCTCCTCCTCCTCCTCCTCCTCCTCCCTCCTCCTCTTCTCCTCCATCCCCTCCCCCCTTTGGCTTTTATTCATCCTCCACCACGAGTGCACCTCCCCCTCTCACTCTCTCTTTCACTCCATCCTCCTCTTCGCCCCGCCCACCGGCCTCTCCAGATCCAGTTTTGCTCGCAGCGTTGTCTTTGTCTGCCGGCTCGAGTGTGTGTGTGTGTGTGTGTGTGTGTGTGTGTGTGTGTGTGATGAGCAGTGTTGGCAGGCGTCCAAAGCTGATGAAGGCTGTGACTCTCTGAGACTCTCTGTATTTTTAGCTCTCCTCTCCAGCTTCCTCCTCGGAGAGTCCAGAGGAGCTGACCTGCTCCTGGTAACCCCGCCCCCGCCCACCCACTACAACCGAGCGCTGCCATTGGTCTGAACGCAGGCGGCGTTCTGCTGACTCTGTTCAAATTATGACTCCACTGAAACAAGAGTGAATGAGAAATACTGCCATTATTCCAACCTCACTTCAGATTTTTAACCTCCTGTTTGGCTGGTTGGAGATCAACTCCCAGAGGGAGATCTGAAGTGTTGATGATCAGCTGAGCCATCACTGCCTGCAGGGTTTCTCAGCCTTCCTCCTCTCGCTGCATCTCTTCAGGCATAAAATGCAACCGATCTACACCCCCCCCCTTCCCGCCCTGCTCTCTGATGGCTGACGATCAAACCCGAACATGTCGTCATGATGGATTCATGTCAGGTCACTGAAACACATTGTGAAGTTCTAATGCTGCTATATGTTAAAAAAAGAGTATTTCCTTTTCCTATAAAACATTCAGATACGTCCGATGACTCATCTCTGCTTTACCTCCAGTGATACCATGACTCAGACCTGTGCGTTTGATTTTAGGTCAGCATGTGGTGAGGTCTACCCTGGGCTCCACCTCCTGATTTGGCATCTGCTGCTCTGCACTGATCAGATCCCGATCAGTTAGGACTCCAAGACGCTTTGGTGCTGACATACGTGGAGTGTTTGGGTTTGGCTGTCCATGTCCGGGCCGTGCTTTGAGCCCAGTTCACACGGTGGACCCAGGAGCCCTGCAGTGCTGCAGTCAGTGTCTCATTGAACCAGCATTGTGGGAGTCTGGGGGGAGGTTTAGCCTGAAGGACGAAGGCTGCATCAGTAGGGTCAAGCAAGGCAACTTGACTTGGTTTGCCCTGTGATACTGTGCCTGAGGGCAGGGAGGACTGAGAGAAAGAGAGCACAGGAGGGGGGCTGATGAGCTTTAGTGACATATATATATATAAATAGATTAAGTATATACCTGTTGGATGTTTGAGGAAAATGCACATCACGCTGATCATGACTGCTAAAATCAAACCAGACGTCAGCGTGAAGCTCTCGTACGTTACACAGCTGCACGCCGAAGACATTCATCAGCCGCTGACAAATATTGATTCAACACGATTTCATTACAAGCTAATATAAATGACTGTGGAGGACTGCCTCTCATTCTGCATTGATCTGTGGAGAAGTCGCTTCGCTGTTTTGTCTTTAAAATATCAGAAAATGATCAAAGGTCTCTGATAATTAAGCTGCTTACGGGAAAGCTGGAACCTAAAGACATTTTTAAACAACATTCATCACTGACCAAAACTTATTTTATTCTCATCTTAAAACCAGAAAACTGGAGTTTGAAATGACAGATTGTAGCTGTGCCCTTTGTGTGTGAGGGTCTCTACTGTGCGTCCCCCGGTGTGTACTCAAGTAAATGTCTGCGTTCATCCACGATAACACACACACACACACACACACACACACACACACACACACAGCGTGGTGTTGGACCATCTGGCAGGTGGTGTAATGAGGGTCGTGACCTCCTGTCAGCCCCCCCCCTCCATTACCAAACTAACATTTTCACAATAAAACCCAGGCTGCAGCTCTTCAAATGAAGCTCCATGTTAACGCACAGTTACAGGTTTAAACAGTAAAAGGTGGAAATCAAAGATATTCTTCTTCAGCCTCTCATTTTGTTGTTTTAAAACCTCCTCCTTCACACTGCATGGTCGGATTAGAGGCGGATTAAGGCCAGTCCAACAGGGGTGGACCATCGCCCGCCACCCACACTCCCATTGTCTTCACAGAGGACAGAAACATGCAGGATCAATGAGGACGCTCAGTAGCTAACACAGATCCCTCTTCATCGTCTCAGAGAGTTCCTCTTAAAGGCTTTCTGTACACTGACAGTCTACTGTTGGAAAAATGAAGTTTAAAGAACAAGAAATATGGCCGAACGTCCAAAATCAGACACGCAAAGTCGCCACGTCAGCGACTATTTAGTCACATTGTTGATGATGATTATCTTTTGACCAGAGATTCTGTCGTTGCCTGATATTTATGAGCAAATGTTTGAAGGATTATCCGCTAAGTTAAAACTACAAAAATGTGTCACACTGGTGCTCCGGCTCAGGGTCGAACTGATTTCATCTGCGCTGTCAGTCAGAAATGTTGGCAAGCTGCTACCCAGAGCCTGAGACAGACGTACAACCAATGAAACCACGGCAAACTTTTCTGTCCGTTGGTACCTGTTGGTGGAACGTCCTACCAGTTCCTACCAGATCAGGGGCGTCTCTCTACTTCACAGACCTCCTGAAGACCTCCAGCTCTTCAGAGAGGACCTCCTCTACAACACCACCAACAGCTGGACATATAAGAAACAGTAGCTGCTGAGAAGTGAGGCTGTGCCAGCAGACGATGTTCAGGGATCCGAGTCGTTGCCTTTACCAATGTCAAGTCAGACTTTGGCTTGTTTTCCCATTAATGTATTAAATTAGCATTAGATTGAATTTGCCCATAGTTTCACGTCGACCTCACCAAAATAAAACGGACATCTGCGACACCAAGCGACCGGCATGTATGCATCATTAAGAGTCAGACCTGATCGTGGGACACTTCTGTTTTTTTCAGCCACTTCAGATAAAAGCTTCAGGAAAAAGTCTCCAAACACCATAACTGTCATTACATGATGTGGCCACCATGTCAAAGCCTGGCGCTCTTCCTCAGGGCCTGTATGCAAATTAAACCAGTGATCATACACACTGCACCGAGCAAAAACATTAAAGCTCCGCACACGGTGGCTTTAATGTTTAACATGTGCTGCACACACTGTGTCAGTCTGTGATTTCTTGTATGTTTGGCCTGATCCTCGTGCTAAGTCGAGGTCACAGAGGTCACAGAGGTCACAGGAACCTTTAGGTCTCATCCTCTGCCGACCATGAACATCCACGGCGTGCGTCACAGACACGACCATCACCAAATAATTTAGCATGGTTTAATTAATTCATCTGCTCATCTGTAACCTCTGGGCATGCCCATATAAGTCATTTACACCTTCACACACACACACACAAACACACACTGGTGTAACCATAGCTACGCTGAGCAACGCTGAAACAGTTTCACAAATAATGTATTACAGCCGAGGCCTCTTTTCTCCGTCCAACAACACCAGCAACACCAGTGTGTGTGTGTGTGTGTGATTACTGCAGAGAGGCTGCAGCCAGTCGTTGCTGTAATGCAGCACTGCAGCCTCACACCACACTGCGCTGCCTGAAAATACTGCAACGTAGCACACACACACACACACACACACACACACACACACACACTTGTCCTTGTATACTTGTGAGGACCCACGTTCACATGATGGACGTTTGTTAAAACAACTTACTTAACCTCAGCCCTCACCTTAAGCCACCGCAATCTAAGCCTTAACCTTCAGAATGTCCTCACTACGTACATGCATGTGTTCAGGAATGTTTGTTATTATTGTGACCGTCACACACACACACACACACAACACACACACACGTCCTTGTATACTTGTGAGGACCCACATTCACATGATGGACGTTTGTTAGAACAACTTACTTAACCTCAGCCCTCACCTTAAGCCACCGTGATCTAAACTTCATTTCAATTTTAGCCTTAACCTTCAGAATGTCCTCACTACGTACATGTTCAGGAATGTTTGTTATTATTGTGACCGTCACACACACACACACACACAGCAGTACCTGCCAGCACCACCAGTAAAGTGAGTATAATGGTGTTCCTCACGCCCCGCCCCCTTAATCTGATTATGCCACATGATTGGATGTTTGGCCGAGGCTGCGAGCTGGAGGCGACGCCGCTGACGTGGTCCATCTGTGTGGCCCGGACGCTTAGTCTAAAGGCAGGAAGTGATTCTTCTTCTTCTTCTTCTTCTTCTCGAGCTTCGTGGCCCGCCGGACCATGAAACAGCAAAAGACGGGACGGGCGGCGCAGTGCCGCAGTCTGCCTGACTGTCGCCGGGCCTCGTGGGTAATGCTAATGAGCAAGCTCCGAAAAAAGCTCATTAAGATTTTGTACCTAGCTGGACCGCGTCCTCGACGCCGTGAAATTCCAAAGTGGAATCGCTGGTTGCCAAAAGCACTCAGCCATCCCATCATGCACCAGTCAGGGGTTTTTAGTGGACGCAGTGAGGGGGGGGGGGGGGGGGGTTTATTTATCTAATATGAGATACCAGAAACTCCATATTCCTACAAAATGAAGCGAGGGTCGAGCGCGGGCACAGGGCATCAGAGAGAGAGGGAAGTCAAGCAGCTCTTCAAATGGTAATTTCCTCTGCTTCACTCCTGGACGCTGTAAGTGCTGACTCAGGGGGAAAGTCCAGATTGCTTTTGGAAAGGGATGAAAGTGACTTTTTGAGGGAGAGAGAGAGAGAGAGAGAGAGAGAGAGAGAGAGAGAGAGAGAGAAGGGGGATTTATGCTCAATTTCATTAAGATTTTGGCTGGTGGCAGAGAGCTGCGGGACCGTGAGGGGCTTATCTGGAGCCATAACCCATTCCCGTTTTGATTACTGGCTATTGATTGAGGCATTAAATTGGTCTCTGTTGAATACGGCAGCATGTGAAAACGTGCTGGTCGGCCTATCACACCTGACAGGAAGTGGGACTGGATTAAAGAAGAGATGGCTGATAGGAGGCGCAGCACCGTCGGCCACGGTGACTAAGCAGACGAGCATTCAGACGGGATCAGGCGCTACGCCGAAATGCCGCCTATGTATGTTTGTATTGAACGTAACCGCTGTGAAACTAAAAATAACTTTTTATTTCTCGCATTAACAAATTCATCGAGGCTGACGCTCGCTCTCTCTCTCACTGACTGAGTATCTCTCAGTTTCAGACGTTTCAGATTGCGGTCGGGTTGCGTTTTTCTGCGGCGACCTCACGTTTGCGCTGGAACGTGACGTCGCTTTTACACCTCACCTGTTTAAAATGATCCAAACCCATCGGTGGACTCCCACTCCTCAGAAATCTTAAATGCAACCCCTGAATATAAGCCCATCCTCCCAAAAAAGCCTGGCTCCTTTTGCTTATGAAAAACAAAGATAAATGTTGAATCCTCACGTTTCTCCTTGATAAGTCAGGTATGAAACATCAAGTAATACACTCATTGTTTCAGTACTATGCAATCCTTCGTTCTTAACCTAATAATTCAGCTTCTTTCCACTCTGGTTTGAACCAGAGGTGCAGCAGTAAATCAGTAATAAAACAGCTGGACTTCTGTACTGGCAGTATCGTCGGATATCGTCCCCACCTTTCCTGCTGCAGGATAAGTGCCTTCAGCATCTCCACCTTAACAGCTGTTGCAATCAGGCCGATAAGTGTTGATGATTGGGACCGATGGAGCCTGGTGGCACTGCTGCTGCCCAGCAGGATCTTCAAACCTCATTTCCCTCTGGCTGATCCATATAGACGTCATCGATGCAGCGTCACACACACTCGAGAACCAACACTGAAGACAGTTGGAGCGATCGCAGCAGGTGGCAACATGGTCCCAAATGTGCACGTGAACATATCGACTTCATTGGTGCACACACCTGTTACGTATTTACCTCTAATAACAAAACAATCACCAGCACTCACATGACAATTATCAAGCTGTGCATGCACACTGCAGGAGCCGATTAAAGCTCTACCTACCACATAATAAACATAATTGACTGAGGCTAAATTCAGGACACGCGTCTGTACGTACAAAAGAGGTAATGGAGCCGGGAGTGCAGAGCAGAGGAGTCTCCAGAGACCAGACAAATCACTCCTCCACCTGCAGACATAAATACAGAGAGACTCTGTCCAGAAAGGAGACAAAGAGGAGACAAAGAGGAGAGAAGGAGGTGAAGAAGGTAGAAAGAAAGACTTTGAGTGAAGCAGACAGAGATGACAGGAAGTAAGGGAAGAGACAACATCCTGTCTTTAAGACTCAAGATGAAACTACACCTGAGACATCCATTGGTGCCCAACATCTCATACTAGTTTGTGAAGGACGTCCCTCGACCTCTCACCTCAAGATATCTCAATGGAAATGTGTTCTTTAGGTACACATGCCTTTCCTCTGATAGACATACCCAATGTATGCTAAGCCCACAACTGCTTTTTTTTTAAAACTTTGAATCTTTGTGGGGTCCATGAACAATACTGAATGTCATAAATTGGGTCTGGCTGGAAAGCAGAGACTCAGTGAGTCCACATGTGTGATGATGTTAGTCCCCACTGTCGACATTTCATTTTCAAAACAATCTGTTGTGACCTCCAGGGTCATCACAGCCTCATGAAACTGGGGCGTTCAGAGGATGGATGGCTTTCATGAGAAGTGCTGGACATCCTAACGCAAAAGCTGCGATTCTTCTAGAAATCTCCAAATGTGAAAAGTTTTTGATACAAGCATGAATTTTGTCTTTTTGTGTCTTGATGTGGAGGAAATTCTGACCTTCTTGATCAAAAATTCATCAAAAACGGTAAAATCTTCCACCAACAAATGGGATCAACACAAAAACTACTGCAACACCTCATGAGACATAACACAGCATGGGTACGGTCATCATAATGTGCCGAGACCTTAAACACTCACAAAATATTTCAGATTTATGACTGGAGACCCTTGAAACAGAGCTGAGCTGCATCTCAAACTAATGTTCAGCTTTCAGATGAAGTATACAACTGCTGTCTCCCCCTGAAGATCCCCTGTCCGTCTGAAAAACACACATACGTTCATTACTTTTTTAAATCCTTGAACACTGAGGAGCTGTTTTATGCAGGACGATACAGCGAGTTGACATCCATGGATTTTCAAAGTAAACATGTATTCAGACAAAACTTCTTGAAGAGGTAACCCCCACCACACACACACACACACACACACTCGGAGATGCATCCCTGCACACTTCACCTACCTGAATATTTCAGCAGCAGTCTGCTGACTTGTGCAGAGAGACTTGTTAATGACTGACAGCCACAGGCAAGATGACAGCAATCTAAATTAACTAAACACTAGGTGTCTGTATGCTCAAGGCGACCCGGGAACAAACGAGGACCGCATCCCGATCAGTGTGTGTGTGTGTGTGTGTGTGTGTGTGTGTGTGTGTGTGAGCCAGAGACGAGCATGACTCGAGTTAATTGAATCACACTAACAGCATCTCTCTCCGCCGAGCCGCATACACGATAAACAGACTTTGTTCTTCCTGTTCCCACGCTATCAAAGATATTTCTTTATCTGATGTGAAAATTGTTTTTGCCGTTCTTTTCTTGCATCATTAATTCACTCAGCACTTCTAAGAGCAACGTGCAGCACAGCCGGCTTTTATCCTCGCCGTGGCTACTCGTAACGCCGCCTGCAGCCCGCGCTGCAGCGTGGAGACATTAACGTTTGACAGAAATAAAAGGAGAGCTACACCAGTTCAGAGCAGACACTGGCTGACCACAGGATTCCCTCCACACTGTCAGAGCTTTGTTTACTATTTCCACCATCGCTGGACTTTCTCCTGCTAAATGTCGAAGCATCTGTTTCAACAGAGGGGGGGTGTTAGGCTGGACGTGTCCTGTGAGGAGAAGCTCTGATAATCTGGCAGACAGAGAAGCATTAGCCGAGTTCGCCTCCCCTCCAAAAAAAAAAAGACTAATTCAAGCGGTGGGGATTCAGAGGTAGTCTTTAGCTTCAGAGAGAGAGAGCGACGGAGAGAAGAGGGGGGAGGTGGAGTGAAGCGAGCGATGTAAGGAAGAGCGATAGAGATGTAGAGAGAGAGAGATGGGGGTAGTTTCTCAGTCATTGTTTAATGGCTCAGGCGAAACAACCATCACCACCTCCACCCCCCCTCAGGCTGAGCAGAGGGGGGGGGCCGTGGAGATGTAGAGCGAGCGAGCGAGCGAGCATACCTCCAACCAGCCACAGAAAAGAGAGAGAGAGAGCATTCCTCCGGTTGCCATGGTAACCGAGCCCTCAGCTGGGAAGGCGAGCAAAAAAGGGGGAGGCGAGCCAAAGAGATGTACTGTATGGAAAAAAAGCAAAGGGGAGGAGGAGGAGGAGGAGGGTGGGGGTGTTTGACACTAGCCATAATTTTGATTACCCCACCCTCCATCCTCCTGTCTGCAGAGAAGCTCTCCCTACAGACTTTTGTCTACTGGCAGTATTTCCTTTAACCCCCCCCTCCAGCACGCTTGTTGCAGCGACTCGGGTTTTTAAAAATGTTTGACATGATGCACCGCTGCACAGTTTGAGAACCAGTGACACAGAGCAAAACTTTCAGAGTGTTATTATTTTTTCCACCAAAAATACTCAAATTATTCCTGGAGGAGTCTCAGGATATTCTCTGTCTCGCACAGCTGAGAAAATAATGAAACCTCTGGTTTGATTTATAGAAAATATTTAGAATTTAGGTCATAAAAACAGAATTACACACCGGAGCTTATTAATATCTATCTATAGATATAGATATATAGATATAGATATCACCCCTGACCTGCAGCATATCAAACTGATTATTCTGCTCTGAGGAGGTCACTCTGTTGAAAAGCTTGTTTTTTCCCCCATGAATATTTTAAAAAGTACGTTTTATTCATTCTGAGGAGCCGCGATGGAAATCTGTGTCCTCTGTGTGCAAACGAGGCGGCATAAATATTTTGTGTCGTTTTTAAATTAATGCAGCATAACGAAGCAAAACCAGGAAGTTCAATAAAACAAGCCCAGAAAAAAAAAAAAACACTTAATGTAAATCCTCATAATATATCCACACACACACACACACACACACACATCTGAGTGTATATATACATATGCAGTGAGAGTCATGGGAGTGTTGCCACCTGCAACCTGCTGATAATGAAGCTGTATTTCAGCCACCTAAAGGCAGCCATCTGTGCTGGGGCTCCCTGCTACCCACACTACCCCCACCACACACACACACACACACACACACACACACAGCAGCACTCCTCCACTGGAGCCGAGGGACGACAGTCTTTAGGATGTTCCACGTCAATAACATGACACTTTCATTAAAATACAACAGGGACACACACACACACACACACACACACACACACACACACACATTCCCATTACAGGTTGTAGAAAAATAAAAATGAATGATGTCTTCCTGGCGTACGTGTTTCTGGTAGATCAGTGCATCAAAAGTTGATTATATATTTTTTTTTACTTCATTTTTATATTTCAAGCAAGAAAAAACACCATGCTGCATGTATACAGCCACACGCACACACACACACACACACACACACACAAGCATGCAGGGCAAACCATCAGGAGCAACTGGAGTTCAATGTTTTCCTCAAGGATGCGTTGACATGTGGACAGGATCATAGAAGCACGTGTCCAACGGACGTCTGGCTCTCAGTGGGACCTGAACACATCGCTTCCATCAGTCATGATGATGTGCACCACGGTAACTGCAGACATGTCGTGGTTTCCGATTTTAAATAACGTATTTTTCGGGCTATAAGGCGCATTTAAAATCATTTCATTTTCTCAGAAATCAACAGTGCGCCTTACGTATTAATTCTGGTTGTGTTTACTAACCTCGAACCGGTTTTACGTGGTACACATTACCGTAGGCTGCCGCAGTCAGGAGCCTCGCGGAGTAATACGGACGTCTTTTTCCACGAATCTCCGTCCCTATCGATCTACGACTCCATGCACGCCCAAAAACCCAAGAGAAGCAAACTAATTTGGTGCATGACGTCATTCCGGGTGGATTAACCAAAGAACTCCAACCG
This sequence comes from Larimichthys crocea, assembly GCF_000972845.2. Taxonomy (NCBI): domain Eukaryota; kingdom Metazoa; phylum Chordata; class Actinopteri; family Sciaenidae; genus Larimichthys; species Larimichthys crocea. Next base: position 31,544,662 of record NC_040018.1, on the reverse strand, counting down.
CTAGATATTGGTGTCAACAGGTCGTTCAGAGTTAAAGTGCGAGCTGCATGGGAGTGTTGGCTGACAGAAGGCGAACACACATTTACAAAGACAGGGAGGCGACGCCAGATAGGTTGGATAGGTTGAATAAAGTTCGACCTGTCCAGCACGTTTTGTTTCACTTATTGCGTCTTATAAGCCGATGAGCCTTATGTGTGAAAATTGACAGAAGGCGCCTTATAAAATTGATATTACAGCCCAAAAAATACGGTATGTTCAGTAACCTGAAGGTGTTTCCAACACGTCTTAGCGCCACTGGAAGATAATTTTAGTGCCGTAAGAAATGATCTTGATGAGTACAATATTCTATCACAACTGCTGGCCGGAGCAGTCCATGTCAATTACGTTGGATTAGGATCAAGTGACTGGACAAAAATATTGGATCTGAGATCGTTGGGACGATGCTGGACATTAGATCCCAAATATAACCTTTATTTAATGATCCTTATCAAATGTGTTCATCAGCGAACATATCATCAGATTTTAAACTCTCAAATATCGATATTTGTCTTAAATTCCAGGAACATTCGAGCTCTCAAGGTGGATGGTTGTCATGTGCACGATCTCAAATGGTTTCTTTCAGCTTCTCTTCAGTTCAAACTGCCAGAAGTTGATTGAAAAGCAGATCTGAGTGGCTGAGCAATGAAAACAGAGAGAGGACAAGAGGAGGAAAAGATTGGCAGCTTGCAGTCTCGCAGCGATCGCCGAGAAGGAAAAGAGTGGCCATTGTCGCAGGAGGAGAGATGAAACCATGACAACCATCCCACTGTTGGCCAACACTTAGAAAATGAGCGCTGTATGAAGCCTGGGAAACCAGTGTAAAAAGAGGAGTACTTCAACCCCCCCTCCACACACACACTCACATGGAGACACACTGACTAATTGTTCAGAGTCAGCACAGCCTCTCGCCATTCAGCTTCGACCACCAGACACACACCATGAAGGCATTGTTCCAACTGCCGTCTCATAACTGGGAACAGAAAAGAAAACCCATTTCTCAGAGTGGGAATTTCAAAAATGACAAAAAGTGTCACAAATATCAAGCAGGGTAACTAAGAACACGAGGAACAGGACCCAGATACAGAACTGCTGCAGAACAATGGTTTCACTGCTAAATGAAATGTACAAACGCTTACGGACTGTCAGACAGGCTCCGTTTAAAACCAGGAAAGGCAAAAAATACGTAAAGGAGAAGGCTGAATCCAAAGTCCATGAAACAGCCGAGATCCAAGACTGACGACAAAGACGACCTGACGCTGAAACCAAAAAACACAAAGACTAAACACGCAAGTGAAGACAGCTGAAAACTCACTTTGGTTCACTGCAGACACCAGTTTTGGAGTCCTCGAGATCAGTCTTGGTCTTCAGCCTCGGTCTCGTCTCTCTCAAACAAAAAGGACTCTGCATTTTAGCTCAAGACAACTTCGGGGACATCGCTCAATTATCTGATTATTTGTTAACTGCCTGAGAGGAGACATCAGCTCAGTCTTCTGGAATAAAATTTGGTTCATCTGCAAAACAGCGTCTGAAAGAACACACAGCGCTTCGTAAAAACTGCAAGTCGACCTGAGCAGGTGAACAAGGTGACTCAGTGTAGCAACGGGTATGAATATTACAACCTAAACAGGCTAATATTGCTATACCTTGGTCTTGGTCTCGGTCTTGATACATTCTGGTCTCGGTTTAGTTGGTCTTGACTACAACACTGGAAGACACTGTTGTTTTCTTTGGTTAAAAAATCTGCTTTGTGTCTTATTTTTTCTCTATGGAGGCATATTGTGTGTTTTTGCACCGCTTTGTCACGTATGATGAGTTTCATGAGCGATAAAGAAAAACAGCTCGTCTTTACTTGAGAAGCTTTGTCGACTGTTTTTGATTAATTTTCTGTTAATGAATAATAATTTCTTCATACTAGTGCTGAGTATCGAATCCTAAATGTGTCCTTTGTGCAGAGAATCTAGAACTGACATCAAATGTCTGGTCAGATTTACTCAACGTTCTTCCTATGCTACACAACTCTTTGTGCAGTGTTGGTACTGATATTAAAAGTAAGGTATTGATAAATAGGTTGATTAATAAGATCAAATATAGCTGGAACAGGCTTTCAATGAACTACCACAGAATATTTTGAAGTCTCAGACATTCAAACATAATTATAGTTCAAGCAAACTGACATTTAATGAGCTCTTTATTAGCTGGAATTACACTTGAAGCAATCGAGTCTTGACTGTAAATCTGGTTCATGTCTAACATCCAAAGAACAAGAAGCATTAGTCCACTCCCTCAGAGATGCTTCACACACACACACACACAGTAACAAAGAGCGTGGGCTTGCCCTACACTTGTGGAGGAGGTTTAATGATATACAGGCTTCCCTCGTCTGCCAGCTCAGACCGGAGAGCCTTCGATTCATAGCAGCAGCCATCAACGAGCAGAGTATCACTACAGCCGCCTCGCACACACACACACACACACCAAAACACAACTCTGCACGAGTTCCACGTCTCTACATGCAAATGCACTTAGGCACATTCAACAGATTCACGGGTAAGATGCCGCAGACACAGGCGACCTGTCGAGACGCCGAGCTTCATTCAAATCCTTAAATCAGCAATTTCTTCACCTCAGTCGACTGTTAAATATGTTAAATTGCTGAATTTGTCTATCAAACAGTCACCAACCCCCAAAAGCATCCAGCTAACGATGATACTGTAACATCACGTCGTTTATTTCACGATGGAGAAGCTGTAACGAGGCCTGACGTGTGTTTTTAAACGATGCGTCAGTTATCTTTCTCTGACATCACGTCAGATTTCCACCTGATGGTGAAACTCGACAAGTTGTTCGAGGAAGCAGTCGGTAAATGTCGCGTCAATCGAGTTGACGTACAACAACCTGTACAACTTCCTTTCAGTCAAATCAAAGTATCTGTCCATCACGGGGGAGTTCACACTCGCTGCCATGTTTCCACTCTTAATCCCACCTACAACGCTCTGATTGGCTCAGTTCTTTCTCCATCAATGAGCCATCAATGAGCACAACAACAATGACGTCAGAATCACAGATCTGGAGCCAAACTGAATATTAAGTACAGCGGGTTTATTTTGGATACATCTTCAGCGTCTGCTGTGATGTCGCTACACGTCTGATCAGTTTACTGACTCAGAGGACTGAAGAGACATTGAAGAATTTGGACACTTTCTTTCTAAATTTACTCAAAAATATGAAACAATCATCAAAATAGTTCATTTAATAGTTTAGTAGCTGATTAATCGACTCTGATGCATCTTGATGTGAGATAACTGCATCCTAAAGACTGAGAAGAGCCTCAGATGAAGGACTGTTGGCATCATGCAGTCGTGTTGAGATGGAGCAGCTCTGGAGGGATCACTGATTGCACTGAGCTCAAAATGATGCTTAGGTGAGCAGCGTAGTGGACTGTGAGATGTTTTACGGGACAGAAAGTTGAAGTGCAAGCACAGCAGAGTGCTGCATGTGCGGAAATGGACCTTTACTCCTCCTCTGACTCCGTTACTATAATTAATCCTGTTGAAGAACAGAGCAAATGATCCGTGTGTCTTTGTGTGAGTTAAATGCACACTACTGCAGCTTCATTCCATCTGCTAAATAGAAGTATTGTGTAATTAATACAGCAGCTGTTACAATCCGAGTCTACCGACCAGCTAATTGGTTGGTTATGAATTATTCACCCACCGAGGGAGCAGAGCAGCGGAGAGGAGAGAGCTCCTACCTACTGGAGCTGGAGGGAGACACCTTGATCGTTTTGTGGATGCGTGAGTCCACAGATGGTGGGGTATCCGAAAAACGGAGAACCTGACCTGAGCCATCCATCGGGTCCGACACAGGAGCTGCTCTAAATACGCCGACAAATCACTAAGACAGAGTCTGTGCTGCTCAGCAGTGAACTAACAGACACCATCACTCCTTGTAGTCCTAAAGAACTTTACCTTCCTCCATGTATGACAACTTCCAAAGGTATACCATCGAGTTTACGGCAATGGATGATCTAATGGACCTTTTCAGCTGTTTTACGGGAACCTTTTTCCTGTGCAAGAAACTTGAAATGACGATAATTGATATTTTTTATGAGAACAAGGTACTATACGACTTGTGAAGACAATGAAAGGTGTCACTAGAAGTGACAAACCTTCAGAGAACTGGCTTCATCACTACGAGCGGCTCCAGTCGGCTTTATGGAGCCGAGTTTCAGCTCATAGTTTAGACAGACACAGTTAGCGAGCAGCAGGTGAACATAGTGAAGCGTTTACCGGATAAAGACACAGATATTTCCCTCAGAGGTTGGAGGAGACCAAAAACGAGAGAGAATACTGGACAGGTGACACAAACACGACTCCAAATGTTTTCCTGAAACTACTGAATGTGGAAATACGCAACTCATACTCCCAGTCTTTGAGGAGACGTTTCACCTCTCATCCAAGACGCTTCTTCAGCTCTGAAGAACTGAAACGTCTTCGTGGATCTACAACCAAGTCCAGTTGGCTCAGATTTAACTATTCTCAAAGGAAGATGGCCTGGACAACTGAGAACCTGCTCCAGCTTGAGCATTAACTGATGCAGTATACCTCAAAACTGAGGTGTTTCTAATACAGAGGGTAGACTACATATTAGAAGCACCTCAATCTACAGCCTCCAAAACGACCTTAAAGTTGAATCAGCGCCTCCCAACAGAAACTGAGCAGATTTCTCTGTTTTCAGCTAAAGAGACTGATATTTCCCTCAGAGGTTGGTGGAGACCAAAAACAGAGCTAAAAGAGAGAGAATATGTAAAAATAAGCAACTTATCGTCCCGGTTTGACCAGTTCATCCAATCCAGGGGTAGACTAAATATTAGAAACACTATGACTCAATCCACAGCCTCCAAAATGAGCTTAAAGTTAAATCAGCGTCTCTAAAAACGGTCCCGACAAGAACTGTGCAGATTTCTCCTCAAAATGACTCATGAAGAAGCTGTTTGATGTCTCCCAGACAGATCGGTACAGACGGGCCTGTCAGCATCATAAAACAGCATCAGCCATCCTGCCATCTTAACCCGCCGAGGAAGGAGTCCAAAGATGAGCTCAGCAGACTGCTGCACCATTAAAGCAAATATGAAGACAGAAAATGTGCGATGTTGCAGCTGCAATGTGTGTGTGTGTGTGTGTGTGTGTGTGTGTGTGTGTGTGTGACCGGACAGTGCAGCATCACTGCTCTGCCTCTTCTGCAGAGAGCAGCAGCCTCAGCAGAGCGGGCCCATGTGACAGATGGACGCTATAACGGAATTAGAGACAAGAAAAATCACAAGGGCCCATTATCACCGAGCCCTCTCTGCCTGACAACAAGGATTAAAGGCACACCACCACCACCATCAGCACCATCATCAGCACCATCATCAGCAGCACCATCATCATCATCATCATCAGCACCATCAGCATCATCAGCACCATCACCATCATCATCAGCACCATCAGCATCAGCAGCATGCAGGCACTCTCTCCCTGCATTCACAGCCGCATCCAGCGCAAACACCCGCACTTATGAGGCATTTCCCCGCATTCAGAGCACGCAGACAAACCCCGCAGACCTGACGTGATGTGAGCGCGGCAGGCGCGGTGCTGAGGACAGTCCTGACAGCATCTTTCACTAACCTGTCTGTCCTTTGCCCAGCGTCTTCTCCAGCCGGTATGGTCCCACATAGTTGGCGTAATGCCCGCTGTTGGCGTCCTTGCCCGACGATGACATGTTTTCTGTGGCGTGCGGGGGTCAGCAGCGTTTCTCTTGCGGGTGTCCGTGCGGTGGACGCGGTGGACGCAGCGAAAAGCGCAAATCCGCGGCGCAGTGGAGTTCACCTCGGTCGGCGTCTCTGTTTCCTCTTTGCTGCTCGCTGCAATATTCGTGTCTGTCCGTGCGGGCGTGTGCGTGCCTGAGTGCGTGTGTGTGTGTGTGTGTGTGTGTGTGTGTGTGTGTGTGTCCTCCGCTGGGCTTCGTCCTCGGTGCGGCTCAGATTGCGGTTCTGAACCTGGGTGTCATGTTGGTGTCGGTGCCGGAGGAGCGGTGCGCTGCAGCCCCGTTGGGTGTGATCTGATGATGGGACAGCATCGACATCTACTGCTGCTGCTGCTCCAGCAGCCTGCGTCAGCACCACCTGAGCCTAACGCACACCTCCGGCCAGCCTGTCAAAATAAAGGCGCAGAGGAAGAGTAGAGAAATGTTTATTGTCATCCTGAGCTCAGTGCTAATATCTAAAATATATGCAGTTTGATTATTATTTGGTGAATCAATTAAACAATTATCAAAATATCAGCTGATCAATGAATTGTTTTAGTTCCATTTTTATTTTAAAATAATAATTATATTTAATAATTATATAATTTTAATTTAATTTAATTAATTTTTTCTGGCTCTTTTATCTTTAAAATGAAACTTTAAAATGCATTTTAATTTACAGATTTTTATTTAAATAAATATCAAACATAAAAAGTTGAAAGTGTTAAAAGTCGACGCTCGGATTTGCAATTGGAAGCATCACCCGAAAAACTCTGCTTTTATTCTGATTTGTTAACTGCCTGAGAGGAGACCACCAGCTCAATGTCCTGGAATAAAATTTGGTTTTATTTGGTTTATATTATACTTTTATTTTGAAGCTCAATTCGCCTAACTTCCGCTGCCATGCCGGCTTGACGCAGCTGCTTTAATTAGGGAGCACGCATGCGCACAGAGCTCGCATCGCAGGAGGTTGCTGATTGAATCGGGGTCGAGGTGACAGTGAGAGGCTGCTCTTTTTTCTCTCTTTCAAAATAAAATCTATAAATTACTTCAAAATAAAAGACATTAAAGGCCACGCAGAAATTTCCCAGGATGCACCGAGGCGACACTGTTTTCACATTAACAGAAAAAAAAAAGTCCAATTATTTCTGTCCTGATTGATTTAATCTGCTCAGACTCTGGGTTATTAATTAAAGATGGATCATTATTTGTCACTGTGTGTGGTGTGTGTGTGTGTGTGTGTGTGTGTATGTGTGTGTGTGTGTGTGGTGGGGGTTAAACATGTTACAAGCTGCGACACTTTCACTTGATTAAACCAGCGGTTGGTGACAGTGACGATCTATCCGTCTCATCGCTCCTTCACAACAAAAGCCTTTTGACCGAGCACGCTCAGTGGCAGATGGCCCCCCCTCAAACTCCCTCCCTCCCTCTTCCTTATCTACCCTCCCTCACCCAACTGTCTACCCTCCCCTTTAAAATCCATGTCCCTAACAAAGACATGGGGGGCCTCCATTTTACCACCTAAGACCTGTTCGCCTGGTCGCCACGGGACAGCTCTCCCCGCCAAATGACTTCCTGTTAATTAATGTAAACCCCCACCCCACCCTCCTCCATCATGCATGATGCAGAGGGTGGGGGTTTGAGGTTGTGACCCCGTCCACAGATCAATGATGAGTTCTCTCTCAGATTTATGCCGCCATGCATCCTCTCCACCCGGAGCTCTGCCGTCTGATCCCCCGGTGGTTGACAGCTGCAGACGGCGCCGCGGCTGTAAAACCACACCGTCCTAATCACCTCGATGTGAAATAATGTGCCATAATCAGCCGGGTGTCTGAGGGGAGGGCGCACGACTGATGTCTCTGTCAAAATCCCTCTTTCTTTTTTTTTTTGCTGCAACAGTTTTATAGAGGAGAAGTGAAGCCAAAACTGCAGTTCATCAAACGTCAGCCTGTCTGAGGCCTCCAGGAGGCTAATCCAGAGCCGGCCATCTAATGTCAGCAACATCCACTGTGCATGTCCCGTGCAGAGATCCTGAACAGGAAGCCACAGTAAGGACGCGGTCTTGCTTCTCGACCTTAACCGCGCTGTTAGTTAGAAGAAGGAGCAGCAGAGGCAACAACTGCAAATGTTCAGTCAACTTTGGTTTTAAAGGGCAGTGTGAAGGAAACTGCTGCCAACTGTAGCTGCTGTTAGCTCAGTTTGTTAGCTGGGCTGTGCGCTCTGAGCACCGGGGGGAGTGTTAGTGTTTGGACCCCAGGACTTTTACACCACAGGGAAGAAGAAGAAGAGGTTTACAGGCCTCCTCTTCCAGGTTACAGGAAGTGGGGGAATGCTGACAGGGACAGACCAGAACTGCTGGACAAACTGGCTCAGCAGTCTGTTAGCGAGCAGAGCCGAGTCTGATCATCCAATGCATCCAAGAACCCACGAGATGAACCACTCAGCCACACCTTAAGAAGGTGTAGATCTTCTAGCTATGTAAGCTTTACTCCTCCCGAGTGTAATCATGTCAGTAAGCTGCCTCTGCAGGGTCTGTCTGATCTGTCCCCGGTGATAATTGCACTTAAAGCTCCATGGAAATTACTCAGAAATTAATCGTCGTTATCCCCGTCTCATTAGAGCGCCTCTAGTGATTTCCACACATACAGGAGCATTTATCTGATCCCTGATCAGTTCAACCACTGCACGATCTGCACGGATGTGAACGGCTGAGGGAGACAATACAAGTGTTGTGTGGTGAGTTTCTGAACAGTTCTTGAACCTGTTGCTGCTGTGTGCAGACGTCATTCTTCTTCTGGACTCTCTGGACTGCAACAAAGAAACTTGAAATCTGATTTGTGATCTGGCCAACAGAGGCGTACGTGTGTATAAATAGACTGTGATTATAAATCATCGTGAAGGGGACTGGAAGGTATGCACCAAATGTCATCCGTTCAATAGCTGCTGAGAGTTTTGAGCCTGGACCAAATTGACATTAGGCTTAATGAAACTTGGCAAAATGCTAAATGTGCTCTCTGCGAGTGGCTGTCTGGTCTCAGCCAAAGAGCGTCGTGGGGTAACAGACTCTGGGACATCACTTTACGATCTCAGCCCTTCATTTCATCTGCATCCTTTAAAACAATTGTTTGGGACGAGTTCAAGACGAGAGCGGCCTGTGAGTGTTTAAAGGTCCAGTGTGTCACATTTACAGAATATAATCTTCATAACTCAGTTTAATTACCTGAGAATAAGAATGGTTGTGTTTCTCTGCCATGGCTCTCTCCTCTATGCTAGAAGGAAGAGGAAGAGGCGAAGGGGTTGCAACCAGCAGCTACAGCACTAGATGCCACTAAATCCAACGCACAAACCGTCTTTGAGGAAAGATACTAGTTAACAAAATCAACCTAAAACTCTGTAATGAGACACATTTAGCAGCAGAACATGAAAATCCACATCAGCTCTGTAGTTCTAATGAGGTGCAGCTCTCAGCTGGTAAACTGTGAATTCAAGGCTGTCCTGCATGTTTCCACGGAGCACACTGAGCAAACTATTTTAATATTTTAGATTGAAATCAGCAGAATCCAGGTTAGTGTTCGTCATCATCGGTCTGACTCACAGAGCTCATCGTCTGTCCTCGACATGCCATCCAAAGCTCTCCTCCTTCTGTCTATCCACATGCATGATGCAACAAAACATCTTTTCGTTGCTCATTAAGATTTGAAACGCTGACTGTAGACGAAGAGAATATGCAGATTCAGTACAGAGAAAAATGGTGACGTACATCGGACAGCGACGACGTTTAGCCATTTTCAGTTCCACAGCATAAGGCAGCGGTGTCCACACTTCTTTTAAAGAGGGCCAGATTTAACACTGTGAAGATGCCCGGGGGCCAATACTAACAACTTAAAAAATGAACAATAAAAGTTACAAATGCACTGTTCTGTCATAATTTTGTTTTCATTCATTCATCTTTAAATGTCAGTGTCTGCAAATCTAAACCAATCAGACGTGAACAAACCTAACAGCAGTTTTTCTTTCTGTCACATCTGGAGTCAGATCACAGAATAAACTGAATGAAGCTGATACAAACCTGAACCTCATGTTCATTCTAAACCTGACTTATTATGAGTAATGCAAAGTCTGTTAACATTTCAGTTTAACACGTGTCACTCTGTCTCTTCTCATTCAGAAAGTCATATTTAATATACGATACAGACAGATATATAACAGCAGCAGTTATGTCCTTAAAGGTTCAAATGCTTCGTTATGTCAACCAAAAAAGACAAATCTTCCAGCAGCCATACAGTGTCTGACAATCCTACCAGGCCATGAATAGTAAATTATAAAAATGAAGTAATTGCCGTAATTGGCCCCCGGGCCAGACTTTGGACATACCCGGCATAAGGGATGTTTTTCAGTTTAGTCAGCTTCAGTTGTGATTGGGCAAAATGCTGCTGCAACCCTCAGCGAAGGGATTCTTTCTGTCTTTGACACTGGAAAAATAAAAGGAAACAAACATATCTTTAATATAGTTCTTTGCTCGGGCTTCACTGCCGTTACACTGATCACTGCAGGTCCGTTGAAATGAACGATGATTTTGATAAAAACTGCTATGAAGGCAGATCTGATGGGACGGTTAACCTCCAACATAATGAGCTGTGTCTGAGGAAAGACAGACACACTACATCTGTGTTTTATCCACTAACACAAGATGCACACACACACACACACACACACACACACACACACTAAGCCCTCAATATAAATGTTTCTATAACAAGTGTTATCAGGATTAGCTTTTTATTATCCGGTATAGTGGAACTGCCACATAATTTCCCTCTTTCTTACTATGCGTATGTGAATGTGTGTGTGTTTGTGTGTGTGTGTGTGTGTGTGTGTGTGTGTGTGTGTGTAGGTGTGTGTACTTTAAACTGGTGACGCACATTTCTATAACACCAGATGAAGAGAGAGATATAAATATTGTAGGAACGGGCCACAGTATATGCGCCCTTCACTTTTCAAGACATTTCTGGAAAAAGAAGCTTAGCCTGCAGTCTATTTCTGCATTAGTCAGCTCTATTGTGGCTGTGTTGCCAACAGAGCAGACACACACATCGACGCACACACACACACACACACACAGTTCACTCACATATTTCAGGGCAAAGAATCCAAATGAGAGAAAATCTCTTGTGACAGATAAAGAGTGAATCACTGAGATGAAACGAGGACAGATTTGTGCCAAACTTCATATGAGGGCAGTTCTGAACACAAATGTCCTTTAAATGTTTATGTGGAGTTTACGAGTTTATGTCTGGGAACAGCACATCAATCAACAAATGCACGCAGAGTTTGATTTGAATATATTTTCCATCAGGGCAGAAAAACTGATGAGGCTCAATATTTCATGTGAAACGCTCATCAGTGTTAAAATGGAGTCTCGACCTCGCTGCTCGTTTTGTTCGCACGTGCCAAGGTGTTTCTAATGAACACTCAACGACTCAATTACAACCAATCAAAAACGTTTCCAGCAGCTCCACGGAAAAACATTTACAGATTCAGAAAGTCATTTACTGTATCAGCTCATTTTTCTGCAGTGCACCATGACTTTTCATTTATCTTCATTTTACCGTTTTGCTGCAAAATACTCATTTCAACAAATCTTAAAGCAACATCGCATAGAAATCAGTGTTTGTTACGAGTCGACACCTTTGCTAACAGCAAGAGGTACACGAGGACACACAGTGCGAGCAGCATGAGTAGATGATTTTTCTGTTTTAAAGAACAAAAACTGAAATTAAACGGTCTTGATTTACAGTTAACGTGGATGTTTGCTGTTTGCTGCTGTTAACTGTTCATCACAGTGATAACTGGTGGGAAGAAGCTGTTTGTTTGTTTGTACAGAGCTCTGTGGCGCCACCCAGAGGGGAGAAGTTAGAACTGGTCATGTCCAAGGTGTGATGGACCGGCTGTGATGATTCCTGGCTCTGGACATGTAGAAGTCCTGAGTGGAGGGCAGGTAAAAATAAAGTATTGCAGTGTCCTCGTTTAGTTGCCCTGGTGTATCTGAAACCTTCTTCCTGACTGCAGCAGGGAGAAATGTTGGGTATAATCCTTAAACACTCCCCTGGCCTTATTATTGCAGCATCTGGTATCTTTTAGGCACGGTAGAGTGCCACCTATTGTACATTTGTATATTCATACCAGGCTGTTATGACCTAATTGGTCAAATTTGGTTGTAGATGTTCAGATTTATAATACAGAAAAAAGAAGGTGAGGCAGACTACAAGGGGAAAAGGACGAGTGGATGCTGCTCAAACCAAAAAAATACAACCACAGGACATAAGAATCTTAAACAAAAGCAGAAGGTGAAGGAAAAACCTCACAGGCTAACCTTTACTTTATAACCAGGAAACAAGAACACTAAACCTTGTCATTTTAAACAGAGTAACATCTAGAGACACAGCAGTCTGAATTTTTAGAACCTAAATTGCATCTGGTGGATTGGATTCAATCCAATCAGGAAGCGATGATGCAGGAAGAGAAATTCCTTTTTACTCTATTCTTTTCCCCCAAAACTGCCAAATGCACCTCTATGACTCACGGCACACATCAAATCTGTTCGATACTATTCTGAAATATGAAAATATAACTTCAAAACAATCAGAACCTCCCCTCTCTCTGCAGCCCTCCCCTCCCTAATCATTTCCATACAGTCTCTTACAAACCTGATACGTTGTCACGTGATTCATGTTTCAGAAATTGTCTCTCTCTGTGTTAAAACAGGAACAAACTGAAAACAAAGTCTGTTGTTCTAATCGCTCCTTCCCAAACTGCAGCTTAACATTCGTTCCTCCACAGACAAATTGTTGGTAATTAAGTGGGGGATGCAGCGAGACGCGTGCAGTTCACTGGTAATTATAAAACTGATCATTTAGAGTGTTGCTCTGTAAACCCATTTAGATTACAGCTCTGCAAATAAATTGGCAAAAGACTATAATTACTAACACCACTCACAATATGCAACCTCACATTGGATGTAGTTTTTCTATTTATCTGTCACAGTCAGTCTGGACTGCTTCTCATTAAACTCATCTGACAAAACTTCATGTTAGAGATTTTTTGGTGTATTAATGGCCGTCATGTCAGGAAAATGAAACAGGTTGAACAACTTGTCTCACTGTGAACGCCTTCCCTCTTTCTGAAGGGGATTTTTTTGATTTCAGATAACAGAAAGATTGACACGAGTTCTTTCCAGGGTAGTTTACATCTTTAAACCCACCAACAACTCTGGACATTTATTTATCAAGTGGAGTTTTTTAATGATAGCTTGTCTGGTATGTTTTTTTTAACAACACCAGAGAAATATGAAAGTCACACAGCACCAACTATTTCACTGATTTTGATGAAACTGAATCATATCTTATGAACAAAATGTTTTCTGGTTTTCTCTTTGCCCGGACTGTGAGTTCAGAGCACAGATGGAGTGTTGGTGTTTGTACCACAGACATTTTGGACCACTGGGATGAAGAAGAAGAGGTTCACAGGCCCGGTGATGTGGGAGAATGCCGACAAAGAGCCGACCCAGTGTCGTGCCAGAACCGGAACGAAATCACAAAAACAATAAAATACTAATTTCTGAGCAATGTTGCTTTTAAAAGTTACTAAAAGTCTTAATACCACAGTATTTAAAAATCACTGCTCCACCTTTGGCTAGGTGGACTATTTTTTGAGGTCCATGAAATAAATCATGTTGCTCCGCAGACAGAAGCAAAGGTTTTGGGGATTAGATGGTCTGGAAGAACGTGCTGGAGGCCGGGCAGAGGGAGTTTCCACCTTAAGCTTATACTGAGAATGGAATGTGACAGAGGTATGAACCTGATTGAATAGGAAGGAATGACGGGAAGGAAGGAAGAGAGGATGACGGGAAGGGGAGGGAGGGTGAGTTGAGAAAAAAGACGTACCTTGGCAGGTGATTAGTGGTATGGATACGCTGTGGCCAATCCTAAATTAACCTATTAACTTTTATTTCAATCCTTCACATATTTGATGTAAGATGTTGCCATCTAGTGGTTCCACTGATTTCTCCTGCCTCAGTTCTGTGTGTGTAGACAAAAACAACTCTCAACTCCAGCCCACAGCTTAATGTGGTGGAGTGAAACAAACCTATCTGCGCGCCTGTCTCACGACATAACCATCAGAATCACTAACAAAAGCACACTCTGTTATACATAATCACCTCAAACCTGCTGTCGTTTTATGGTGATAAAATAAACCAGAAAATGAAATATAATCAATATAATATCTAAAATATAATCTATATCTCCTCCTTTGGCCAGTTTATTATGCCAGCGAGATATCTGATGACTGGCAGTGTGTATATGTTGATGGCTTGGACCTTCTTCCCATCCAGCCGACTCTTCAGGACCTGCCTCACCCTGTGTAGATACTTGGCTGTGGCTGACTTCCTAGCTGCCTCCCCATGGTTCCCATTTGCCTGCAGAATCCTTCTCTAACCCAAACAGCATCAATGAGTCGATATCTTGCTCATTCTTGGCATACAGCTTGATGTCATCCATGTAGTGGAGGTGCCTGATGGTTGTTTCACTTAGAAACTGGTATCCATAGCCACTCTTTCTGACGATCTGACTAAGGGAGTTAAGGCCTATGCAGAACAGCAGCAGGAATAATGCATCACCTTGGTATATTCCTCACCTGATGGTGACTTGTGCAATCGGTTTTGAGTTGGCTTCCAGAGTGGTTTTCCACAGTCCCATTGAATTCTTGATGAAGGCTCTTAGCGTCCTGTTGATATTGTACATCTCCAAGCATTTAAGTATCCATTTGTGTGACACTGATCGTAGGCTTTCTTGTAGTTAATCCAGGCGGTGCACAGGTTGGTCTGTCTAGTCTTGCAGTCTTAGGTGACTGCTCTATCGACCATTAGCTGGTGTTTGGCTCCCCTGGTCTTGCTGCCAATTCCTTTCTGTGCCACATTCATATATTGGGCTATGTGCCTATTCATGATGTCTGACAGGAGCTTCTATGTTGTACAGAGGTAGGTGTTTGGCTGATAGTTGGAAGGGATTGGACCCTTCTGGGGATTCATGATCAGGACTGTTGAGTCAACCAGTCTGGGTGGGTGCCTTCCATCAGCAGCTGGATTATTTGTGCTTCTGTGGAGTGAAGTTAGCTTCGTTAGCCAGTAAGTGTGGATCATATCAGGGCCCGGTGCTGTCCGGCTCTTCATACCTTGGATGTCAGCCAGTGTGATGGTTATTGGTTTTTGTTATGGACAGACTTTTGTGTTGACTACAAATGTTTATTTTTATTTACTGATACCGATGATATGAATCAAGGAATCTGAAGTACTGATATTATTTTCAAGCTCAGTTGTGTTCCCAGTCCAAAATGGTCGCCCCATCAATGGTGAATATAAATACATAATAATACATATATTCTCACCTAATGGTATGTGTTACATCTTTTCCTGTGAATTCAATTTCTTGTGAATATTGCAAGTTTTGGACGTCTACTTGCTATTTCTGATCTGTAAGGCCTCATCGTCTTGAGCTCAAACAACTTGTTTATGTGTGAAATAAAGCATCACATGACTACTTTGTTATTTAATGTCATTCATAAAATCTGATCAGATTAAAGGCGTGCATGATGAATACACAGTGGAGAATTGTTTCACTGTTTGAAGAAATAGTGAATGCATGGAAGAACAGTGATGATGATGTGCAGTTCAGCCTCCATTTGAGAGCACAAGAAATCAGACAACAATCACATAAATAATTCCATGCTGTGTCAGAAGATTTGATGAAAAATGAAGCTGAGTGTAGTCTGCACTAACACACCACACATGTATGTATCACAGCCACTAGAGGGCACTAAAAGCACATGAGGTTCACGATGAGTAGAGGTCAGAAGTATCTCCTACAGAGACAGAGCACTCAAATGCAATATTGGACAAGAACAATTCATCAACATAAAATTTTAAACAATATTGGACAAGAACAATTCATCAACATAAAATTTTAAAAGAGCACTTTTTGCATAAAATACCTATATTTTAACAACACTACACCCATAAGAAAGTGTCAGGTAAATTTCAATCATCATTTAAAATGTTTTTAATTCTTTTTCTACTTTTTTTCCCATGACTGACATCAACACATTCCTCCAGCATGTGGGATGTCCTTCTCCTAAAGGGGCCGGACGTTCGAGACCCGATTAGAGCTTTTGAGTCCTTTTGAGATTCAGAAGAGGTGTGTATGCAGCCCTTGGTGACATCAGAAAGATGTATAATTCAGTGTGGTTGGAGGAACGTAAAATGCATCTGCACCGATTTTTCTGGAGGGACAAGCCAGAGGAAGACATAAAAGAATATGCCATCACACGGGTCAATACAGGGGATAGACCAGCTGGGTGCATTTCACAGCTCGCTATGTGTGAGACGGCAATGCTATCCATCTTTGCTCACCTGGAGGATTAGCGCAGGGTCCTGGAAGATGATACCTACGTGGATGACATCCTAACGACAGTCTGGAGGAACTGATCAAAATCACACAAGGAGTGGAGGACATTTTGAAGACAGGAGACTTCTTTCTCAAACTCTGGGTGTGGTCAGGCCAGAGTGGGAGGCAGTTCGCTGCAGGGGGAATCCCGCAAAAGCAGAAGGCAGCAGCACAAGGTAAAACAATCATCCAAACCAGAAGACAACAAGGCCCTGGGTGTCGGGTATCAGATGGAGGAGGACATGCTTTACATGATGACATCAATCAACTTTTCCACAAGGAAAAGAAAGGTTAGACTGGGAAAACATCTTAACAAGGAGAATGTGAGACAACACCTGAACCACTGAGCAGGAGGGAGCTGCTAAGTCAGGTAGCTGGACTTTATGACCCAATTGGTCTGGGGACACCAGCAGAAGGGGGCAATTCTTGTAAGGTAGGCCTTCCAAGAGGCTGGAGGTGGAAAGATGACTCAAGAGACCTGGGATAAACCACTGTCAGAAGGTCTAAGAGAAGAAGCCAATAAACTGTTCGAAGAATATTTGGAGCTTGGGCGTATTAAATTTAATTAAAGTTATGAGTGAGCTGCCAATGGAAAGAGTGAGTCCTTTGAATCCATTTGAATTCACAACTGTTGATTTGTTTAGACCTTATGTGATCAGAGATGAGATAAAGAAGAGGACTAAACTGAAAGTCTGGGGCATTGTATTCTGCTGCATGGCTGTTCACACTGATGTTGTCAGTGACCAGTCATCAGAAGGATTTCTTTTGGCTCATCAGAGATTCACTTCTCCAAGCTACCCTTTTCTAGTCAGGAGAAGAGAGACAATGCATAAGCAAAGAAGAACCACAGAAAGACTATCATCCAAAATCCCCTCTACCATCCTTCACAGGGATGTTAGACGCCTGGTGGTCCTGCTTCTCATTGAGGAGCGACTTTAAAGAAGACTACGGAAAGACTAGTGTTCATTAACCAGGAGCTCAAGTGAGAGGTGTTGGGTTATGCATGATGCATATGCATGCTGTTTATTTTTCATTTTACATTGTGGGAATGTGGTCAATGGAGGGTGCCAGAGGGCAGTAGAGGGCCCAGTGTTCACTGGGTGTCCGGAGAAAGAGCAAGAAGCACCAGTGTGATTAGCTTTTGGGTGAGCACCTGGGTGTGGTTTTGAGTCAGTGGAGCACGGAGACTCTTTTGGTTTTCAACCTGCTTTGATTTTGTCGGATTTGATTTGCTGTTGTGTTTTTGATTTTGCTGTTGTGTTTTGCACTTCAGGGCCACCATACTCTTGCTTACTTGTACTGCGCTCCATCTCAGAGGGAGATCTTTGACTTTTGAGTTCAGCACATTTTGTTACTTTTCAGATGAAGATTTGAAATGAAAAACCAAAGATCAGTTTATAAAATATGATTCACTGTTCGACATTAAAGAAGCTGAAAGTGTGTAAAACAGTTCAAAGTGGCTCCAACATTAAAGTCCTAGTTACACATCAGTGATCCAAGAACAGAAGAACAGTGACAGGAGACGTTCTCATGAACTTTGTTCTCACAGATGAAATCTAATATTTGTTTGTCTGAAGGTAAAATTCATTTGTTACTGGACACTTTAACACCTGAGCTGCTTCTGTGGACTTTGGACTCCTGATCAAGGTTCAGCTTTATTGTCTTTATTTTATTATCTTTATACAGCATAGGATTTCACAGTGACACACACACACTGAATGATCTGAACAAGGTCCATGTACAGTGTGTGTGTGTGTGTCTCAGTGTAATAATAAGTTATGGGCTCATGTGCTGTACCGTGTGCTCTTGGCTTTGCTGTGGAGGTCTGAGAGGTTGGAGGTGGAGAGACCAATAATGTTGGAGGCGTTGTGCGTGATGAGTTGAACATGTTGAAGAAACGGGGAACAATAGAGGACAATGTGTTGGATTCTACTTTTACAGAGCAGCAACAGAAGCTGCTTTGAGTTTGTGGATGGCAGAGAGTCTTTGTTGGCAGCGTTGATGGATGTCAGTGGTGTGTTGTTCAAAGTTCACTTTATTGTCCAAAGTACGTGGATTGTCATTTGTTCATGTGAAGGATCACTGAGGAAAAACTGAACCTGAATTTACTGAATATTAAAGAAACTGAAGCTTCCTGTCAGATTCAATCAGTGTGAATGGAAACGGTCCATCTGCAGCTTCATGGCGCCATCTAGTGGACTGACAGTAGAAGTACAGCAGCTTCTGCCGCTTCTTTGCAGGTTTTCAAAATAAAAGCGGACAAACTTTTTCAATTCAGGCACATTTCTTAAGAAAATCTCGAAGTCTCACAAAGTAAAAGTATTTATTATTTCACATGATGTATTCTGGAAACTCTTCAGACAACTCTCATCATGTTGTAACGGATGTGTGACGTTGTGGAGCTGTCACGTGTTTGTTTCAGTTTAGTTTCACTTTCTGTGACGTTGTGTCGCAGTTGGTTTTCTCCGTGTGAACCTCCAGCTGAAGGTAAGGAACAAGTTTTTAATGTGACTCGTTAACACAAGCTGTCGTCAGCTTCGTTACACTAGAAACAGAAACAATGTGCCGCTCCATTCTTCATTTAGTTTAACTGAACTCAACAACGATTTCCGCCATGTAGTGTGTGTGAACGGTGGAATAAGAGTAGAAGCAGAGTGAGCCGATGCTCAGCAGTTGAACAGAGTCTTTATTAATGTATTAATTATTAATGTGAGCTCCATGACTGATGACTGAAGCAGCTTTTCCTGCCTGAATCATCCTGTGGAGGAGCCGAGCCGGACTCTGAGTTTGTAAAGTGACTAATGCAGAGACTTCTTCTGTGCGGTTGGAGACTTTTGGAGCGTGACGTGAAAGCACGTGTCGTTCTTAGTGTCAGAGAGCAGCGCGTGCTGCGCGGACACAGGAGGCCCGGTGCTCGCGCAGCTGCAGGCAGAGCGCGAGGTGTTCACCTCTCCGCGTGCACACTGCAAATGAAGGGCGCATGCGCGAAGCCGCCTCTGGCTGACCCCGCCCTGGCTCAGGTAGTGTCGGGAAGGTGGAGTCTTTTAACTAGTTGTGTGTGATACTGCATATTTTGGTATCGATCCGAGGTGTCGCCAATACCGATGCTTGTCAATAAATAAGGTGGATGCGTCATTGAGTTGCAAAATGTTTTTTGTGATGTTTCTCTTTTTATTATTAAATAGTTAAAACCCAGCACAGAATTAGTTATATATTAGTATATACTGTAGCGACCCTGCAGTAATGTGTTGTGTGTTACAATGTGAGTTCTGTGGTTTCCCATTGTCCATGAATGCACCTGTATGAGAGCAAGGGGGCGGGGCAGCAGGTGAGAGAGGGAGGAAGCGTGGGAGCTGTCTGTGGGATTTCTGGCGTGGTCATGGCAACAATAACCAGTCCTGAAACGCAACTTCCGTCTGGACGTTACAATACATATTAGTTATTATGGAGTTATATTATAATTAAATAGAAAATGCAAAAACAACAACTGGTGAATATATAAATAATATGTAAACAACTTAACAACCCCCAAAGCCTTTAGTTAGTCTGTGTTCTGGTTACAGGTTGTTGTTCAAAAACAGCATCAAATTAAATTTGTTTGCTTTTAATGCACTTCGCCCTTGTTTGTTTGCGCGTCTAAGTCACGTCACGTGACTCACGTATCTAAACACAGGAAGGGTGGAGGGTGAGCAAAGTGTGGAGGGTGAGCAAAGTGTGGAGGGTGAACAAAGTGTGGACGGTGAGCAAAGTGTGGAGGGTGAGCAAAGTGTGCCTGCTCTGCACTGATGGAGGAGCGGCGAGTCCGGCGACCTGGCTGTTTCCTCTTTGCCCAAACCGCAGCATTACAAAAAAGAGCAGAACTTAAAGTAAAGAATCGATCTCACCAGGCTAGTATCAATATATTACCAACTTGGTATCGATATTTGAATCGATCCACCCATCACTAGTTGTTACTGACTGTGACTTTGACAGAGTGTTCATAAAGTCAAACTTCTCTGTCCAATAACAAAGTATTGATCATGTATTGATTGTAGACTGACAGTGGTGTTTTCTAACTGTTTGTTAGAACCACCTGTCTTTACGAATCATGCGGCGCCATCTGGTGGAGCCAAAGTCACCTGCAGGATGTCAGCTGTCTGAAACAGACTCCATCTGAAATGATGAAAATCAGAAACTTTCTTGTCACATTAGTCTTTGTTCATCAGTGGAGGAGCAGCTGGTCTTTGTACAGGACAAATGATGACAGGATGATTTGAGTCCATGTGCACATGAATGATTTGTGTTTCCTCTCCAGATCAAAGTGTGTGTGAGCTGATGTGGATGTGAGTTGATGGCCGAAGCATCGGGGCGGGAAGGGACCAGCAGGAACAAGGCAGGGGAAGGGGAAAGGTGCGAACGGGTGAGTGCAAGATCAGAATGCGGGGGGTGGACTGGGGTAGCCCACAGACGTCCTGGCAAAAGAGCCGCGGGCCACCAAAGGCAAAAGGCCGGCAGGTCAAAGGGGCGGCCCAGCCGCACAGGGAAAGGCAAAGGGAGGAACCAACAACATGGACTTACATGGGAACAGTCCAAGAGGCGCTCCTTTAAACACGGGTGGGACAACGGCTTGGAGATGCTTGTGACAATAGGAGATGACGTTCCAGATTTGCTGGGTCCATCACAATAGATCTGGGCTGTCAAAACGTGACCGAAGCTGTCAAATCACTGTGGCTAGTCGAAGATTTTCAGGAGGTTTGGAAAGTTTGTCTGTGTACACTGGGAACAATCCCCCACGGGTCAACCTTCTGTGTGTGAACAAGAAGGTTCAAATTTCCTGGGTATTTCTGTCCAGTTGTGTTCCCTCTCCAGATCAAAGTGTGTGTGAGCTGATGCTGATGTGAGTTGAGCAGCATGAATCAGAGGTGAGGACAGAGAGGAGGGAGTCCCTCCCTCTAAAAGCTCTCTGGTGGGGAAAATGACAGCCAGACCAAAGCTCAGAGGTGAGATGAGGAACTGTCCACGACTCTTCCCATGTCACAGCTCAGCACTCAGATCACTCCACCATCATTATTACACCAAAGCTCGTTGTGTGTTCTGTTGAAGCCCACAACAAACCTGAGACCAGACTCTGCTGCGGGAACCTGGACCTGGACCTGAACCCCTGTGTGTCCTGTCAGAAGGGACG
>NC_040018.1:31438476-31523166 GCF_000972845.2 Larimichthys crocea | reverse complement strand
GTGAGTGAGCAGCATGAATCAGAGTGATGGACAGAGAGGAGGGAGTCCCTCCCTCTAAAAGCCTTTGTGTGGGGGGAACATGCCAGCCAGACCAAAGCTCAGAGTTGTGATGATGAGGAACTGTCGCACGACTCTTCTCCATGTCACAGCTCAGCACTCAGATCATCCACCACATCTGATTCACACTCAAAGGCTCTGTGTGTGTGTTCTTGTTTGTTTTGAAGCCCAAAACAACCTGAGACCAGATTTCTCTGCTGACCTGGACTGCTGGACGAACCTGTGACGCTTGAACCTGGACTGGACCCAGCGGTGTGTACTTCAAGAGGACGCGTCCATTGGTCACTTCTTCTGATTTTAAGATGTTGGGACCGTCTGGCGCCACGCAGGTCATGCTGTTTTAATAACATTAAAATTGACTGATTCATTTTTGAACTGTTATTTATCAACCAAGTTTTTTTAAACCTGAATGTTTATTTTCAGCTTGTTCTTCACAAACATTTAGCATTCTCCAATCTGAAAACTGACCAGTAATCAGAAGAACCTAGAGAACCAGTAGACCAGTAAGAAACTAGTAGAACCAGTAGAACAGTAGAATAGTAGAACCAGTAGATAGACTAGAACCAGTAGAGTAGGTAAAAACCAGTAGACTAAGTTTAGAGGTACGATAGAACAGGTAGAACGTAGATTAGTAGAACCCAGTAGAAGTTATAGAATAGATTAGATAGAGTAGAGTAGAAACCAGTTAGATTAGTTAGAACCAGTTGAGACACTAGTAGAATTAGAGAACTCCGTAGAGTAGTAGTAGAGTCGATAGTTAGTTATGTTTTGATAGAATAAGTAGTAGAGTTAGTTAGAAATAGCACCAGTCGAACTAGAGACCTAGAGAACCAGTGGTCGGAAACTAGTAGACCGTCGTATAGGTAGAAAAGAACATAGTAGAATGAGTAGTAGAACGTTAGAGTAGAATTAAGAGTAGTAGCGAAGTAGGTGAGTAGAACTCGTAGAAAGAAACCAGAGTCAGAACAGTTTATAGAGTTAGTTTAGAATAGAAGAGAGTTTAGTTTAGGTTCTGTAGTAGTATTGAAAAAGTAGGAAATAGATCTTTTCTTTTTTTTATTTTTTGTATTGTAGTTAGTTTAGATAGTAGTCGAATTAAGGTTGAACCAAGTATTTAAGTAGTTAGAATTAGTAGAGAGAAATAGTAGAACCAGTAGTAGACATTATAGAAATAGAGTTTAGTAGAGTTTTTTAACATAGAGAGTAGTTTTCGTTAGAAGTAGAATAGGAACTAGTAGAGTCGTCGTAGAATAGTAGAAGTTTAGATATAGTTGTAGCTTAGTAGAGTTCGAAAGTAGATAGTGTAGTTAGAATAGAATATAGGAAGGAGTTAGTTATAATCGATTAGTAGAAAATCGTAAGAGAGTAGTTAGTATAGTCGTTTAGTAGAAATAATTCGTTAGAAAATAGAAAGAGAGAAGGAACCAGTAAGTATAAAAATTAGAAGTATTAGTAAGTAGATAGAAATTATAACTAGAGTATAGAGAAAGTAGAGACAGTTTAGGTAGAAGTAGAGTTTTCGTAGTAGTAGAATAGTTAGACCAGTAAGAAGAATGAGAACCTAGGAGTAGGTAGGTAGAATTTTAGTAGAGTTACGTAGAAATTAGTTAGTGTAGAATGTAGTTAGAATATAATCGAACTATGTCGAGGTAGTCGTATAGAACGTAGGAACTAGTTAGTTAGTACGAGTAGTTAGATTAGAGAGGAAGGTAGAAGTTAGAACCAGTAGAGAATAGTAGATAGAATTAGTAGACAGTAGAGTGAATAGAATAAGTAGGTAGAGAGATAGTGAATAGATGTTAGAGTAGTTTTTAGGAAGAATTTGTAGAGTCGAATTAGTTAGAGTAGTAGAGTAGAACCTACAGCTAGTAGATTAGTAGTAGTCGAGAACAGAGAGTTAGATTTTTAGAACAGAACTTAGAACCTATAGTAGTTTAGGTAGTCGAGTAGAATAGTAGTCGAAGAAGAAGTAGAGTTAGTAGAGTTAAGAATAGAGTTAGTAGGTAGAAATAGATAGTAGTAGTTAGGTTTAGTTTTTCGTAGTATCGAAGGAGAAGAACTAGTTTAGTAGAGTATTAGATAGATAGTAGACGAGTTAGTAGGAAAGAGTAGAAGGAGGTAGAAGTTTTAGTAGTTAGAGTTAGTAGGTTGAGAGTAGAGTAGTAGAGTTTTAAGAATTGAGTTAGAGTTATGTTAGTAGTAGTATGTGAGTAGACAATAGTCTAACCAGTGGTAGAACTTAGATGTAGAAGTTAGTTTAGAAAGTAGTAACTAGTGAGTTCGTTAGTTTATGATGTTAGTAGTTAGTAGTAGATAGTAGGTAGTAGAGTCGTAGAAGGTGATAAAAAGGGTTAGAAAAAGTAAGTAGAATCTTAGAGTTAGAATAAGCGAGGTAGGTAGAAATAGAACTTAGAGTAGAGTAGGATAGTAGCTAAGTTTAGGACGTTTAGAATAGAAAAACTCGTAGAAGTAGAAATTAATAGTCAAGACTAGAGAACCTAGTAGTAGACGAACTTAGAATGTAGTAGAAAAGTTTAGTAGTGGTAGATAGTTAGAGCTAGTTTAGAGAATAGGAAAAGTAGAGAGTTGTAGAAGAGGAATAGTTAGCACTTTAGAAACCAAGTAGTAGGTAGTAGATAGAATAGTAAGGTAGTCGATGAGGAGTATAGTTAGTAGGTAGTTACGTTTTATTAGTAAGAAGTTTTAGTTAGAAATAGTTAGTATTAGTAGTAGTTAGAAAGTAGTAGATAGAAGCTTAAGCGAGAACATTTGAAATAGTTAGTAGTAGTAGTTAGTAGTAGAATGGAATTAGAAGAACTTAGTAGTAGAATAGAATAGAATGATTAGATTTGAACCAGTGGCACCAGTTTAGAACCAGTACACATGTAGAGCATTAGATAGAACCGTAGAACAGAGAACCAGTAGAAAGTCAGATATAGAAGTACGTCAGAACACGTTAGAATACGTAGAACCACTGAACCAGTAGAGTAAGTAGAAGCAGTACGAACAGAAGACAAGTAGACCAGTAGAAGCCAGTAGAGCTAGCCTCTTCTCTCTGTGCTTCAGTTCCACCTTGTCTCACACACACACGTTCTGACTGTTGTCGACTGCATGAGTATAAACAGTGATTTTATTGAGGTAACAGATGTAGCTGCTAACGAAGGCTAACCCTGATTCCATGAGTTTCCCCATCAAATCAACATTTTCTAGTTTTCAGTCACGTGACAACGAATAAAAACATGTCAGTGATAACAGCGGACTGAGATCAGCTGCTCTGCTCATTTGTCTGAGTGTGTGCCATCATACGTCAGCTCTTTGTTTCCCTTCAACATGACAGAACTGTTCTACATTGATTCACTCTGGAGTTCTTGAAGAGAAGTTTTGTTTCAGTCGTGGAGAGAGAGAACAGTTCTGCGGATACAGGAGAAAACAAGCAGACATTGTTTTGTCAAATGTATCCAGAACACATGTTTCACTTTGTAGATCACTCTCTGTGCGTTTACGGTTATTTTTGAGACAGAAATAACTCATTTATAGTCGCCTTCAGCGTTTTAGCTGCCTCTTGGTTGGGATACATGTAAACAGTGAGTGGTCACATCGTAGCACACCATGGTTTCCATTGTGTCCAGTTCAGCTCCTTGAACCTTGTTTACAAAGTCCATTGAGATTGTGGACAGTATGGAGTGATGGAGTGTTTGCCCAGCCAATGGAGCTAGGGATGGTGGCTCCATGATATGTGATGTTGTATGTCAGCGGAGTTGATGCTGCTGGTTGCTCCTGAGTGGAGCTCCCTCTTTGTGAAGCATACATGACAGGATTCTGTGTCTGCTAACAGGAGACAGATGTCTATAGTTGTCGCTATGTGGTTTCTTTCTTTTTCTAACTGTTGTAAATCTCTGTAGACTTTTTCTTGTCTTGTGGTGGGCGCCTCTCAGTGCTTCAGTGTGTTCAGGTCACTCAGGAGTGTGGTGACCTTGGTGTGATGTCAGCTGTGTTAAGGACCACTGAGCATCTTCCTCACTACAGTTTACACTGACAGGTTTAGCACCAGTTAAGCTTGTGTGAGCTGTGTGTTTGCTGTCCACATGTTTTTAGAGGTCAACAAGAAGTGGAGGGACTAAACCAGAACAAGCTGCTGAAACCAACACAGTAAAGGAAGACTGCCACAGAAATGCAGACTGGACTGTTGATTCCCAGTGGGATCCACGTACGACCAACACTTTTAATGTCAGGGGAAAGCATCTGATTCAATGTTGGAATCAACACTTGAACTCAAAGCCTTTACCTTGTGTTTTCTCGTGTGGACACGACATAATGTGAGTCTCCATGATTGTGCTGAAAGCGCCACAATTTATGTTATTCCACGCGCGCTATGAGTGTGCCGTGAACAGATCGTGCACACTCTTCTAAACACCTCTCAGGCTCATTCTTATTTTATTCGTCTTCCTTTTCTGTGTTTTTTTCGGCTTCGCTTCTCCTCCAAGAGTTTTGTGCACGTACACAAAACGGGTAGTCCTAAAAGAACCGGCATGGCCGTTTTGGGAAATGGCCGACTAAGACTTTTGTAAGAGTATCTTAGGCAAACGGTTTTCCTCCAAAAATCCAGAAAAACGAAGCCAAACAAATGTAAATGGGTGTGTATTGCGCAGATCTCTCCCAGAATAGGAAGTGCGTGGATTATGTAGATCAAGCGAGGGACTGCAGGGGTTGGAGCGAGAACAATCAGTTAAAAAATAAAAACGGATTTCACTACCCTGGCCTCAATTGCCCAGGCACAGACATGATTATCCCCTTAAAAAAAATATTAGGAAATTGAGTTGATCGCAGATGATACACACTGTTGAGAGCTGTCTCCACCCTATATAGTTTGGCTCCATCAGGCTTTGATTGAACTCGAACCGCTCCCGCCAACAGCCTCATCGACTCCACTTCGATGTTAAAAGGAGGGATCGAATTTCTGGAGAAAGGCAGACGTGTCGTTCTCTCTTCTTTCTCCTGAGGCCCACATTTCTTTCATTTATCGCACCACACGAATATGTTAAAACCGATCAGGATAATGCGTTCATCTGCCCTCAGTTACCGGTTCAATGATTGAATTCTGGTTTGGCCAAAAGTCTCTTCCTTTTCGACGTAGTTCTCAGCATTATTCTCTCACGTCTCTAAATCTGCAATTTACAGGTGCAGTTCACGCTGCTGGCTGATTCAGTCCTGGTTGCTAAAGGCCACCCTAGCCCCTGCGTGAAGGAATAAGAGGGGGAGGAGGCGGCCATACAGAAGCCCAGAGCGGCAAGCCATTTTAGCTCATTATTCTGGCACTTAATTTGAACTTCGTCTGTCTAAAGCGCGAGACAGCGGCAGCAGCCGGCAGCGTGCGGGTCCGCGTTTTAACATGCTACTGATAATTACATTAGCCGACTTAGGAATCTAACCTACATGCTAATATTACACATGGTAATGCCAAATGGTTTGGTTTAATGTTAATGCCGTTTGTTTAATTGGTGATCGTGCTCAGCGTAAACATTCTTAATGCTATAACATGCTAATGCTTAACATGCTCATGCTAATAACATGCTTTTTAAAATGCTAAACTGCTTGCTTTTTGGCTAATGTTAACTGTTAGCCCATCCTCCCAGCCTTAACATTCTAATGGTGGGTTTGTTCGGTTTGTTGGTGGTGGGGTTAATGGTGTGTTGGCTATGGATGGGTGTTGGTTTAGATTGGTAATGGTGGTTGGGTTGTAATTGTTTTGTGGTGTTTGGTTGGTTGGTTAATTGTTGGTTGGTTAATGGTTTAAGGTTTTTGGTTAAAATGGTGTTAACAAATGGTTGGTTGTTTCGTGGTTGGTGGGGTTGGTAAAAAATTTTAAATTTGGGGTTTGGTAATGGTTTGTGTATTAACGGTTATAATGGTGGGGGTGTGGATGGTGGTGGTGTGTGGTAGTTGGGGTTGTGTTTCTCCGGTATGGTTTTGGTAGTTTAATGGTTGGTTGTTTTTTTGGTTTTGGTCTGTTGTACAGTTTTGTTTTGCGTTTGGTTGTCGGTGGTTTGGTGGTCGGTTTCTTGGTGTGTGGTGGTGGTGGGTCATGGTTCGTGGTTTTGGGTCTTTGTTGGTTGTAATGGTGTGTCGTAAAAACCGGTTGGTTTGGTTGGTTTTTTTGCTCGGTGGTTGGGGTTTTAAAAATGGTTGGTTTGTAAGGTTTGGTTTTTGGTTTTTTTTGGTGGTTTTTGTCGTGTTGTGGGTGGTTTTTTTGGTTGTGTTTTGGTTTTGGGTTTAATTGGTTTGGTTTTAAACACACACGCTTTATGGTTGGGTTTAACATTTTGCCCATCTAAATTTCTAAACAATCCAATAACCTCACCCCAATGTTACACCCATAATCCAATGTGAACTGTTGCTCATCAGCGCTAACATGTAATTCTTTAACATGCGAATTTGCGAAGTGCTAACATGCATGACAGGTCCATTGGTCGCTTCATTGAATTTAAACAAAGACATTTATCAGACAAAAAGTAAGTTATTATTCTTTAATTGTTGATAATTATTCATATTTGATATTTTCATAAGTATTTTATGGAGGAAGATTTTTACTAAACATGAACTTCAATTGTTTTTCTGTCAGGATCCATCAGAGACCAGATTCTGCTGGACATGGACCTGGACCTGAACCTGAACCTGGACCCAGCTGTGTGTCCTTCAAGAGTGACAGGTCCATTGGTCGCTTCATTGAATTTAAACAAAGACATTTATCAGACAAAAAGTAAGTTATTATTCTTTAATTGTTGATAATTATTCATATTTGATATTTTCATAAGTATTTTATGGAGGAAGATTTTTACTAAACATGAACTTCAATTGTTTTTCTGTCAGGATCCAGCAGAGACCAGATTCTGCTGGACATGGACCTGGACCTGAACCTGAACCTGGACCCAGCTGTGTGTCCTTCAAGAGTGACAGGTCCATTGGTCGCTTTATTGATTTTAAAGATGTCCGACCGTCTGCTGCACAGAGGTCAGCTGTTAATAACATTAAAATCTGACTGATTCATGTTTGAACTGTTATTTATCCAGACAAGTTTTTTAAACCTGAATGTTTATTTTCAGCTTCGTTCTTCAGAAACATTTAGATTCTCACATCTGAAAACTGACCAGTAGAACCAGAAGAACCAGTAGAACTAGTAGAACCAGTAAGACCAGTAGAACCAGTAGAACCAGTAGAACCAGTAGAAGCCGTCTTCATCTCTTGGCTTCAGTTCCACATTTTCTCCACACAGACGTTCTGACTGTTGTCTGACTGCATGAGTATAAAACAGTGATTTTATTGAGGCTAACAGATGCTAGCTGCTAACGAAGGCTAACCCTGATTCCACTGAGTTCCTCCATCAAATCAACATTTTCTAGTTTTCAGTCACGTGACAACGGAATAGAAACATGTCAGTGATAACAGCTGGACTGAGATCAGCTGCTCTGCTCATCTTGTCTGAGTGTTGTCAATCATACGTCAGCTCTTTGTTTCCCTTCAACATGACAGAACTGTTCTTACATTGATTCACTCTGGAGTTCTTGAAGAGAAGTTTTGTTTTCAGTCGTGGAGAACAGTTCTGCTGGATGACAGGAGAAAACAAGCAGAACATTGTTTTGTCAAATGTATCCAGAACACATTGTTTCACTTTGTAGATCACTCTCTGTGCGTTTACGGTTATTTTTGAGACAGAAATAACTCAATATAGTCGCTGCTTCACCATTTTAGCTGCCTCTCTGGTTGGGATGCATGTAAACAGTGAGGTCACATCGTAGGACACCATGGTTTCATCTGTGTCCAGTTTCAGTCCACGAACCTTGTTTACAAAGTCCATTGAGTTGTGGACATGGTGAGGAGTGTTGCCAGCCACAAGGACTTGGAAGCTGATTCAAAGATTTATTCTAATAACTCTCTGATTCGTCATGTATTATATATTTATTTATTTGTAGACAGTTTCTTCTTTATTTGACTGACGCAGCAGGACCCTCAGATGATCTTCCATGTGGTTGTTTTGTGTGTTTTCAGGCTGTCAGCTGTCTGATCACAGAGAAGGCTGTACTTTCTGGCCTCAGCTCTGAGCTCCAACCCTCCCATCTGAGAGAGCTGGACCTGGCTACAATCATCCAGGACTCAGGGTGAAGCTGCTGTCTGCTGGACTGGAGGATCCACACTGGAGACTGGACACTCTCAGGTATGAAGGGCCTGCTGCAGCCACAGACAATCAGTGTGATAGAGGAGGAAGCTGGAAACATTTTCTGTGTCAAACTGGTGACAGATCTCAACTCATCTTTGTCTGCGTCCAATAGTCAAAAAAATGATTCCTCTGTCCTTTCCTAAACACTTTTTCCTCGACCTCGATGGAAAACGTCATGAGGTCAAGGAAAGATGTGAAGGATCATTCATAAGGACTTAGGAAAAGATAAGCACAGTGCTCAGAGAGTCTGACTGCACTTTCACTAGGCTACGTAATTATGTGACGTGGATGTTGTTGACGTGGTCTGTGTGAAAACTACAAAGTCCAGAAGATGGACTACAAAAAGCTCCATCTTAGATACTTCTCCCTGTGCGTTCTGACCGTGTTGTTTCATGCAGGATATATAAACGTGGACGAGCCGGTGAACAATCTGACTCATTATCAACGTCAGAACTGAAATCAAATGGAATATTGTGGAGGAGCGAGCAAACAGCACATGGAGTAGACGTGCTTCCCGAGGCTCCTCCATGTCAGTCATTATATTTCAGATTTTTACACTGTCACATTTGATTTCACCTGCCTCAGAAACTTCTCTGATCACATTATCGGGACTCTTACCCCCGACGTTATCGTGAGAAGGCGCTCATACTGGACTGGTTGAAGTTGATGTTTATTGTTTTTCCCGGACTACACACCAGATGTGGTGCAGCCAGTTCAGCGAGGTGTTGAGCAGATGCAGGAGCTGAAGGTGGAGCATAGTCTCCTCTTTCCAGTGAAGCTCCACATCAAACACATCAAACACAAGGGCCGCTCCAGGTTTCCACTACTTGTTTTGTTCGTGTTTTTAGAAAACAAACCTGGAGGCACTGTGATGAAATCTTTTTGGTCATCTGCGTGCTCATACCTGTGCCTGTGCATCCCTGTC
Source organism: Larimichthys crocea (assembly GCF_000972845.2). Classification (NCBI taxonomy): domain Eukaryota; kingdom Metazoa; phylum Chordata; class Actinopteri; family Sciaenidae; genus Larimichthys; species Larimichthys crocea. The sequence goes on along the minus strand of NC_040018.1, from coordinate 31,513,972 downwards.
CATCACCTTTATAGCCCCGCCCAGCTGAAACTGTATCCCCAACAAACCGCTACTGACACCTTGTGGTCAACAACAATCTTACTGAATCATCACATACTGATGGCCCTGGTTGATCCTCTGTGAGAGGTAGACAAAAGGTTTAGGTGAAAGGCCAGGCTCTGTTTGGTGAGGAGGTGTAGATGGCCTCGGTGCTGTGGGGTGGACTCATCCATGTTGAGCTGTTCAGTCTATTCCACCTTGGGATCCATCCATATACTCAGTAGAAGGAGCCTGACCTTCATTAGTGCGCTCATCAACAGGATGAATGGCATCGTCACTCAGTCAGCCCATGTTAGCTCACTGTGTGGGAGTGTGGCTCAATCTCTGGCTCCAAGGACCATTTGTTGTGGATATGAAGGTTCAGACACTATTGGACCGGAGCCTTTGAGTTTGGTTCTTTCTCAATTGAGTTTCCCTGCAAATGTTGAAAGTGAAACCTGATTAGATTCAATAAAGGATTCAAAGGAATCAGATGGTGGATTGGACTGAATCAGATGAAATCAAATCCAACCCTCCATGTGAACAGAAAAACCAAACTGTGTCTGAGAGTGATGTAATGTCCATGTTTGCATGCTGAAAGAGGATGTGCTGGTCTGACCCCCTCCTCCTTCAGGGTGGAGCCTGCTGGAGTCCGATGGTTGGACCAGGTCTGAGGAAGTGTAAGTGTGTTTTTAATTTGATTCATGAAAACAAACCATCTTCAAACTGTGACATCACTCCTTCAAATCTCTGATGTCATCATCAATAAATGAACAGATGATAGATTAATAACTGTCTTGTTCTCTCCATCAGATTCCGTGAACTCACAGTCGACACAAACACAGTAACAGAAACATCAAACTGTCTGACAACAACAGGAAGATGACAAGTGTGAAGGAGGTCAGTCTATCCTGATCACTCCAGACAGATTTGATCCTGGTGGCTCACTGCTGTGTAGAACTGGTCTGACTGGTCGCTGTACTGGGAGGTCGAGTGGAGAGGAGGGTTGAGTATCAGTGAGTTCAGAAGAATCAGAAGGAAAGAGGCAGAGTAAAGTGTGTGTTTGGAGGAATGATCATTCCTGGAGTCTGACTCTTATGTGTCCTCTGTCCCCTCGTCCTCATCCTCGCTCCTCCCGGTCTCTCAACGAGAGCAGTTGTTTGTGGACGTCCTGCTGGCTCTCGTCCTTCTACAGAGTCTCCTCTGACACATGATCCACCTCCACACTTCAACAACACCAATTCACTGAACCTCTTTATCCTGGGTTTGGACTCGGGTCTGGTTCTGGTTTGGTTCTTCAGTGTCTCTGTGTGGTCTGTAGGACGGAGGAGATCTCCTCCTGTGAGACAAACATTGTCTATGCTGACAGATCAGTTGAGTGTGTCCAGGATCACACACTGATTGTTTTTTGTCCCACACCATGTGTCCCTGGTTAGATTCTGGTGGGGCCCTTTCTGCATGTCATACCCTTCTCTCTACCCCCATGTTTACTGTCTGCCGTCTCCTACGTGTCCTAAAGACAAAATGTCCAAAACAAAGCAGAAAGCTGAAATAAAATGTGTCATGATGTAATGGAAAAATGTATATTACATGATTGGTGTTTTTTTATACCCCTATATATCCTGTTTGATCTCAGTAATATTACGTGTTGCCTATAGTCTTTTTGGTTTTTACTCCGTAGTCCTACTCTTAGAAACTTTCTCTCCATGTATGGAGCTGTTTGTAGAGAGTAGTGTATAAACTGAACCTTGGTCCACACGTCCAAGCAGAGCTTGTTATGGAGTCTGATAGCCATGAGCATATCTATTGTAGCCACCAGCTCAGTTAGATAAGTAAATCATAATAATGACGAATACTCCTTAGAGTGATAAGAACAGCTGGACGCCCCACCCTGCAACATTTCTTGCCACTGTCTTGGGCATTGTGAACTGTTCCTCTTCAAGAAAAATGACTTTAAGGACCAATGATTGACTCCAGATCTTTATTTGTGTTGGTGAGTGGTTTCCAGAGAATTTCAGCAAAAATGAGCACAGAGCATGATGATGGGATACGTGTAAGGCAACACTAGAAGAAAGAATAACATGTACTGTATATTGTCTAGAGAGTCCACAGGGCACCAACGCCTACCCCTGGGGAGGAAAGGAGATGGACCAGATTCCCCTTCACTAGTCTCAGTGCTGTTGTGGAACGACTCTTGTCCAATTCGTATCCGAACTACCTGTTGTGTATATATATGATACCTGCAGTTTGTGGCTTCACTGTACGTTAGATTTCTGTTTAGGCAAAAGAAAGATGATATCATGGGCACATTGCATATCATCATTGATTATACATAATGTGACTGATGTGAATAAAGGACTTGTATATCTGTCATTGAATAATATGAATGTGACTGTTGTTTTGATAACAAACTTGACTGGCATAATTGCTATACAAATATAAACTATGATGAATGTTTTTTTTGGCCGCCTCTGGTGTTCAGAGTCACACACTACAACACTATCCTGCCACATCATGAACAAGACAATGATTTAGTGTAATGAAGTCTTTGTTTTCATAGCCATGATCCATTTCATGTCAGGAAGATCTGCTTTGAAGCCGGGAGTTATGGGGCTGGAAAAACCACAGCCGCCTTGATGAAATTTGACGTGAATGTGTTTCAGTTCACGTTCCACAAAAGTTGTTTGAAAATTGTTGGCTCTTCTCCTCAACATGTCAGTCCTGATAGCTCATGCCTAACATTACATTGACTGATCTGGGAGGGAACTGGCAGGACGTTCCACCTCAACAGGGAAACAACAGACGAGAAGAGTTGCATAGCCTTGAGTGAACGGGTGGCAGAAGCCCAGACGTCCTTCATTGCAGGAGGTAAACATATGTTCTGTGTGCGGACGGTTCAGTAGGTCGGTGCCAGTACTGGAGGGACTACTTTGTAGTCAGCATTAGAGATTTGCATTAATGTGGGCTGCTACAGGTAGCCCAGTGGAGCTCGATGAGCCGCAGGGGTAAACATGGAGCCTTTTTTGTTGGTTGTAGAGCAGGCGAGCCGCCCACATCTGGATTCATCTGAAGCGGTTTCATCGTTGAGGCTGGAGGCCCGTCAGTGAGGGACGGTACAGTAATCTAGTTCTGGCGACTGAACGCAGCTGTTCGTCAGGAGTTGATTAGCATGTTGAGTTAGGGTTAATGCATTGACCGGTGCAAACTGAGGCGACCATGATTGGAGGAGTGAGTTGGTCATCAATCATAACCCCTAAGTTTCTCACCACCCTGGTGGGCGAGCGAAGGACATAGGGAGTCGTGTTGCTGTGGATGTCGACAAGGCAGAGGGGGGCGGCGGACAGAACTGACGTGGGCACACGGATGTTGTGGGGGGGCTGTCTTGGTTGACCACGTCTCTGCACATCGCTATGGACATCGGGGGCGTGCCTCTGGACTGGCAGACCGGGGTGGTGGTGGTCCCTCTTCAAAAAGGGGAGACCGGCGGGTGTGCTCCCAACCTAGGGGATCACCACTCCTCAGCCACTGGAAAGGTCTTTTCGGGGTCCACTGGAGCGGAGGGTTCCGCCAGATTGTCAAACCTCTGAATCCAGGGAGGAGCAGTTTGGTTTTTCGTCCTAGTCGTGGAACTGTGCGACCAGCTCTATTACCTTAGCGCGTCTTGGTCCTGGAGGTACATGGATGGTTCGCCCCAAACCCGTCTACATGTGTTTGTGGACTTGGATAAGGCGTTCGACCATGTCCCTCGGGGAGTCCTGTGGGGTGCTCCGTGAGTATGGGGTCTTCCGGACCATTAATACGGGCCATCCGTCCTGTACTCTCTGTGCCAGAGCTTGCTCGCATTGCTGGCAGTACGTAGGACCTGTTTCCCGTGGGAGTTGGAACTCCTGCCAGGGCTGGTCCATTGTCATTTCGGTCAGCATAACCTTTTATGGACAGTATTTTAGGCGCCGCAGGGCGTTGCGGGGCTCAGGATTGGGTCGCTTGCTTTTTGCGGACGATCTACTCCTGTTGGCTTCATCGGAGCGTGTTTATTCAGCGCTCTCGGAGCGGGTTTGCAGCCGAGTGCGAAGCGGCTGGGATGATTAATTGCACCTCCGAGCGAGGCCATGTTTCTCAGCGGAAAAGAGTGGAGGGAAAACATCCGGGCTCAGGGATGAGATCCTGCTCAAGTGGAGGAGTTCAAGTATCTCGGGGTCTTGTTCCATGAGTGGGGAAGGATGGAACGGGCGATTGGACCGGCGGATCGGTGCGGCTTCTGCAGTGATGCGGACTTTCTGCAGCGGTCCATCGTGGTGAAGGAGGAGCTGAGCCGAAAGGCGAAGCTCTCGATTACCGTCGAGGGTCTACGTTCCTACCCTCACCTATGTCACGAGCTTGGGTAGTGACCGAAAGAAAGATGAGATCCCGGATACAAGTGTCTGAAATGAGCTTCTTCGCAGGGTGCTGGGCTCTCCCGTAGCGATCGTGTGGAACGCTCGGGCCATCCGCGAGGAGCTCAGGTAGAACCGCTGCTCCTCGCACGAGAGGAACCAGTTGAGGTGGCTCTGGCATCTCGTGAGATGCCTCCTGGCCGTCTCCCTGGTGAGATATTCTGGATGTCCCTCTGGGAGGCGGCCCGGGGAAACGACCCAGGACACGCTGGAGTGGCTAGCGAAGATGTTGCCCCCGCGACCCGATACGGCTATATTAAGCGGAAGAAGATAAGTTTGTTTACAGCTGACACAAACTCTTGACTTGTACATCTTCATTGATGCTTTCCTATCTATTTTAAACATGTATATTTAAATATCCACAGGTCTATTTTGCCACATGATTGTTTCATAATAGTCATGTCTATCTTTTCCTTGTTTGTCAGCTGAGTTCACAGCTGCTCAGTGTGGGTCAGTTACGTGTCCACAGCTCATTCAACAGTGTGCACAGTGTGATACGAGCCATAGAAAAAACATGTCAGTTATCCTTTCACACCAAGAGGGCGCCAAAGTCTTCTCCTTGAAAGTTTGATGCATCCTGGTCTGAGTGTTTCCAGCAGAAAGGTGGTTCCTAAGAGCACTGCGAGTGTTTTCTGCGGATTTACTGTGTTTGTTGTTGCAGAGGACAGAAAAACACGTTAAAGGAGTAAATGTTGTCCCAGCAAAAAGTACAGCTGCATGGAGGGAAGTTATTCAGGTCAGTACCTCAGACATCCCAAGTTCCAAAAAATTCATTTCGGGAGGACGGGGGGGGGGGGGACACGGGGACGACGGGGACCGGGGGGGGGGGGGGGTGTGGGGTGTCCCTCCACAACGAACGCTTATTGGTTATTTTGCCGACCAAACCAATCGGCGCGCTCTCTTCTCGCAACCAGTCGCCTGAACCCGAGAACACGCTGACAGAGTTTGCTCGCACTCGCGTTTTTTTTAATCTCTCTCGCGTAATCAAAATCCGGGATGTTTTAACTAGCTCGCGGGGCCTCAGGGGAGCCACTGTTAATATCAGTGGAGGGGATCCCGGAACTTCGGGAGACTTGGGATGGTCTGGTACCTGCCAGTTAAGTAAAGTACCTAATAGCACACTGTAGAAATCAGTCAACTCTTCTCCTGTACTGTTGGACGTCATAGATGTGAAAACTGTTGAGAAATCAGGAAATCAGTCAAACAGAGTCGACAACCAATGCTAAATAACAAAACTCCAGAAATTATGTCTGCTATGTAGTTTTTAAACATGACTTCAAAGTGTCAGACTGCAGCAAACAAATCAAGACTTTAGTCTCATTTACACTGACAAAATGTTCATTTAAGAAAAGGAATGTTTCCCTTTGATAAAACCAGATGTGATACTTTATGAAACTGTGTTACCATGGACAACTGTCACGAAGTGACCTCCTTTCTTGAAGCAGGACTGGACTTCAGTATGAAATGTCGTCAACTTTGTCCTCCAGGTCAACATGTGTTTTTCTCTTTCTATGCAGCCATTTAAACAGCCACTTATGACGACTTCTTTCCGATAACAGATCTGATTAAATGATTCACAACTCATGAGTCTCTCTGGGTGTTTCTGTTCAAAGGTTTTCATTCATTGAACGTTGTGTCGCAGTTAGTTTTTCTCCGTTTGATAACTTCCAGCGAAGGTACTGACAAGTTTAATGTGGACTCGTTAACACAAGCTGTCGTTAAGCTCGCGGTTGGAATAAGAGTAGACGCAGAGTGAAGTTGATGGCTCAGGTCGTTTATGTGGTGAAAGATTTGATGTTGAATTTTCAATCCCCATAAATATGTAAAGTGTGTCCCCTAAATGAGCCGTCAGAGCTCGTAAAAGTCCTCCAACAGGAAGTAAGTGTCGCTTCTTTCTCGTCAGTTGTCCTAAATTGATCAATAATCAAAATCAAAAGAGATCTATCGTTACACATCAGTGATCCAGAACAGAAGAACAGTGGACAGGAGAACGTTCTCATGAACTTGTTTCTCAAGATGAATCTAATATTGTTTGTCTGAATGGTTAGAAATTCATTTGTACTGGCACTACAACTTACAACCCTGAGCGCTTCTGTGGGACTTTGGCTCCTGATGCAAGGTTCGCTTATTGTCTTTATTTCATATCTTCATAAAGACAGAGACTCTTGTGGCAGCGTGATGGAGTCAGTGGGTGTGAGCGTGTGTCGTGTGAGCTGTGCTGCAAAGTGTTGTTATCAGTAGAGATGGGATTTATGGCTCTTTGGATGGAGCTGGATCTTTTGTGATCCGTTTCATTAAAGAGTCGTCAAAAACTGGTCATTTTGGCTCATTTTTATATTTCTTACACTTTTAAAAAGCTGGTAGCTTGGGTTCTTCATTTTATCCCTGGAAATAATCACAGGGCGGAACGATGGCTGAATGATGACAATTTGTGATTCAGAATAATTTCAACTCAGATTCCCCCCAATATTGCGTTTGAATGATTCTGAATACCTGATTATAGACTTCATTTGAACGTGTGACAAGCATTTTAAGGTTCTGATATGGATTCATGTAAACAAATATTCCACTGCCATATCCCTCTGAGCTGACAGTGAGATCACTATTTACCCTTTTATAAAGTGTGTTTATGTGTGTAAACTACTTGGCTTAGCTTTTCAACACCTAAACACTTATGAATCACAATAAAAAACACAGCAGGCTATACATAAGTGCACAAAAGCCTTTTAGTGCAACAATTTCCACACAAGAACCATTTTCACAAAACAGAAAACTTCAAAAACAATATTTAAAATTTAAAACGTTTCACACAAGAATATATTTCATAGAACTATGAACCTCAAAACCACGTACTTCAAGTATTAGAAAAATGGATATCAACCTTACAATCAATTAGCGGGGGCAACTGTTGCATTACAGCCCACTAGTACTGACTACACAAACTGTACAATGGAAAAATAGTGAACTGTCCTGGAGCGCTTTGTAACAAAAATAATAAATAAAATAAAAAACAGACAACAAACCCTGGGGAGGACTCCTGGAACTGCCTGGGTGATAGTAACCCTTACCTGCCTACAAAAAGGACAGCCAGTCCCTTCGACTGAACAGACCCAACACAAAAAACAAAAAAATGTGAAACAACAAATTACATGCCTAAACAGGCCAGAGAAGACTTTTCTTGTCCCCTCACGAGGCACTCCGTGAAGGCAGCGTTTGAACAACTCTGTGTAATATTGGCATATATTCTTCCCTACCATGCTCTCTCCGCCTCACTCGGTCAGCGTCACATGTTCAGACGGTTTGTTTCAGTTTAGTTTCACCTTTTGTGTCACAGTTGGTTTCTCCGTGTGAACCTCCGCTGAAGGTAAGGAACAAGTTTTTAATGTGACTCGTTAACACAAGCTGCCGTCAGCTTGTTACACGAACGAAACAATGTCGCTCCAAAGTCACAAACCTGAGTTTAACTGAACTACGGGACGGGAGGAGAGCAACAAACCAGCAGTTGACACAGAGTCAGTCTTATTAATGTGAAGCTCCACAACTGATGACTAGCAGCTTTTCCGAGCTGAATAGCCTGTGGATGGCCGAGCCGAGCCGGACTTCCCTTTGTCAGCGACTCTTTTATTTTTTAAAGTGACTAATGTCGTGACTTTTTCTGTTGGAGCAGTCAGCAGCGCGAGCATGTTCACCCCTCCGCTGCGACTGCAAATGAAGAGCGCATGCGCCGAAACGACCGCTGGCTGATCCCGCCCTGGTTTAGGTAGTGTTGGGAGTTGGAGTCGTTTTACTGACTCTGATCACTGACTCTCAGACGTATTGTGGAGGTTCGATTCTTTTTACCGACTCTGATCACTGACTCTCAGACGTAGGTTGGGAAGTTGGAGTCTTTTTACTGACTGATTGATCACTGACTCTCGACGTAGTGATGGGAAGTTGGAGTCTTTTTACTGACTCGATCACTGACTCTCAGACGTAGTGTTGGGAGTTGGAGTCTTTTTAACGACTCTGATCACGACTCTCGACGTAGTGTGGAAGTTGGAGTCTTTTTACTGACTCTGATCACTGACTCTCAGACGTGGTTGGGAAGTTTGGAGTCTTTTTACTGACTCTGATCACTGACTCTCAGACGTAGTGTTGGGAAGTTGGAGTCTTTTTACTGACTCTGATCACTGACTCTCAGACGTAGTTTTTGAGGAAGTTGGAGTCTTTTTTTACTGACTCTGATCACTGACTCTCAGACGTAGTGTTGGGATATGCTCTTTTACTGACTCTGATCACTGACTCTCGACGTAGTGTTGGGAAGTTTAAGATCTTTTTATGACTCTGATCAGTGACTCTCAGACATAGTGTTGGGAAGTTGGGTCTTTTAATGACTATGATCACTGATCTCGACGTAGTGTGGAGTTGGAGTCTTTTTACTGACTCTGATCAGACTCTCAGACGTATGTTTTGGAAGTTGGAGTTTTTACTGACTCTGATCACTGACTCTCAGACGTAGTGTTGGGAAGTTGGAGTCTTTTTACTGACTCTGATCACTGACTCTCAGACGTAGTGTTGGGAAGTTGGAGTCTTTTTACTGACTCTGATCCTGACTCTCAGATGTAGTGTTGGGAGTTGGAGTCTTTTTAGACTCTGATCACTGACTCTCAGACTAGTGTTGGGAAGTTGGAGTCTTTTTACCGACTCTGATCACTGATTCTCAGACGTAGTTTTGGGAAGTTGGAGTCTTTTTACCGACTCTGATCACTGACTCTCAGTCGTAGTGTTGGGAAGTTGGAGTCTTTTTACCGACTCTGATCACTGACTCTCAGACGTAGTGTTGGGAAGTTGGAGTCTTTTTACCGACTCTGATCACTGACTCTCGACGTAGTGATGGGAAGTTAAGTCTTTTTACGACTCTGATCCTGACTCTCAGACGTATGTTGGGAAGTTGGAGTCTTTTTACGACTCTGATCGATGACTCTCGACAGTAGTGTTGGAAGTTGGAGTCTTTTAACGACTCTGATCCTGACTCTCGACGTAGTGTGGGGAAGTTGGAGTCTTTTTACCGACTCTGATCGCTGACCTCTCAGAACGTAGTGTTGGGAAGTTGGAGTCTTTTTACCGACTCTGATCCTGACTCTCAGACTAGGTTGGGAAGTTGGAGTCTTTTTACCGACTCTGATCCTGACTCTCAGATGTAGTGTGGGAAGTTTGAGTCTTTTTACCGATCTGATCCTGACTCTCGACGTAGTGTGTGAAGTTATCTTTTTACCGACTCTGATCGCTGACTCCGGACGTAGTGTTGGGAAGTTGGAGTCTTTTTACCGACTTGATCGCTGACTCTCGACGTTGTGTGGGAAGTTGGAGTCTTTTTACGACTCTGATCCTGACTCTCAGACGTGTGTTGGGAGTTGGAGTCTTTTTACCGACTCTGATCGCTGACTCGCAGACGTAGTGTTGGGAAGTTGGAGTCTTTTTACCGACTCTGATCGCTGACTCTCAGGCGTCAGTGTTGGGAGTTGGAGTTTTTTACCGACTCTGATCCTGACTCTCAGACGTAGTGTGGGAAGTTGGATCTTTTTACCGACTCTGATCGCTGACTCTCCAGACGTTAGTGTTGGGAAGTTGGAGTCTTTTTACCGAACTCTGATCGACTGACTCTCGGACGTAGTGATGGGAAGTTATCTTTTACCGACTCTGATCGTGACTCTCGACGTAGTGTTGGGAAGTTGGAGTCTTTTTTACCGACTTGATCGCTGAACTCTCGACGTAGTGTTGGGAAGTTGGGTCTTTTTACCGACTCTGATCGCTGACTCTCGGACGTAGTGATGGAAGTTGCGAGTCTTTTACCGACTTTGATCGTGACTCTCGACGTATGTTGGGAGTTGGAGTCTTTTTACCGACTCTGATCGCTGACTCTCAGGACCGTAGTGTCGGGGTTGGAGTATTTTTACCCACTCTGATCGCTGACCCTCAGAGTACGTTTTGGAAGTGGAGTGTTTTACCGACTCTGATCGCTGACTCTCAGACGTAGTGCGGGAAGTTGGAGTCTTTTTTACCGACTCTGATCGCTGACTCTCAGAATGTGATGGGAAGTTCAAATCTTTTTACGACTCTGATCGCTGACTCTCGACGTAGTGTCGGGAAGTTGGCGCTTTTACCGACTCTGACGCTGATCTCAGACGTAGTGTCGGGAAGTTGAGTCTTTTTACCGACTCTGATCGCTGACTCCGCAGACGTACAGAGTAGCAACTTAAAGTTCCCGTGTTTCCGTGACGGAACCTGACTGACCGTGGCTGGTCCGTCACAGGTCCGTCACAGGTCCTGGCTGGTGCGTGACCGAATGTAATCCCGCGATGACGTAGTCAGTGAGCCCCGACTGGAAACGCCCCTAAGCAGTCTGTGTGAAAACCAGCTGCAATGTCATTGTCCACGGGGAGGAGCAGTGATGTTCCGCTCTCACCGTCGGACTGTCTAAAGACACATCTGAACAGATAGCCGGGGAGCTGATCAAGCTGATCAGCGGATCAGTGATGGAAAAAAAAAAGTGTGATAAGATAACAGTGAGGCAGCAAACAAGAACATGTCCAACATAAACGCGTTATTAAGAAAGAAAACTCCGCTCGTAACGTCCGTAACATAGCCTGATGTTGTTGATTTAACACGTGACCATAGGCTAAAATGGCGTAAAGCGCAAAATCGAAAGAATTACGGGTGTGAATCAAGTATGAAAATAAGTCAAGTATTTTGGTTTTTAATAACGTTTGCAGTCTAGCTTACGTCACCATCAAACATATATTTAGGGCATTCCTGATGAACCACTTTATCGCAAGGAGGCTAAAGCCAGGCACAAACAGGACTCGTCGAGGACATACAGACGTTTGGCAAAGAGGAGTCACCGTGGACTTTGAAACAGATTCTCTCTGGACTTTAAAAAGCTGTGCCGTGTATTTATTAATGGAGGAGGCCACATAGTGGAAATAAAACAGTGGTTGTCCATTGTAGATAAAAACAGAACATATATACTGCAAACTTTATAAGACAAAACATACTTCACTATTGTATAATATTGTAACGGGCTGTGTTACCACTGTGGCTGTTGAGTTGGTTCAGTAAGTTAGGCTGCAGTGTTGGGTGGACGCCTGGGGGGGGTGGCGTTGTTAGAGGCTGTGAAGCCTGTCCAGTCCTGGCAGTTGCCATGGGATGAGGGGCCACGAGTAGCTAATGTGTGTTATGTTATAGGCTGCTGTGCTTGCCTGGTTTATTGTTTTTGCCGTTGGCTACGCCCACAGGAGCCATGTGTTCCAGATTGGAAATAAAGTCCGCAAAAACCAGTGCTTCGTAGTTTCATTGTTCCGGGTCACTACATATTTTTCCATTTACGCCATTTAGCTATGGATGGACGAAAATGAAAGGAGTCATTCATGTTCAGAAACCCACTCAAATCACAAGGCTACTGTATCAGTTATGCAGTACTCAAACCAGCTGCTTCTCCGCTCTGTGATCTGTGACACTGGGAGACCAAAAAGCCCATCAGTGCAAACATGAGATGCTAATGAGGTTTGTATGGTTTACCTGGTCTAAAGTGCACTACAGTAAATACCTGCATAACAAAGGGCTTCCTGCAGCTCTATGTGCGCCCACAATCAACAACGAGCCCTCCCCTCCAAATGAAAAATGTTCATTTAAAAATAAAAACATCGCTTGTATCGCAGGTCTGACACACAGCCTGGCAGCCCTGAAGCGCGTCCGAACCGTTTTTTGTAACTTTTTTTAAGGGTTAGTTTGTTGGTTTACATGCAGATAAACGGAGAGAGGCGCGAAAACAAGAGAAGAGACGCTCCTGTAATATGCAAGACTAGTGGTGGCCATAGATTACTGCGCCAATCAACACGGGATTGCGCCAATGCCCGGCCGGCATTTCTCTGAGTAAAACAAGGCAGCTGTCCAGGTGGATCGGAGCGCATTTAAAAAAACAACACCAAGAAAAAACCACGAGAAAACATGACAAAAGCACAAAACTATCTAAACTGCTATAGAGATCAGGACTCCACGGAGTTACAGTGAAGAAACAAAAACGAACAAAAGAGAAAAAAGTAAAAAAAGCGACCTGAGAGGCTGGAAACAGCTTTGAGAATAGATTAATGGTGTATTTTTTTTCGATCCTGATAGAGGTCTCACGTTAACGAGCCGTAACGGCCCACCGCTAGTAAAGACAGAACCGACTAGATGTTTGTTGATTGGTGATGATATGCTAACATGTTTGATAAAACACCTTAAATTAATTTCAATTCATGAACACGGCTCAACATCCATACGGCTACGTACGCTATGCCGTAGTCAAACCACTGCATTTTCCGATCTGTGACACGGCGAGACCAAAAGACCCATACTGTAAGTGCAAACAAAAGATTGAGCAACCGGAGAATGCGACCGAGGTGTTAGTAAGCTCGTCCTCTCCAGGTGAGAACAACTGTAAAAAGTTGTGAGAGAAGCGCCATCTCCTGGTCATACCCTGTAATTACATGAATGGGTGAGTTAGTTACAGTAAAAATAGACACGCCCAGGAGGAAGGAGGGGGGTCTCTCCGTTCAGGGACTTGGCAGGGCCAGCGGGAACTCAGCTGGAAGACGGCTGCCATTCAGCTGGCGTTCAGCTTGAACGGGAACTTTTAAGTTGCTACTATGTAGTGATGGGAAGTTCAAATCTTTTTACTGACTCTGATCGCTGACTCTCAGACCTACGGAAGCGTATTGCATTCACTTGGGAAAAAAAAAAAGAGACACCTTATCTTGTAATTACGAGATCAGGAAAAGGTGCCTCATTGGCCTCTGCACTCCGGTAAAGTGAGCAAGATATTGGCTGTTCCACTTCCGGGATGAATACTCTTAATTGAAACGTTGTTAAAACACAAAACACGCATATTTTCAACCATAGTAGACAGACAACGAGCTACAAGCTGACTTCATCACGCGCTACAGCTGACGTTCATCACAACGAGCTACAATGACTTCATCACAACGGCTACAAGCTGACGTTCATCACAACGAGCCATCCTCGACCACTCCAACAACATTGTGTTACTCTAACTTTTCCATAATTTTGGGAATTCTTATTTGGAATATGAATCAATAACTTCAATATGACACAGTACTGCGGAGGCCATCAATAACATCAAATCAGAAAGCAGTGGTACAATAAGTACTCTGAAACTATTAATACCACTGTGTGAAAATACTCTGTCAAAGTCAAAGTCCTGATTCAAAGTGTTCCTCAAGTACAAAGTTTACCAACAACATGGACTTACATGGAACACTCGTCAACAGATTCAACTTCCAGAGTTAATGTAGGCTTAACCACTTATACCTTAACTTTACCTACTGCTGGATAGTTGATATTGAAGATGACTTCAGATTTACGTCCATCAAATATTTGCTGTCAAACGTGACTAAAGCTGTCGATACATGTGTGTGAAGTCGAGTTTGAATGATGTTTGGACAGTTTTTTGTCTTTTACACTGTGAACAATCCTCACTGTTCACCTTCTGTGTTGAACCTAAAGTTCAAATTTCTCTGTTTATTTCCGTCCATTTGTGTTTCGTCTCCAGATCAAGTTTGTGTGAGCTGATGTGGATGTGAGTTGAGCAGCATGAATCAGTGAGGACAGAGAGGAGGGGTCCCTCCCTCTAAAAGCTCTCTGTGTGGGGAACATGACAGCCAGACCAAGCTCAGAGGTGAGATGAGGAAATGTCCACGACTTTCTCCATGTCACAGCTCCAGCACTCAAACACTCCACCATCATTATCACACTCAAAGTCTGTGTGTGTTCTGTTTTTGAACCCAAACAGACTTGTAGACCAGACTCTGCGGACCATGGACTGGACTGAACCCAGCTTTGTGTGTCCTCAGAGTGGACGGGAAAACTGGCTTTTGAGCAGCTGCAGAAAGGAAACCTGATCTTCTATGAATCAGACCTGACAGAGTGTGGCATCGATATCAGAGCAGCCTCAGTGTACTCAGGAGTGTTCACACAGATCTTTAAAGAGGAGAGAGGACTGCACCAGGACAAGGTGTTCTGCTTCGTCCATCTGAGTGTTCAGGAGTTTCTGGCTGCTCTTCATGTCCATCTGACCTTCATCAACTCTGGAGTCAATCTGCTGTCAGAAGAACAACCAACATCCAGGTGGTCTAAAGTCTTCAGAGACAAACCTGAACTAACACATCTCCACCAGAGTGCTGTGGACAAGGCCTTACAGAGTCCAAATGGACACCTGGACTTGTTCCTCCGCTTCCTCCTGGGACTTTCACTGCAGACCAATCAGACTCTCCTACGAGGTCTGCTGACACAGGCAGGAAGTGGTTCAAAAACCAGTCAGGAAACAGTCGAGTACATCAAGAAGAAGATTGAAGAGACTCCCTCTGCAGAGAGAAGCATCAACCTGTTCCACTGTCTGAATGAACTGAATGATCGTTCTCTAGTGGAGCAGATCCAACAGTCCCTGAGTTCAGGAAGTCTCTCCACAGAGAAACTCTCTCCTGCTCAGTGGTCAGCTCTGGTCTTCATCTTACTGTCATCAGACAAAGATCTGGACGTGTTTGACCTGAAGAAATTCTCTGCTTCAGAGGAGGCTCTTCTGAGGCTGCTGCCAGTGATCAAAGCCTCCAAGAAAGCTCTGTAAGTGTGATTTATTCATCAATAAATACTCTGAGATCTTTCAACTGGAGAAAAAATAAACCTTTCCTTTCTGTTGTTCCTACAGACTGAGTGACTGTAACCTCTCAGAGAGAAGCTGTGAAGCTCTGTCCTCAGTTCTCAGCTCCCAATCCTCTAGTCTGAAAGATCTGGACCTGAGTAACAACGACCTGCAGGAATCAAGAGTGAAGCTGCTGTCTGCTGGACTGGAGAGTCCACACTGTACACTGGAAAGTCTCAGGTCAGGATCCATTAACCCATTCAGCTGATGAGCATTTCAATCTGATTTACATGAGTTGATAAACAGCTAACCTGTGTAGGATTGTGTCTGCTAATATGATTTGTCAAAGGACCTTTAAGCTGATTTCAAAGATTTATTCTAATAACTCTCTGATTCAGTCAGTGTATTATATATTTATTTATTTGTAGACAGTTTCTTCTTTATTTGACTGACGCAGCAGGACCCTCAGATGATCTTCCATGTGTGTTGTTTTGTGTGTTTTCAGGCTGTCAGGCTGTCTGATCACAGAGGAAGGCTGTACTTCTCTGGCCTCAGCTCTGAGCTCCAACCCCTCCCATCTGAGAGAGCTGGACCTGAGCTACAATCATCCAGGAGACTCAGGAGTGAAGCTGCTGTCTGCTGGACTGGAGGATCCACACTGTACACTGGAAAGTCTCAGGTCAGATGACGACACAGTTTGTGTTCATGTTTCAAAATGTTTTGTCTCAGCTCCATATAATTTAAACAGCCTCTGTCATCAGAGTTCATGAATGTCTTCTGTCAGGATTTCAAATGTCATTGTATAAAAAGTCTTTGAATCTTCTGATGGACTTCATTATAATTCAGATTTACATATTGTAAAGCTTCTAATATGAACTGAGATGAAGAACCTTTTTTTTAATCATGCAACTTTTAATTCCAGTTTTTTACTGATTCAGTCACGTCTTCAAAATGGTTGAAGTCAAACAGCAGTGATTTTAACATGTGCTGAACAGAGATTATAAATACTGTTTCACCAAAAGTCCAGAGTCAACATTTTAACACAAATGTTATTTGTCTTCTTGTTCATTATTTCCTCTCCAGACTGAGTGACTGTGACCTCTCAGAGAGAAGCTGTGAAGCTCTGTCCTCAGTTCTCAGCTCCCAGTCCTCTAGTCTGAAAGATCTGGACCTGAGTAACAACGACCTGCAGGATTCAGGAGTGAAGCTGCTGTCTGCTGGACTGGAGAGTCCACACTGTACACTGGAAAGTCTCAGGTCAGGATCCATTAACCCATTCAGCTGATGGCCATTTAAATCTGATTTACATGAGTTGATAAACAGCTAACCTGTGTAGGATTGTGTCTGCTAATATGATTTGTCAAAGGACCTTTAAGCTGATTTCAAAGATTTATTCTAATAACTCTCTGATTCAGTCAGTGTATTATATATTTATTTATTTGTAGACAGTTTCTTCTTTATTTGACTGACGCAGCAGGACCCTCAGATGATCTTCCATGTGTGTTGTTTTGTGTGTTTTCAGGCTGTCAGGCTGTCTGATACAGAGGAAGGCTGTACTTTCTGGCCTCAGCTCTGAGCTCCAACCCTCCCATCTGAGAGAGCTGGACCTGGCTACAATCATCCCGAGGACTCAGGGTGAAGCTGCTGTCTGCTGGACTGGAGGATCCACACTGGAGACTGGACACTCTCAGGTATGAAGAGGCCTGCTGCAGCCACAGACAATCAGTGTGATAGAGGAGGAAGGCTGGAAACATTTTCTGTGTCAAACTGGTGACAGATCTCAACTCATCTTGTCTGCGGTCCAATAGTCAAAAAAATGATTCCTCTGTCCTTTCCTAAACACTTTTTCCTCCACCTGGATGGAAACGTCATGAGGTCAAGGAAAGATGTGAAGGATCATTCATAAGGACTTAGGAAAAGATAAGCACAGTGCTCAGAGAGTCTGACTGCACTTTCACTAGGCTACGTAATTATGTGACGTGGATGTTGTTGACGTGGTCTGTGTGAAAACTACAAAGTCCAGAAGATGGACTACAAAAAGCTCCATCTTAGATACTTCTCCCTGTGCGTTCTGACCGTGTTGTTTCATGCAGGATATATAAACGTGGACGAGCCGGTGAACAATCTGACTCATTATCAACGTCAGAACTGAAATCAAATGGAATATTGTGGAGGAGCGAGCACAGCACATGGAGTAGACGTGCTTCCCGAGGCTCCTCCATGTCAGTCATTATTTTCAGATTTTTACACTGTCACATTTGTATTTCACCTGCCTAGAAACTTCTCTGATCACATTATCGGGACTCTTACCCCCGACTTATCGTGAGAAGGCGCTCATACTGGACTGGTTGAAGTTGAATGTTATTATTGTTTTCCCGGACTACACACCAGATGTGGTGCAGCAAGTTCAGCGAGGTGTTGAGCAGATTGCAGGAGCTGAAGGTGGAGCATAGTCTCCTCTTTCCAGTGAAGCTCCACATCAAACACATCAAACACAAGGGCCGCTCCAGGTTTCCACTACTTGTTTTGTTCGTGTTTTTAAGAAAACAAACCTGGAGGTCACTGTGATGAAATCTTTTTGGTCATCTGCGTGCTCATACACCTGTGCCTGTGCATCCCTGTCCATACCTTTATAGCCCCGCCAGCTGAAACTGTATCCCCAACAAACGCTACTGACACCTTGTGGTCAACAACAATCTTACTGAATCATCACATACTGATGGCCCTGGTTGATCCTCTGTGAGAGGTAGACAACAAGGTTTAGGTGAAAGGCCAGGCTCTGTTTTGGTGAGGAGGTGTAGATGGCCTCGGTGCTGTGGGGTGGACTCATCCATGTTGAGCTGCTTCAGTCTATTCCACCTTGGGATCCATCCATATACTCAGTAGAAGGAGCCTGACCTTCATTAGTGCGCTCATCAACAGGATGAATGGCATCAGTCACTCAGTCGCCCATGTTAGCTCACTGTGTGGGAGTGTGGCTCATCTCTGGCTCCAAGGACCATTGTTGTTGGTATGAAGGTTCAGACCATATTGGACCGGAGCCTTTGAGTTTGGTTCTTCTAATTGAGTTTCCCTGCAAATGTTGAAAGTGAAACCTGATTAGATTCAATAAAGGATTCAAAGGAATCAGATGGTGGATTTGGACTGAATCAGATGAATCAAATCCCAACCCTCCATGTGAACAGAAAAACCAAACTGTGTCTGAGAGTGATGTAATGTCCATGTTTGCATGCTGAAAGGGATGTGCTGGTCTGACCCCCTCCTCCTTTCAGGGTGGAGCCTGCTGGAGTCCGATGGTTGGACCAGGTCTGAGGAAGTGTAAGTGTGTTTTTAATTTGATTCATGAAAACAAACCATCTTCAAACTGTGACATCACTCCTTCAAATCTCTGATGTCATCATCAATAAATGAACAGATGATAGATTATAACTGTCTTGTTCTCTCCATCAGATTCCCGTGAACTCACAGTCGACACAAACACAGTAAGCAGAAACATCAAACTGTCTGACAACAACAGGAAGATGACACGTGTGAAGGAGGATCAGTCATATCCTGATCATCCAGACAGATTTGACTCCTGGTGGCTTCAGCTGCTGTGTAGAACTGGTCTGACTGGTCGCTGTACTGGGAGGTCGAGGGAGAGGAGGGTTGATATCAGTGAGTTACAGAAGAATCAGAAGGAAAGGAGGCAGGAGAGATTGTTGTTTGGAGGGAATGATCATTCCTGGAGCTGACTGCGATGGTTCTCTGTCAGGCACAATAACAGATCCAACATCCATCTCCTCCTCCCGGTCTCTCACAGAGTAGCAGTGTATGTGGACTGTCCTGCTGGCTCTCTGTCCTTCTACAGAGTCTCCTCTGACACACTGATCCACCTCCACACCTTCAACACCACATTCACTGAACCTCTTTATCCTGGGTTTGGACTCTGGGCTGGTTCTTCAGTGTCTCTGTGTGGTCTGTAGGACGGAGAGTCTCCTCCTGTGAGACAAACATTGTCTCTGCTGAACAGATCAGTTGAGTGTGTCCAGGATCACACAGCTGATGTTATTTCTGTCCCACACCATGTGTCCCTGGTTAGATTCTGGTGGGGCCCTTTGCTGCATGTCATACCCCTCTCTCTACCCCCATGTTTCCTGTCTGCGTCTCCTACGTGTCCGTAAAGACAAAATGTCCAAAACAAAGACAGAAAAGCTGAAATAAAACGTGTCATGAGCACAGAGTGTGACGGCTTATGTTCAACAAGTGTGTGTGTGTGCATCGCCTCACCGCATCAGCTAACGTTGTTATGTAACGTTATGTAACGTTAGCCAACGATACATGATGTAATGTACAAAGCAAAGGTGGAGTTATCGTGCTAACTGAAGCTAAGCTAAGAGCTAACCAGCTGGCTGTGGCTCAGCAGTGTGGTGATTTAACAGCAAGCTAGTTAGCGGTGTGGAGCGGTCCGACTACGGTGCTACGAGCTAGCATCAGCGTCTACCTTCCATAGAACGCAATCGATCGAAAAAACTAATGAAGTTCATAAGATTAGCTAATGTTAGCTTAACATCCAAGCTAACTAAAATAGCTAATGTTAGCAGTTAGCTACATTAGCTTTATCTCTAACTGGATCCATTGAGTTAATTAATGTCAGAATTACATTAGCATTAACGCATAGCCAGCTAATTAGAATTCATATTATCTCCAAGTAAGCTACGCTAGTTAGCTTGGATGTAAAGCTGAAACTGTTTTGGCTAGCTTCGCATCCAAGCCAACTAACAGAGCTAATATTAGCAGTGAGCTAACATTAGCAAGCTAAATCTACGACATTAGTTTATATTATCAGTTAGCTATGTTAGCCTTTTCCCAAAACTAGCGAGGTCCATAACATTAAATTATGTTAGCAGTTAGCTACATTAACACTAGCTCCAAACCTACAGGATCCTCAGTGTTAGCTGTGTTATATTAGCTGTAACGTTATTCTCTGGCTTTGAACCCGGTCTGGTCCGGCTGCTGAGCCTGGTTCTGTTAGCATGCTAACGGCAGCTTCACTTAGCGCTTAGCTACCTTAGCGAGTGGTTAGCCTAAGCTAAGCTAACTGTCCGTCAGTGTTGATAAAGTTTCACAGCTGTTCCATGAGTCACGTGAGAAGAACAAAGATATAATATAATTATAATGTGTGAATATAAAATATAAAGCACACAGTCATCTAAAGCACCTGAAGAACAAGAACAAGCAGAACACCTGGTTCATCCTGGAGACCATGACTGACAGGTGAGGAGCTGTCTGTTTCACAGTGACACCAGTGGCGGCACAAAAATACAATGAACAATAAGAAGAACAATATGAAATCATTCATGTTTTCAACGTGTGTGTTTAAATAATGTTGTACATCCATGAATATGTGTCAAATATGATCTAAAATCCACTGCGCAGGTAAACCAATCACTAATTCAAGGTGTGAACGTTTGACATACGATTTAGCCAATCAGCGTCCTCAAATCTATTGAAGCCAGGTACGGCTGAAGTCAGGGCCGCTACGTACAAGCGCTATTCTACATGACAATGGCGTACGTGATGGCGATGGCGTTCCCATCGACTTCACCAAGGTGGTAGAAGATTCCAGAGTCCATCGCCTGCTTCATTTGTCAGGATTTAAGATCTTACTCGGTGGTGCCACGGAAACTAAAAAACTAAAAAATGTGATGAATGAATCTTTTAAATAATTACACCTGACATTAAACCGGCTGCAGGCTTTAATTGCATTATGGTTCATTTAGAGTCGATGAAGCAATCAGTGCAGTAACAACAGTTTGATTCAGAGTTTGATCTGATCTTTCCAAACTGGTCTTTACCCAAATATTATAGCATTTAACTCCTGCTGAGTCAGTGAAACTGAGTTCAGACGTGGTCAGCAAAACAAGTTTAAAGTTCGTTTTGTGTTGAGAGGCTGTTTATCATCAAAGTTCTTCATCTGCAGCCCAAACAAGTGAAGCGTGCACTTTTTTTTTGGCTTATTATAAATTAATGAAGTCCTTCAGCTACAACAGTTAGACTTTACGACGCAATTTCACACTTTTGTTGCTGAATGAAGTTCCCAGGATGGTTGATGAAGGCGTCCTACAAGAATTAACATTCGGCCCTCTGTCATTTACTCTATACAAACTATTTATCTTCTGATAAAGCTTTATGATGTTCGTCTCTACGCTGACGATACCATCGTTTACACCACCAGCCTTAATGAGATTACAGTCTGCTTTTGTTGACCTGTTGATTTCTTTCAAATTAATTTGTCCATTAGATAAACCGCTACATCAGCTGTTTAGCTTAGCATAAATACTAAAAACTGTGGGAAACAATTAGCCTGGCTCACTCCAAAGTTTACAAAAGCCTCTGGCCAATGTTAGCTCAGTTTGTTAGCTGCTGTGGAAACCAACATGGCTAAGCTTTGTTGGAAGATAAATAGTTTGTATAGAGTAAATAACAGAGCGCTACCTGCACCCTCTAAAGCTCACGAATGAACACGTTAGAACATTTGCTGTCTGACCTCAAGGTAAAGTGTTGACAATATTCTAAATGTAGCGTTCACTGACATGATTTTTATGTTTGTAAAATCTGTTGTGTTGCTGCCATCGCCCACAGCAGGGAACAGTTCATAGCTCTGCTTCCGGGCCAGGATCCACGACATCTCCAACCCAGCACTGATTGTGGGTCAGGACCTCGTACAGAAAAACAAAACAACACAAGCACAACAGATGTTTGTACTGATTTCTTATGTAAAATGATTTTTAATCCCAGTTTGATCAATACAGCAAATCAAAGACTCATGATGCAACAAGGTTACAGGCCAATAGAAAACTGTATTTATATTCACACTGCTACATACTGTAGATACAACTGATTACAAACACAAAGGTCATGAAACAGGCCCCAGCAGAAAGTCTCTGATTCCATCATAACTCGGGTCATTTTCATTCGCCGTCGTCCTCAGAAGTCGTCGTCGTCACAAATGTCCAGATACACGTCGAAGGCTTCGCGGTTGCAGTTTCCATCAGGGGTGAAGACGTACTTATGGAAGGTCCCGTCCACGCAGATGGCTGCAAGAGGAGGGAAAACAATGTGAGTGACACGTCCACCCAGGTCGGAGCCTCACCTGAGCTTTGCTCTGTATCTTCATGATCTCGTTAGTGATGTCACTAGGGGCTCAAAATCTGAACAGCGTGTTTCTAAAGAGCCAGTGTGACTGCAGCAGCTCACGCAAAATGGAGGTGGTTGTTGAACGCACCCCGAATTCAAAAATATTAATGACGAAGAGCTGAAAAAGAGATTTTTTTTCATAACAAGTTTGGATCTAAACTAATGTGTCGCTGCAGACAGCGGTGGATGATAACTACAGTGTACATGCTGCTAATGTTGATGTTGATGTGTTTCCTCACCGATGACCGAGTTGACGTTCTTGGACGTGTTCTTTCCGAAAGCGCAGATACAGGCACACTCAGCCGGCACGGTGAAGCTGGCCAACGACCACTGGCTGTCCACGTACTGACCAATCACGGGGCCCACCTTCCCGACACGAGCCAGTCTGCGAGAGGCGGAGGAGTAAAGGTTTAACCAGGAAAACTCTGAAGGAGAGTTTGAAGTCTGGAGGTGAAAGAAGGTTCGTCTTACGCAGAGCGGCGGTTCAGTTTGGTGTCTTTGAGTGCGAAGATGTGGACCGTGCCTTTGTCACTGGAGGCGCAGAGGAACGACGAGTCGTGGCTGAAGTTGATGCTGGAGAGAAAAAAACGAAGCAGAGAAGAAGAAACTTCAACGCAAGACCACTGAAACCACCGAGCTGCTCAGCTTCAGCTGTAGCTGCTGTTAGCTCAGTTTGGTAGCTAATGTTAGCTGAGTTTGTTAGGTGCTGTTAGCTCATGTTAGCTCAGTTTGGTAGTTAATGTTAGCTCAGTTTGGTAGTTGCTGTTAGCTCATGTTAGCTCAGTTTGTTAGCTAATGTTAACTCAGTTTGGTAGTTGCCGTTAGCTCATGTTAGCTCAGTTTGTAAGCTAATGTTAGCTCAGTTTGGTAGCTAATGTTAGCTCATGTTAGCTCAGCTTGGTAGCTAATGTTAGCTCATGTTAACTCAGTTTAGCAGCTAATGTTAGCTCATGTTAACTCAGTTTGTTAGCTAATGTTAGCTCATGTTAACTCAGTTTGTTAGCTGCTGTTAGCTAATGTTAGCTCATGTTAGCTCAGTTTGTACCACAGGTGTTTTGGACCACCAGAACCTCTGACTTGTTTTGCAGTAAAGTTAGTTTTGGCTTTGGACTTGTTGGGCTGGTCGTTTGTTGACGTTAGCAGACATTTATAAGCTAACATTAGCTCGTGTTGCACACGGTCTGTTAGAAAAAGGAGATTTGGACCAGAGCCGGGTGTGTACCAGTAGAGCGTGGCCGGGTCGGTTCCTCTTCGCAGCTCTACCAGCTTGTCTCTGGTCGTCGTGTCGAACAGGCGGATGAGCGTTCCTTTGCGAGAGGCCGAAGCCGCCACGCTGCCGGGCTGGTTCAGCGCCACGCAGGCGATCTCGCTCTGGTGGGCGTTGATGGTGAACGGAGCAGACGACGTACCCGGTTTGGTGTTGGACAGGTCCTGAAGAAAACAGAGTTCATTTTTAAGGTGAGCTTCAGTCTGAACGAGCGGCTGGTTCTCTAATGAAGCTCCACGTCTGTGACTTACGACCAGCTGCAGGCTGCCGCACTTGTGACCCGGGAAGACCAGCAGCTGTTTCTCCAGACTGGGACACAAATCACACAAACCTGCAAGAAACAAAGAGTTTGATTCACGGAGACGTTGAACAGGGTGGAAGAGGAACAGAAGAGGACGACTCTCTTCACCTTTAGGGTTATCTCTGGTGTCAAACTCAAACAGTTTCACCGGGTTGTCTGGAAAGCTGTACACGTAGATCCTGTTCTTCAACACGATGATGATCCTGCGGAAGAACACAAACAAGATCTTCATCCCGCTGAAACCAAGCGGCGTGTTGGACGCAGCCGTGCAGGCGAGCAGGTGAACTCACTTGTCGTGCCTCATGCGGACAGCCAGAACCGGTTTGGTGAAGGTGAACTCCAGAACCAGCTTGTCTTTTGGGTCTCGTGACTCCCGAGCGTCGTCCCAGATCAGCACTGAGATCAAAGATCAGAATCAGGAACCACGAGACGCCACAACATCCTCCACACCGGACCTTTAATGATAATAATATTAATAAGAAGTTACCAGAGATTTCTGAGAACTTGGGGTTGACTCCTCCTCCAACGACGGCCAGCAGGTTGGATCGATGCAGCATCGAGCACAGCGCCACGCTGCCGACCTGCTCGTGATCTGCACGCAAACACAATCACTTTTAAAAGAGGCTTTTATTCTGAAGGAGGTAAGGTGAAGCCTCGTTTATCGGTGCTGTCGAGTCTGATGGAATTTGGGGGTCAGAGACAGAGTGAGGAGCTCGGACACCCAGAGGGAGCCTCACCTCCAAATTACACCAGGTCGCCGCAGCGATACGCGACCGCTCTTCTAGTCAATGTTCCAAACCCCACCACCTTCACCACGGTCCGGTTCAAAAGCGTCCCAGAAACGGGCCTCAGCTCAGCTCAGTTTTATTTCTGACGGACGCCGCGAGCAGGACGCGACAATTTAACATAGAGCAACTCGAGCTGACAGGAAGCCAGCACAGAGAAGCCGGTGGATTTTTTCAAAATAAAACACCCCGTGGAAACTGCCGGTGGTAAAAACAGCGGCACGTCCGGTGGAACTTGATGTCACGTGACTGAGGCGTGTCCGGTGGAGCTTGAAGTCGCGAGACGGACGCGTGTCCGGTGGAGCTTGAAGTCGAGAGACGGACGCGTGTCCGGTGGAGCTTGAAGTCGCGTGACGGACGCGTGTCCGGTGGAGCTTCAAGTCGCGTGTCCGGTGGAGCTTCAAGTCGCGTGTCCGGTGGAGCTTCAAGTCGCGTGTCCGGTGGAGCTTCAAGTCGCGTGTCCGGTGGAGCTTCAAGTCGCGTGTCCGGTGGAGCTTCAAGTCGCGTGTCCGGTGGAGCTTCAAGTCGCGTGTCCGGTGGAGCTTCAAGTCGCGTGTCCGGTGGAGCTTCAAGTCGCGTGTCCGGTGGAGCTTCAAGTCGCGTGTCCGGTGGAGCTTCAAGTCGCGTGTCCGGTGGAGCTTCAAGTCGCGTGTCCGGTGGAGCTTCAAGTCGCGTGTCCGGTGGAGCTTCAAGTCGCGTGTCCGGTGGAGCTTCAAGTCGCGTGTCCGGTGGAGCTTCAAGTCGCGTGTCCGGTGGAGCTTCAAGTCGCGTGTCCGGTGGAGCTTCAAGTCGCGTGTCCGGTGGAGCTTCAAGTCGCGTGTCCGGTGGAGCTTCAAGTCGCGTGTCCGGTGGAGCTTCAAGTCGCGTGTCCGGTGGAGCTTCAAGTCGCGTGTCCGGTGGAGCTTCAAGTCGCGTGTCCGGTGGAGCTTCAAGTCGCGTGTCCGGTGGAGCTTCAAGTCGCGTGTCCGGTGGAGCTTCAAGTCGCGTGTCCGGTGGAGCTTCAAGTCGCGTGTCCGGTGGAGCTTCAAGTCGCGTGTCCGGTGGAGCTTCAAGTCGCGTGACCGGTGGAGCCTGAAGTCGCGTGACCGGTGGAGCCTGAAGTCGCGTGACCGAGGCGTGTCCGGTGGCGTTTCAGGGTTAGGATTCTTCAGGAGGAGCTGGAAAGCTTCACTGCTGGTGAAGGACGCCTGGAGAGCGTGACCCGACCCCAGATGAGGAAAGGTCAGAAGGAAGGAAACGTGCTTCCTCTGTGAATCGTCACATGACCTGCACAGGTGAGTCATTAAGCTCCTCCCACCTCCTCCACTCACCCAGGTGACCCTTCTCCATCAGCGGCTCCACGTTGTAGATCCTCACCCCGGTCTCCATCGCACAGCAGAAGCAGCCTGAAGACAGAGAGACACAGTGAGGTGAGACACACACACACACACACACACACACACACACACACACAGGTGTGAGCTCACTCTGGTCCTGGTTGAACTGCAGGCTGTTCACTCCTCTCTGCTGAGCCATGACGTCACCGTGATGTTCCCGGTTAAACTACAGCTTCAGCTGGACCCGCGCGCGACGACCTACGAGAGAGAGAGAGAGAGAGAGACACACACACACACACACACACACACACACACACACACACACACACACACACACACACAGAGGACATGCTAAAAACAGTTAGCCACGGTCAGCTAGCGGCTAACGGCTAGCAGCTCGCGCCCGTTAGCTCAGATAAAAAAGCTCGCGCTCCGACATTTCGAATCCTCACCATGAGCGCGAGGACTCGACACGACGTGACGTGATGATTTTAAACCGTGAACACACACACACACTAACGGACACACACGGAGAGAAAAACAGCTGATGTGTCGCAACACGGTTTGTTTTTGTTTTCCAGCTGTGACGAAATCCGCGCGTGTTTCCGGTTTTGTTCCGCTTCCGGTTTATAAAAACTTTTTTACAAAATAAAATTAAGAAATACGTGAATATATTTATATAAGATGTCTGTCCACATTTAAAACAATTATTTATAATGAAAAATAGTCTGACGTTTAATTTGATATTAAGTTCAAATGTTTAGTCTCCGTGACGTCCCCGCAGACTGTCTAAAACCTGGACGTAGTCTCCGTGTCAGTCTGTTCTCTGCTCTTCCATCTCTGTTTGGTTTGGATCGGCCACCAAACAGGAAAAGAACAGACTGCAACGGACAATGAGGTCTGCAGAGAAAATGATCGGTGTCAGCCTGCCCTCCATCCAGGACCTGTACCAATGATCGGTGTCAGCCTGCCCTCCATCCAGGACCTGTACCTGTCCAGGTAACATCTCTGCAGACCATCACACCCTGGTCACAACCTGTTTAAACTTCTCCCCTCTGGGAGGCGCTGCAGAGCTCTGTACACTCTGTATGCAGACACAAGCTCAGTTTTTCCCCTCAGGCTGTCTCTGATGATCAGCTAAAACCGGACTCAGATGTCAGTAACATCAGTTGTAAAATATCTGGAAATTACAAATTCTCTATGTAAATATCATCTATACTCATACTGCCATACTGTATATTTATGTTTTCTTCTGCAGCCAGCCTCAAGTGGACAACAAGAGGAACTGCAGCTTGTGGTTTGGTTCAGTTTTGGCCTCTGTTATAAATATCATGTTATCTCATCAGGAGTTCTTTGTAGAAATGGTTTCAAAGCAGCAGCTGAGTCAGAGGCACGTGTTATTAATCACGTCTGCTTCCAACAATAAGTACACAATGTGTTTCTATGAGGAGTGGGGACGGTAATTCATCCACTGCATCAAAATATATTCCTGATGGATCATGTGATGTCACCATCCGCCATGAACTGTGACTGATCCACTGTCAGAGTTTGTGTCGATGCATGGGGTCGATTATGTGTTGACGAGTTTTATTTCATTTTAGGCTGCTTCAATCTTTGACGACACGACAGATCAGAGAGAAATATTTTACAGCAGCTTGAACCGAAAAGATCAAGAGAGAGACACAGTCAGTGTAAGACAAAGGAAAGGAGGTAAACTAGACCTTAAGACTGTCTAAAACCTGGACATAGTCTCCGAGACTGTATAAAACCTGGACATAGTCTCTGAGACTGTATAAAACCTGGACGTAGTCTCTGTGACGTCCCCGCAGACTGTCTAAAACCTGGACGTAGTCTCCGTGACGTCCCCGCAGACTGTCTAAAACCTCCCGCAGACTGTCTAAAACCTGGACGTAGTCTCCGTGACGTCCCCGCAGACGGTCTAAAACCTGGACGTAGTCTCCGTGACTGATGGCTGTTATAGATATTAAATAAATCACGTGCTGTGATTTATGATTATTTATGATTTATTACTGTCCTCTGGCCGTGGATTGAAGCTGGTTTGCAGGTGATTACTCAGCATATTCTCTTAAAATGCTTGAGGCGAGTGTTTTCCTCACATTGTCCAGAGTGGACCTCCTTGCCAAGCCCTTTTCTGCACCCTGCACACATTTCAGCAAACTGCACATGCTGCATTAAAAGCAATTAAAAGCCTCAAACATTAATTAACTGAGCCAACATACATTAAGACTGAATTACTGACTAATGAAAACAAATTCTGACTGATGACAGCGACCTCAAACACTTCTCACATCATTATAAAGCCCATACATCAACACACACTTCCTTTAATCACGTATGAACCATTAAGACAAGAACTTGATCTGAGTGACCAAAGAAGTGACAGAATGTTAAAGACACGTACTGAAACACTGTGCGTGGTTCCTTTGGTGTTTTCTGTTTATTATCAGAGACAGCGCACATTAATCATGACAGTACGCGTTGATTAATGAACGCTGTGACAATTAAAAATACAACAAGCATTAAATCACATAGTGACAGACAAGTGAAGAAAAATATAATTATTTTAAATCACATGTTCGACACGCAAACACAGAGCGAGAGACACAACATGATCAGTTCATCAATACTGTGTAGCTGCTGTTAGCTCAATTTGTTAGCTGCTGTTAGCCCACTTCGTTAGCTGCTGTTAGGTCATGTTAGCTCACTTCGTTAGCTGCTGTTAGCTAATGTTAGCTCAGTTTATTAGCCGCTCTTAGCTCTTTTCATTAGCTGCTGTTAGCTCAGTTTGTTAGCTGCTGTTATTAGCTGCTGTTAGATCATGTTAGCTGCTGTTAGCTCAGTTCATTAGCTGCTTTTAGCTCATGATAGCTCAGTTTATTAGCTGCTGTTAGCTCAGTTTATTAGCTGCTGTTAGCTCATGTTAGCTGCTGTTAGCTCAGTTTATTAGCTGCTGTTAGCTCATGTTAGCTGCTGTTAGCTCAGTTCATTAGCTGCTTTTAGCTCATGATAGCTCAGTTTATTAGCTGCTGTTAGCTCAGTTTATTAGCTGCTGTTAGCTCATGTTAGCTCAGTTTGTTAGCTGCTGTTAGATCATGTTAGCTGCTGTTAGCTCAGTTCATTAGCTGCTTTTAGCTCATGATAGCTCAGTTTATTAGCTGCTGTTAGCTCAGTTTATTAGCTGCTGTTAGCTCATGTTAGCTGCTGTTAGCTCAGTTTATTAGCTGCTGTTAGCTCATGTTAGCTGCTGTTAGCTCAGTTCATTAGCTGCTTTTAGCTCATGTTAGCTCAGTTCATTAACTGCTGTTAGCTAATGTTAGCTCAGTTTGTTAGCTGCTGTTAGCTCAGTTCATTAGCTGCTTTAAGCTCATGTTAGCTCAGTTTATTAGCTGCTGTTAGCTCATGTTATCTGCTGTTAGCTCAGTTCATTAGCTGCTTTTAGCTCATGTTAGCTCAGTTCATTAGCTGCTGTTAGCTCATGTTCGCTCAGTTTGTTAGCTGCTGTTAGCTCAATTTGTTAGCTGTTGTTAGCTCAATTTGTTAGCTGCTGTTAACTCAGTTCGTTAGCTGCTGTTAGCTAATGTTAGCTCAGCTTATTAGCAGCTGTTAGCAGCTGTTAGCTTAGTTTGTTAGCTGCTGTTTGCTCAGTTCGTTAGCTGCTGTTAGCTAATGTTAGCTCAGTTTATTAGCAGCTGTTAGCTCAATTTATTAGCTGCTATTAGCTCAGTTCGTTAGCTGCTGTTAGCAGCTGTTAGCTTAGTTTGTTGGCTGCTGTCAGCTTTTGTAGCTCAGTTTGTTAGCTGCTATTGGCTAATGTTAGCTCATTTCGTTAGCTGCTGTCACGTCTCAGTCAAGCCTGAGAAATCCTGGATTACAGTTTCAAACTGTACCGCTTGCATCAGGCTGCCAACTCAGTCCGATCAAAGCGTTGGGGACGAGGCTTGGACAGAGTACGTTTCTGTCTGATGATGAAAGCTATCCATTCCTGTGATAAGTCTCCAAAACCAACCAAACTACAAGAATGAAGGACACGATGTGTGTGTACGCAGGGAGGACGCCGACACATTAGAAAAGTCTTTCAGAGAGTAACAGGAAGTTTTAATGTGAAAACATTTAGAGGCGTGAGACTCAAACGAATGAGAGAAAAGAAGAGGTTAATTAGTCCACCTCTGTGTCTGACAGGAGGGAAGATGGTGAAACTGGACACTCGCTCTAAATCCGAGTTTTCCGTGAGCCGGGTCAGACAAAAATCGAGATAATTGAGTGTCACAAACATCCTGAAATGACTCTTTTTATTTGCAGAATTAGATTATTCTGATCTAATAACATTAGGGACGTCGAGGAGAGACATATGATTCAATTATTTTATCCAATTTGTGCCAGCGGGGCGGCAGTCGGCTCAGAAACGCGGCTCTTAACCTTCAGTGGACGCTTTTTTTTGGTGTATGTGGCCAGTTCCAGCGACTTTCATAGGAATGAATGAGGTGTGAATGAATCATATCTGTGAGTTCAAAGTTTGGAGACAAACTGTGGCAATGAGCTGTTTGTAACGCTTCACCTGCTATTAGCTAATATTAGCTCAGTTCATTAGCTGCTGCTAGCTCATGTTAGCTCATTTTGTTAGCTAACTGCTAAGATAACTTAATGTTATGGACCTCGCTAGTTTTGGGAAAAGGCTAACTAATAATATAATATAATTGTTGTTGATTTAGCAGGTTGTGAGATGTAGCTAATGTAGCTCACTGCTAACATTAGCTAGAAAATTCTAGAGGCTAGAGAGTGGCGAGTGGGCAGTTGCATTTATAACATGTTTATTTTTATTTTGAAGGGACTCTTATTTTGAAAACAGAAAACATAACTAGAAAAAAGCTTCTTCTTGATGCCAAGATTGAACTGTGGTTAGCTCGGTCAGCCGTGTAGCTAACTGAACTGACTCAGCCCAGGATGCCAGGATCCAAACCCGGCAAGAAAACCAGCTGATAGGCTGCTGTGTTCGCTGTTAGA
Organism: Larimichthys crocea; assembly: GCF_000972845.2. Lineage (NCBI taxonomy): Eukaryota > Metazoa > Chordata > Actinopteri > Sciaenidae > Larimichthys > Larimichthys crocea. The sequence goes on along the minus strand of NC_040018.1, from coordinate 31,482,976 downwards.
CTGGACACTGCTGGTTCAGAGGTTCTGTCGCTGTGTTCACTGTTAGACCGGACACTGCCGGTTCAGAGGTTCTGTTGCTGTGTTCACTGTTAGACTGGACACTGCCGGTTCAGAGGTTCTGTCGCTGTGTTCACTGTTAGACTGGACACTGCCGGTTCAGAGGTTCTGTCGCTGTGTTCACTGTTAGACTGGACACTGCCGGTTCAGAGGTTCTGTCGCTGTGTTCACTGTTAGACTGGACACTGCCGGTTCAGAGGTTCTGTCGCTGTGTTCACTGTTAGACTGGACACTGCCGGTTCAGAGGTTCTGTCGCTGTGTTCACTGTTAGACTGGACACTGCCGGTTCAGAGGTTCTGTCGCTGTGTTCACTGTTAGACTGGACACTGCCGGTTCAGAGGTTCTGTCGCTGTGTTCACTGTTAGACTGGACACTGCCGGTTCAGAGGTTCTGTCGCTGTGTTCACTGTTAGACTGGACACTGCCGGTTCAGAGGTTCTGTCGCCGTGTTCACTGTTAGACTGGACACTGCTGGTTCAGAGGTTCTGTTCAGTCCAGTTCAGTGTTTATAGCAATAGCTGCAGTGCATAGCGGTGCAGTTGTGATGCACACTTGCTGTTCATGGAGACTTTAATAAGATGTTTAGTGCTGACAAACAGAAGGTGCCCGACATAGTAGAGCTGCTAGCTCAGCCACAGTTCCTCGTCCTCCCCCCCCGTGGACAAACGTGCATATTGAACGTCCGCTACAGAGACAAATAAGTAGAAAGCTGATGTTAAAATGATGAATGTGGTGGGAGGAAGATGGAAAGTGGCCAAAAATACCAGGCAAGCGTACAGAAGCAAACGAGGTCCTTTGGTGTTAAATTGGTATTCGATGGTGATTAATGCTGCAGAGAAAAGAGAGAACACATTTTATTGAGTTGATGCCAAAAGTGCATCTGTACGCTAACAAGACTCTGATCGTTTGTTTAAACGAATCTCACTTGTAATCTGGATTTGAGCTCCTGAGAGGCTGCGAGGCGTCCGGTCAGTCCGACAGTGTCAAAGGTCTCCTCAGACTGAATAATGAATCCTGCAGAGTGCAGAGTTTTCAAAAGATATCTGTGAACCAGATGTCCTCTTAATTAACTTATTGCAGCGATTTTCATGATTTATTCTGGTGCATTTATTCAGTTATTCTAATTCTGTGACCTCTGATAAACTCAGTCCTCAGTGTGCCACATGAGAATAGTTGGCTCACTGAAAAATAGTTTTTTAAACAGAGAGAGTGGTTTGCTACGAGCTGGTTTCATCTGGCTCCTCATGTTGTCCTTCAGTAGGAGCTAGTCTCTATGATGTCACAGAGACTACGTCCAGTTTGGGGACGTCACAGAGACTACGTCCAGGTTTTAGACAGTCTGCGGGGACGTCACGGAGACTACGTCCAGGTTTTAGACAGTCTGCGGGGACGTCACGGGTTTCTCTCGCACACTTTAAGAAGTCATCAGCGTTCACTTTCAGAGCCACAGCTGCTCGGGGTGAGGACACATGGCTAATGAAGTACGATGGACGATTAAGTCGTGGTGTAAAATATCAGCGGACAATCGTATTACATCTCTAACGAGCGATGATGTCACTCCCAATTAACCTTTTGACCTGCTTAAATGTGATTTGGGCGCTCACAGGATTCATATTAATGTAAAAATCTCCCACTGATTGATATGCATTGGCAGCAGAGAGCTGGCGCCGAGCTCGCATCATCACTACAAATCAGCCCTTTGTTTTTTTTAAATATCGGCTGAACAAATTAATTTCCATCCGTAGTGGCTCGCTGTGTAATGTAGAGAGAGCCCAGCTGGTTTAACAGCTGCCCTCCATCGCAGAGTAACGTGTGCTGCCATTCATCGTCTCCACAGAGGAATGATTGGTGTTAATCACCTTCATAAAATAACAAAAAATGAAGCTTCTGTGTGACATGACGGGAGCGGCTGACTCACGCCGGCTGACAAACCATGTTTTAGAAAACAATGCAGCGTCCTCCCACTCTCAGTCGGAGCTCGGTCGGCAACTTCCAGCTCCAGCTCGTCCAGAGAGATGACGGGAAGACATTTAATGCGTCTGTAGGACGAGGCGTTGTGTAAGCACATGACTCACATTCAGACAATACGATGGAGGACTGTATATCTCTGAGTGGGCCACTTCACAAACGCACGCGGCGGCAGCAGCTCTTTCTGTTATTCAGGTAGAAAATAGTCTCTGCACGGACATATTGATCATTTCCATATGATGTTGAAGCTGTTGTTGTGTAATGGCCTGTGTGGGTCGGAGAAGAGCTTTGAACACATGGAAAATATGATTATATATATATCTGTGTATGAATGGACGGACGAGTGTTCAGGGTCTCTAATGACCATGCTGATTAATCACGTTCAGGGATTTCTTCATTCCTAATTTTCTTCAATTTGGGAATATTCCAAACTGTAAACTCCATGGGAATTATGGAAATTAACTGAAAATCTATGGTAATGAACTGGAAACTTATGGTAATTAACTGTAAATGTAGGGTAATTATGGAAATGTATGTAAAATAACTGGAATTTTATGGGAATTAAGTAAATTAATGTGAACTGACTGTAAATTGTGGGTAATTTAAACAAAGTGTACAGTTTCTAAGAGACGTTAAAGACCAATTAATAATCGTGATGTCATTCATTCTAAATAAAAATCGTTCATTGTGAAGTGAGACCTCTCTCTCTTCTTCACAGCTTGTTTCTCTGGCGGTGTTACAGAGGTCATCATCATCATCATCATCGCCTCTCTTCCTGGACGTGACGCTCATCTCGCTTTAATCTCGTTCATCTCTTCCAAGTGAGATCGATGTCACGGGAACAGCGGGTCGATGTCACGTTCCCCTGGGGAGAGAGATTCATGCGGGACGAGGAGGCGCTGCTCGAAAGGCGGTTAAGTAGAACACTTCACCCCCCGAGGAGATGGTTCACATCTTAATTAGCCGTTAATGGGGCAGAAAGTGACATGATGTGTGCATGTGTGTTTAAAATGTGTGTTTAAATGTGTGCATGTGTGTTTAAAATGTGTGCATGTGTGTTTAAATGTGTGCACGTGTGTTTAAATGTGTGCACGTGTGTTGCCTCTGTCATATCAGCGTTTAATAAGATTGAAAGTCCTCGTATAAACTCTCAAGTGGGCCACAAAGAAGCTGCGAATCATGAATTAAAGATGGCCGGTTCACATCTCAGTGTTAAATGATTTTATAAGTGCTTAACTACACGAGGTAGATACACAAAGATCACACAATGATAACACGTGAATGCTGAAAGTTACTGATCAATAATCACCCTCATCGTCTATCACAGCCTGTTTGTGTGCCGCCTGCACTGCTGAGTGAGACTACGTCCAGGTTTTAGACAGTCTGCGAGGACGTCACAGAGACTACGTCCAGGTTTTAGACTTTAGGTGATGTAACTTTCATCATCATGAGTCGCGGCCTTTGTAGTTCCACCTCATGAATCGTCTTTGCTGTTTGCAGATGAACCGTGCTGTCAGGTGAAGACGCGCTGCACATTAAAATATGTATCATCAGCTCACGTACGGCGCATTAACAGAACAGAGACGCTGCTGTAATGGATCATGCACTTGTTACTGTGTTTGCACATTTGTCACACAAACAGAGCTGCTTGCTTTTAGCAGACGGTTATGATAAGAGAGACAGATGTTAACGTCTCAGGCGGTGTCAGCACACGAGGACACTGTGTCCAAAAAAACAGATCTCTGTCCTCGTAAACGTGGCTGTGTGGGCGGCGATGAACTGCAGAATGTATATTCATATAAAACTCCTTCAGTTTGGCTGCAATAAGTCAGCAGCAGAGTTTTATTCTGCCGTCGTCCATCACCACGCACACTCTTCTCATTGTATTCTTGTCATATTGCATCTTCTTCCAGCTCCTTATGAGACGAGGTAATGAAAGTGAGTGGGTACGACGGTGATTTAAAGTATTAATACACAGAAAATCTTCCATAAAAGTTTTCTGTGCAGTGGAAACTTTAATTGCCGCTCTAAATATCGCACACCCGTCTGTGAGACACAGATATATTTGTGAAGGGAGGAGAGAGAGAGAGAGAAATAAAGACCTAATCTGACGACCTCTCTGAATAAGCGAGTGTGCAGACATGAAGTATTCAGGCGGCTGCACACTGGAGGGATTCGCCCGACCCTCGGCTCGAACTCGCCGCTGCAGCTCAGCATTAATGATTCACCAGCAGCTACCTCGGGATTGAATGTGTGATCTGTGTTTTGTCGGCGCTTTAAACTTCTGCAGCAGAGTTAATGGGAAATTTTTAATAATGTGCGTGTCCCTCTTAGTAAATTTAATGCAGAACTCAAAGCAATCAGCTGTGAGGACGTCTCGTAGACTACGTCCAGGTTTTAGACAGTCTGCGGGGACGTCACGGAGACTACGTCCAGGTTTTAGACAGTCTGCACGGACGTCACGTCAGGTTTTCTCGTCCACTTGAGTCCCCATGTTTAAAATGTTCACTTCACAGCAGAAATAAGTGAATGGGAAATATTTAATAATGAACTTTGTGCGTCTCTCTCGGGGCATTTTTAGGTCCACTTATTATATTTAATGCAGAGCTAATAGCAATCAGCAGGATTCACATGGACCCACGGGGATCATCTGAACCTCGTCAGCTCCTTGCTGTGGGAGGACGGCAGAGCGAAGCAGACAAACCTCGACTGAATACAGATCTGCAGAAAGGTTTCAGAGCTGACACCACTCAATGTTTAATCTGCACATAACTTTGAGACGCGTCCACGTTGGTTTAAGTAAACGGATCGCCCGGCTAGAGCCGCCACACTGAGCTTCATGATGCCTCCTCAGAAACATATGATGTTCCAAGTGGACTGAGACCAGTGAGGGTTGTTTATGTCCACATACTGACCTGATGAACCCACCACAGTGTGTTTTAACCGCACCACGCAGGTCAGGTATTACGTGCTACAAGAAGACTTTTAATTGTGTGAATAGATGTTTTATTTCTGCCTTCGACTTCTCCGAGACTCATCATCAGAGTTGCTCCTTCACACCGGCTTTAGAAATGTTTTTAGGTGTTGTGACACTCTGAGATTGGATTTTATTTAAACAGATAAACAGACTCATTCATGGTGCCGGTTTGAAGGAACACACACAGCTTTATAAATGATACAAGCGAGCAGAGGGGAGGCTTCATGCTCCTACATTTATATTTCTGCACCCTGAGCGTACAGATTTAAAATGCCTCCGTCTCTCGGGGTGACGCAGCATACGTCTGCAGCCGCAGAGAAGTCATGAATAAATGGAGTAAATGTAATCTGTGTGTTCCAGTGACCAGATTTCCCAACAAGATTTGTAATATGTAGACGGCTCGCCCAGCTTCACTTCATCCCTCACACGCGGTGACAATCGTCATGACTCATGCAAATGACGAGCTGCTGCAAAAGTCACAAACACACAGACAGGAAGTTGAACTTTTATTTTATGTATAACTAAACTTCTACTTTTCTTCCTGTTCTCTGCCTCACCCCAACCTCTGTCACCTCCTCACCCATCACCGAGGATTTAATGATGACTGACACCCACGTACACTCTGGGTGAGACTTCACTTTTTGCCTTCCTCGGCTCCGTCCGTCACGTCCGCATTGATCTGATGGATCTCTGCCTCGGGCTGATCTACGACGGCTGAACTTCCTGCCTGACTTTGTGTAACCTCAGTTACTTTTCATCAAGTGCAATCAGAGTTTGTTTCTTGAAGAATTAATTAGAGCTGAAAAACACCAATTTAGTTTTTAGATATTAATTTAAAGGATAAAATGAAAGTTTACCTGGACGTAGTCTCTAAGACGTCCCCACAGAGACTGTCTAAAACCTGGACGTAGTCTCCGTGACGTCCCCGCAGACTGTCTTAAACCATCACGTAGTCTCTGTGACGTCCCCACAGACTGTCTAAAACCTGGACGTAGTCTCTGAGACGTCCCCACAGACTGTCTAAAACCTGGACGTAGTCTCTGTGACGTCCCCGCAGACTGTCTAAAACCACCACGTAGTCTCCGTGACGACCCAGCAGACTGTCTAAAACCTGGACATAGTCTCTGTGACGTCCCCACAGACTGTCTAAAACCATCACGTAGTCTCCGTGACGTCCCCGCAGACTGTCTAAAACCTGGACGTAGTCTCCATGACGTCCCCACAGACTGTCTAAAACCATCACGTAGTCTCCGTGACGTCCCCACAGACTGTCTAAAACCTGGACGTAGTCTCCATGACGTCCCCACAGACTGTCTAAAACCATCACGTAGTCTCTGTGACGTCCCCACAGACGTTTATTTCTGCTGTGAAGTTGGACATTTGGACATGGGGACTTATGGAGACTGACTCACTTCTAGAGCCAGCCTCAAGTGGACGTTAGAGGAACTGCAGTTTCTGGCTTCACTTGGCTGTAAGAGTTGTGTGATCTGAGTGGGAAGTGAGTCATGTTTTAATTTTTATTGTACAAATTATGATTGATGAGCAGAAAAGAAGAAAAGATGGATGTTTGAGTCTTCTATAGAGTTATATGCATAATAATGCATAATAATAATAATAATAATAATAGTAATTCACTCTGTTCTTAAATCCAGACAGCAGAGGCTCGTGGGCCCCACAGAGAGTTACTAAATGTTTTCCTGTACTTTCTGCTGTCACAGAGAACTAACAGAGCTCCAGCTGTCGAGTTAAAACGAGGCCAACAGTTCAGCGGTGAAACGATTTTATCTGGTTATTGTTTCGAGGCGACCTCTCCAAGACATTACTCACTGTGCAGCTCCGGCTTTATAGCCTCTCTCTGTCTCTTCTTATTCTTGGACTGAAGGTGTGCAGAAGAGGATGAAAAATGAGCTGCAGGTCCTTCATTCATGGTTTGGAGACTGATTAACTTTGGCTCCAGTCTGCATCAACACAGCGTCTGTTGGATGGAGGCCACGACGAGCTACAATATGACAGAGTTTCATGGCAGGGGGGGACGTCAGACTCAATCAGAAGAGGTTGACAAAGGGATTGTTCTTCTGTACAGTTCATGTCTACGTACAAAACATGTGCTGACTTCATAAAATAAAATACACAGTAATTTGTCTTGCATAACGAGATCTCCACAGTCCATTATCATTCTGCTGTCGGAGGGAAAACAAGAATCATCTTGGGTGGTGGAAAGAAAGAAAGAAAGAAAGAAAGAAAGAAAGAAAGAAAGAAAGAAAGAAAGAAAGAAAGAAAGAAAGAAAGCAAGCAAGCTTGTCTTGGGTGGCACATGTGGAGGGATTTCACTGACGAGATCATAGCCTCCTGGCGGCAGAGCAACGTGGGATCTTTTTTGGTTGATTGAAGACCAGGCGCGCCGCCACGTTCTGGATCCTCTGAAAGGGTTTGACTGTGCAGTCTGGGAGGATGTTACCTGTTAACAATATTTTTCTTCTAAATAAAGTCAGCTGGAAGCGTTAAAGTCACTTGGAGATTTTCAACCAACTTGTGGCACTAACGTCAAATAGCACCAGCTAAAGCTGATCTATCAGTTACGGATAACTAAACCAAGAGTTGCTGGCTAAAAATGACAAACTGATGTTTAATCAGCCACGGCTATGACTGTACACAGGACAGATGAAGCATGTACATGGACCCACAGCACTGATACACATTTGACAGCCGTCAGCGGGCTCGGCAGTGACAGCAGGTCACCAGAAACCTGTAATCAGTCTCACCTTTTGGACTCAGAGAAGCTGGCGGACAATAAAAAGCTTTTCTTTCTGGAGGCAGCGCTGCAGCCTGCTCTTTGAAAGCCACAAAATGCCAGCTTGTACCCTTCACTCAGAAAGCCAGGCGGTAATTCAGCCGATTGTCAACCTCGCTGTGTATTTGCATTTTTCAGACATCTGTTACCATGACAAGGGGAATGAGTAAGAGCGAGGACGCTGCATGTTGAAATGTGATGAAACATTTTAGAGCATAAAATCTTGCAGAGAAGAATCGTATCTGTAGATGGGTGAGAGCTGCTCCAGCTATAACCATAATGACAGGCGCTTAAGCAATCCAGAGAGGAAGAGGGGGGGGTTTAACGTGAGAAAGAGGAGGAAACGTAATATTATAGTACCTTATCACTGTGATGAAACAATAACTCAAAAAGAGGAAGCAGTGGGTGAGAAATAGATTGTGAAGATGAGGAAAAATAAAAGAAAGATAAAGAGAGATTGAATCTATTCTTCAGTGGTTTTCTTCGCTCTATGCCTCCTCTAGCTTAGTCAGCGGTCTCCGTAATGAATGGATGTTTCTGATCATTTTTCATATTGCTTTTTGTCTTCATGCATTTCACACACTCAGTTTTGCAGGAGGAATATCAGCCTCTGAAGTCCGGCTCTGTGGTGAGGGCTACGCTACGTTCAGCCCTCAATCACCTCGTCTAATGTTGATCTACGTCAGTAGAGTTTGATAGAGGCAATTACCTCTGAATTAGTCTGTTAAAGCAACATTACGTAGAGATTTGTTGCCTCCGGTCTCAGAGTGTATCACCACTATGTTCAGCTGTACTCGAGTATTTGTTCTGATTACATTACTTATGATCTAAAAACTAGCGTGGACACCTTTGCTAACAGCCAATCATCAACACCAACCACTAAAAGTCAGTCCCACATTTACTCTTGTCCGGCGGCTTCTTGCTCGCTCACTCTCTCCTTTTCTCTTCTTAGCTTCCTCCGTCAGCGTCCTCTTCACTCTCTTCTCCTCTGCCATCATGTCCATAGAAGCTGCTGAGCCTGGTTACATTGCCCGCTCATCCAGCTCCGGTTCTGGCACAACACCGTCCTCCTGTCAGCATTCCCCTAAAAACATCCTGTTTGTGGTGCTGCCCTGGTGCTCTGAGCCAATGACAGACTAAAGAATGGACGGCATGTCCGTGATGTCCCTCTTTAAGCCTTAATATAATGTGAACAGGTGAGTTGTATATAAATTCACCCTCAGTACAGTTGTCATGAACGGGGAAATTAGCTACAGAGACCAAAACTGTTTTTTGTACCAGGCTGTAAACATGTTTATTTCTGCTGTGAAGTTGGACATTTGGACATGGGGACTTATGGAGACTGACTCACTTCTGGAGCCAGCCTCAAGTGGACGTTAGAGGAACTGCAGTTTATGGCACTTCCTGTGTCAGCAGCTCCGGGTTGAAGCATAATTTAAAATGCTGCTTTAATTCTCCACGTGTTCAGAGCAGTGAGCGGTGTGACATGGGGTCAAGTTGTGTTTTTCAAGTCCATTAAGTATCTTCATGTGTGCATGACCACATATAGTCATCCAGGGTCCTCACACACACACACACACACACACACACACGGCCTGCAGTGCTGGAATGTAAATAAGTGGGTATTTCCACATGTTGCTATTTATACTTCTCTTCCACTGTATACTTCATTTCATCTGACAGCTTTTCATCACCTTTCTGTCTAGAGAAAACTGTGTTTAATGTGTCGAGAAAATTCTCCTTTTTTGGATAAAAAAAACGTCTTAGATCCGCTAGAAACAGATAAAACATGTGATGATCTTACAGACCATGATGCATTGCTCTACATTAAACTAGCCAACAAGATATAAAGTACAGTGGTCCCTCGTTTATCGCGGGGGATACGTTCTAAAAATAACCCGCAATAAACGAAATCCGCGAAGTAAGTTTTACAATTATTCTACATGTTTTAAGGCCGTAAAACCCCTAACCACACACTTTTATACACCTTTTTACACGCATTTTGTACAGTACTCCCTTAGTTAATCAGGACGCAGTGCGGTTCTCGCTTAGCCAATTTAGGACGCAGAACACAATGCGCGTTCATACTGCACAGTACGCCTTAAAAAAATGCATGCAAAATTACACAAAAAAAATCTGCGAAAAGTGAGGGACGACTGTCGTTCAGATGAGCTCAGCCTGAAACATCATCCAGGTTTTAGACAGTCTGCGGGGACGTCCAGTTTGGGGACTACGTCCACGGAGACGTCACAGAGATTACGTCCAGGTTTTAGACAGTCTGTGGGGACATCACGGAGACTCATAGGTCCTGATGTTCGCACTGTAAGATGATTTTTGAAGGCTGAGGTGTTGAAGTTTTATGAAGATTTCAGCGCTGCAGGATTTAATAGTGCAGTCTGCACTGATCCATGTAATCATTTTTATGATAGCCGTGATGTAATAAATCAGCAATGTGGACGATGAGTCAGCGTCATGATGCTCTGTGATGTGGTGGCCAGTGAAAGTGCGCTGTCACTCCTGCTTGTTAATTATTTATTTACATGTTTCAGATTGCCGCCTCTTATTTTTCATTTATTTAAACAAGACGAGATTTCTCTCCTCGGTTTGAGGCTGTTGCTGCATTCTGGGAAGTGTAGGATCAAGTGTTTTGTGTTTTGGGTGTTCTAGATATTTCAGGATATTTCTGCCTCTCCCGATGCATCACGTTGACGTCCTGTCAGTGAAGGCACAGACTGTATTTGGCCTTTTATTTTAGCCTGAGGAGTTAATTGAAAAACATGCATAACATAAATATATTATTAGACCAGCTGAGTGTTTCATATAATTAAATAAAAACCTGAATGTAACTGCAGCAACAAGGTTAGAAGAAACATCTATTTGCTGTCTTTTTGTTCCACAAAGGGTCCAAAGAGCAGCTGCCATATTGTAAGAGTGTGGGAGAGAGAGCGACACCACGCCTGCTGCAGAGTACATTCGTTCACCTGCGCTCTGCTTAACACCGTCACCCCTGAGCGAAGAGGAAAATCAGCTGTTTGAGTTCCTTACTGCTCCGTTTAAGCTGAAATGTTCCACAGCTGCAGGTATACAGAGTGTGTCCACTCCACAGTACCTGTATACGTCCCTAAAGACAGCTACAGCCTAAATACGTAGACCTGATTCTAAGGTGACTTCTTCCTTGTAGTTTGTATAAATCCAGAGAACTTTATTGTTGTTCGGAGTGTTCGAACATGTGAGAGAACTGCAGTAACTTTGGAGAGACAGACGGTCCAAATCGAGGCCGACATATTCTGACTTCCAGAAGTGAGTCAGTCTCCATAAGTCCCCATGTTCAAATGTCCAACTTCACAGCCTGGACTGACCCGACACTCACTGAGTGTTCGCCAAAGAGTCGGTGGGGAGGACTGAACGGTTTGCGCCTAGTTTTCCACAAAAATGTAAAGATATTTTTTCATGTAAGTTGCCAAACACACAACCTGCGACCACATTGTTTGTTACAATATGGTTTACTTCAAATTTCATCATCGTAAACAAACAGAAATACTGACCTGGCTCGCTGCCCAGACAGAGGCGGTTTTCCGGGGGAATGTTCGCCAAAGAGTCGGCATGGAGGACTGACTGAGTCACAGTGACTTTTTGACATGAATTCAAAGATCTTTTGTCATATAAGTTGCCAAAGACATTACTTACTACCACTATTATTACTGTTTGTTAGAACAATGTAGGTTGCTTGAATTTCCATCACATAATCACTGAAGATAAACAGAAGGACTTACCCGGGCTGTTCACCGAAGAGTCGGTGGGGTAGGACTGACTGGGTCACGTCAACTTGTCCACATAGATCTGAAAAATCTTTGTTAGAATAATGTGGGTTCATTGAAATTTCATCACATAATCTCCATCAGTAAAGAGAAGCACCCTCTTACCTGTTCTCTTGCCCAGGTGGAGGCCGTTTTCTGGGGTTCACCGAAGAGTCGACAGGGTCTCAGTGACTTTTAGACATTTATCTCTCCATATTATATCAGTTAATTTCTGTTCTGTGCTTCCACCCCTCATAGTAGAAACCTGTTACCGTAACCAAACCATACTTTTACTTTAATCATTGATCTCTACATCAGGCTGAACGTTAAAGCAACTCGTTGGTCCAGTATTTTTTTAAAAATGCTTTCATTAGAGTATCTGCTGGTGAGCTGCAGTGTCTAACCCACACTGGGGACGTTGGGTGGTGGTGTTGACGGTGTAAGGAGATGTTGTGGGTGGAGGGTATCGGAGGGTTGTCCACTTCACAACTTTAACGCAGCAACAACAGTCACACTTTATAATCAGAGTCAAGTCTTCGAGGAGAGCTTTGGCATTGTTCTTCGTTCATTTGAAATTCAAATGAATAAACACTCGGCACACTCATGCGAGTTTTACTGTACGTGTGAATTTATGCACAGCTTAGAAAAGCTGCTCAGGGGAGGTTTGAGGACAGACTGTCCTCTTCATTTTCAGAGTGTCTGAATAGACTTCCCGTCAGACGTCCGTTTGTCTTAATTGCCGTATGAATTATGTATAATCTTTATTGCTCCGTCTTCTCTCTCTCTTTTGTCAGCAGGAAGCAGAAGCTCACTTTTTTTTTCCTCCTTTGACACCATCAGACAAATGATTCACTCACCAGGAAGATCGGCGCCTTTTCTTTTTTTTAATATGACTCCATTAAGAGCGCCGCCCACACCGGTTCCTGGAGGACTCCTACATTGTGAGCTTCTCCCCCCCTGCGGGACCTTACGTGGGTGCTATTAACTCTGCCTCGCTGTGGGAAGCCTTTGTGTTGCTGTCTTTCACCGTCACTCCTGATTATTTCCACTCCGAGCCGACAAACGCGCCGCAGGAGCTGTCGTACCGCCGCAGGTTCTATACACCTGGAGACGCAGCGGGTCTTTAGGGTGCATCACATGAAGCCAAACACCTCAAACACACTTTAGATACTCATACTTCATGTGACGCACTGTAATAGATTACATGACCCAGCAGTATATGAAATACTTCCGTCGCTCCAATCCATTTATTTATTAATTACTTTGTTCAGGTGAATCAGATGAAGATATTAAGATGAGCAGCAGCGTGTGAAGTCACATCAGCTCCATATTTAGCACTTGAATGCATCAATAACACACAAACACTAATGTAATCTGTACCGACTGACTCACTTCTGGAGCCAGCCTCAAGTGGACGTTTGAGGAACTGCAGGTCCTGTCCGGTAGAATCCAGCAGTTGCGAAGGCGATGTCGGCCTCTGCTGCTTCGATCTGTCTCAAACAGCTTCATGGAAGTGAAATACTGATTGGCTGCAGTCGCTCGTTAGCCAGTGAGCCTGAAGACAGAGTCTGGAATAGTGATCAGATCTTTAATTGTTGTAATTAAATCATCGTTACACTTGTTTTGCAGTTCCTCGTCACTTTGCCTCCGTTTCAAACACTTCATCTGTTGTATTAAATCCACGCTGCACCTCCTCCTACCTTTCCTTCTCTTATTTTAGGTCCAATTTTCTTTTTTCTGTTTTTTCTGTCCACAGCTGACTCCCCCATGTTTCACCTCTCTTTTCGCTTCCCCGCCTCTTCCTCCGACTGGTTCACCTCCTCCTCTCCATCTAATGGAAACTGGCTTGAAGCTGCTAATGTTTTTTACTTTGTGATTTATGATTATTTTCACAGGGAGAAGCTCCACGGGGGGAAAAAAAGAGAAAAACACAGCGGTGTATAAAAGGTAAAGATGAGGCGTATGGAATCATTCCGGTCAGATTAGATCATGTTCACTGCGTTTAGTCTTTATCTGCAGCTCTGAGCTGAAATGAATTGTGTTTGTTGGCCTTTTCTGTCTCTTTCATGATCGATCTCGCTGTGGTTAATTCTGCCAGTCGCTTTCATTTCCGCCCCGATGTTGGCCAACCTTAATGGACGGACTGTTATGTCCTCTGTACAGTAATCTGAAATTAATGGCTGTCATCGGTAAATGTTTTTTTTTTTCAAGCTTTTAGTTTGTGTCACATGTGTGTGTGTGTGTGTGTGTGTGTGTGTGTGTGTGTGTGTGTGTCGTTCCTTCTTTATATTCTGCACATGCAGATCCTGCAGCTCAGACAGATTTCATATATTCTGGAGCCTCGGTGTCAAATAAATAACCTGCATCTCAAAATCAGTATAAACTTTAAATAACATGCATATTCTGTGTAAACTGAAGTGAAGATCTGCTCATATAAAACTGAATGTATCGCCTAACAAACAGGACGGAGGCCGGTGGATAGAAACGCGTGTACAGACTCATTTTCTTCGTGTTGTTTTAGAGTTTGCCTGCTCGATCTGCTCTGCAGTTGCCGTATAAAGCGTGGGAAGAATCGAGGCCTCACAGCGCTCGCATGGCCACAAAAAAAGACTGATGAAGTCAAAAATATGTTTCTTTTTAGTTATAGCGGAGTCCAGGCGCGACGCCAGCAGCATAAAGCTGAGACATGTCATGGAGGTATGAGGCTCCTTCAGTAGCTTCATGCACAAACACCAGACGGGACCGGGAATATAATTCAAACCTGAAGTCTAGACTGGAGAGGAAGAAAGGTTGTTTCTTATGGAGAACACAGTGTAGTTCACACACTTCACTCCGCCTGACTTCATTAATTCTGCTTTCTTTCTTGGACAGATGGCAGTGAACGGCAATGACAACCAGTCAAGTTGAAAAAGTGCCAAACATCCAGAAAGAAACCTCCAGAGAAATGTGTAAGCACGGCGCCTCCGACCCCCCGAAGAAATGCAGCGTCAGCGGGAAGCGACCTCGCACGACTAACAACACGAACGCCGAGCGAGCAGCCGCTCGTGTAAATATCCACACACCCAAAAAATCAATTATGTGCTTGTCGTAAAGTCACACAGTCTAACACACACTTCAAACACTCAACAGGTTTTCCAGAAACTCATCGTGCGTCGTGGCTGTTGTTCCCAAATCTGTTTAACACCTGGAGGTCCAGTGAATTCATGGATATGTAGAAGAACGACGACGAGTGAACATCAAACTCTGCTCCTCTTCTTGACAACACAAGACATAGCAGCCTGATAATATTACTTACGTCTGTCTTTCAGCCTTTTATTTCACCAAGCTCCTGTTCTGGCACAACACCAGCTCAGCTCCCGGCCCCAGGCCTGTAAACCTCTGTGTGTGTGTGTGTTCCTCTGTGCTCATCCTATTAGTCTCTGCAGAGATGTGGTCTGACATTTAACCATGTCACAACAGACCCCCCCGAGCGCAACAGCTAGCTACTTTCTAACAGGATAACATCCTTATTTGTTTGAACTGCACAGAATTGGATTATTGCGCACACACACACACACACACACACACACACACACACACAGACACACACACACACACACACACACACACTCTCTCCCTCTGGTTGGTGTTTTTCTTACATCCCAGATAAAACCAAAACAACCCCTGAGAGGAAAATCCATGTTACAGCAGCACAAAACACAAACTAACATCATGACCGTCTGCTGATCCACACTGACCTGTGATCAGGTGAACGGTGTCTCTGTCATTCGTACGTCTGTTCTCACACTATGTAACTTTGGGCTCCGGGTCGGGAGAAGTACGTAACGCTTTACGGCACTAAGTCACACAGCAGCAACTATTTCACTGGTTCTGGTGAAACTGGATCATATTTTATGGAGGAAATGTTTTCTGGTTTTCCCTCTGATGTCCTCCGGCTGCTCCGCCTCAACTCTCTGTGATTTACAGAGTTTATGATGGACAGTGAAGTAAACTGCTGACAGCTGTAGCTGCTGTTAGCTCATGTTAGCTCAGTCTGTTAGCTGCTGTTAGCTCATGTTAGCTTAGTCTGTTAGCTGCTGTTAGCTTAGTCTGTTAGCTGCTGTTAGCTCATGTTAGCCCATGTTAACTCAATCTGTTAGCTGCTGTTAGCTCATGTTAGCTTAGTCTGTTAGCCGCTGTTAGCTGCTGTTAGCTCAGTTTGTAAGCTGGGGGAAATGCTGATAGGGAGCGGAACCGGTGTCGTGCCAGAATCTGAGCTAAACAATGTAACCGGGCTCAGCAGCCTCTATGGACATAATGGCAGAGGAAGAAGAAAGTGAAGAGGACGCTGACGGAGGAAGCTAAGAAGAGAAAAGGAGAGAGTGAGCGAGCAAGAAGCCGCCGGACAAGAGTAAATGTGGGACTGACTTTTAGTGGTTGGTGAGAGCTTGGTGAAATAAAAGGCTGAAAGACAGACGCCGAGCTGGGCTGACTGCTGCTGGACTAGTCAGTGATATCAGCTGCTGCTGGGGACCTGGATGATGATTGGCTGTTTGATCAGAAGTAATGTAATCAGAGTAAATACTCGAGTACAGCTGAACATAGTTACACAGTGGGAGGTTGCCTCAGAACACGCTGTGTGTTATTCATGTTGTGTGTCACCTCGCCTGGCCCTTAGCTACAACACGTCACCCCGTCCTCCTCCTCAGCCGCTCGCCCGCTGACTGTCATCACTTACCCTGCAAAGCTGCAAAGCTGCAAAGCTGCAAAGCTGCATGCAGCATGAAGCTGTCGCCCGAGGCGGAGGGACAGTAGCCGCCATGAAAGCACCGCAGGCAACGAAGGAGCAGAGAGGGGAAACAAAGACAAACAAAGCGAAAGGCCAGCGCTCACCCGTTTCCTGTGGAGCTGCCACATGTTGCTACTCGTCCCACCCATCGCCATAGCAACGAGGTGCACAGGTTAATTTATCGTTGGTGGCAAAATTCATCCGCTGAAGCTCTAATGTCTGTCTGTGACGAGGATGGAGTCAGGATGTGGTTGAAAGCATGAAAGCCACAGTCAGCCCGGCTCGGCGTCACCAAGCTCTCACCAACCACTAAAAGTCAGTCCCACATTTACTCTTGTCCGGCGGCTTCTTGCTCGCTCACTCTCTCCTTTTCTCTTCTTAGCTTCCTCCGTCAGCGTCCTCTTCACTCTCTTCTCCTCTGCCATCATGTCCATAGAAGCTGCTGAGCCTGGTTACCTCCTCTTCTTCTTCCTGGTAGTCCATAACGCCTGTTGGTACAAACACTCAATTCGTCAGCTTGGCGGTGAGCTCAGAGCGACGGGTACCCGTCGCTCTGAGCTCACCGCCAAGCTGACGAACTGAGCTAACAGCAGCTACAGCTGTCAGCAGGTTACTTCACTGTCCATCATAAACTCTGTAAATCACAGAGAGTTGAGGCGGAGCAGCCGGAGGACATCAGAGGGAAAACCAGAAAACATTTCCTCCATAAAATATGATCCAGTTTCAGCAGAACCAGTGAAATAGTTGCTGCTGTGTGACTTATGATGGGGATTCCTCCAGGCCGTCTTTCTTCTGCAAAGATTACGTATCTTATCTCGCCTGGGAACGCCTCGGGGAATCTCCCGGGAGGAGCTGGAAAACGTTAAAGTTTTTTTAAAGCTTCCGGTGATCGTGGTCCAGTCAATCCGCGCTGTGTTTGTTGTGGCTCACACTGATTGCAGTTCAGCTCGGGGACTCACGCGACGGACTCTTTAAATGTTTT
Source organism: Larimichthys crocea (assembly GCF_000972845.2). NCBI lineage: Eukaryota > Metazoa > Chordata > Actinopteri > Sciaenidae > Larimichthys > Larimichthys crocea. Next base: position 31,465,637 of record NC_040018.1, on the reverse strand, counting down.
CCATCGTGCAATTTTAAATAACGCCCGTTCATGCGTTGCAGTCTTTAGAACCGAGCGGCAGCATCAATATGTAATCTGCCTGAATTATTCACAGCACTCTGCCTCCCATGTGATCATGAGTTCACTCAGATGTGATGTACAGTGACCGAGGCGGTAAGACACAACGATGCCACGAGACAAATATCAGGAGACACATAAATGCAGCGCCATGCTGGGCGTGGTTTGTTCTTCATGCAGAGAGGTGACGAGTTCAGGGTCGCGGATCGAAGCACGTCAGGCCGGGACTGAAGTTCACGTCTCATCCGGGTCGGCTTCAAACTCGGGCGCCTCGAAGGACAATTCAGGACGTGCCCTTGATTCTGGATGAAGAGCACACGTGAAGGTGTTGGGGGGCTTGGCAAACCTTTCGACCTCAGTATTGTTGTCGACGACGAAGTCTCCTTCAGAAAAGTTTTTATCAGACAAAAACAGGAAGAACCAGCAGCTGTACATTAGTTCTGGACTGTTTTCAGTGAAATATGAATCCACGTTTGGTGCAGCAGGACCGAATGAAGATAAAGGAACACCTCAGTGTGGCTCGCTGATGTGTTTTTAATGGACGGTGGAGGACGTGGCACAGAGGAAGAAGACTTGTCCTCCTTTAGCCGCGACCTTTACGGACGCGTTTTATTAGCATGAAAGATTCTTGTACATGTTTGCAGCTGCACTGAAGTCACGTTAAATGATTTATGAAGCATTGCTGACAGAAACAAACGATGTCAGGGTTAATATGGCGTCATAAAAAAGACATTAAAAATACCATAATGCCTCAGAGCTACGAATATACAGAGCTGAATATTCTTTCAAAGCACAGCGTGAGATCATCTGACACCTCAATGGACTTCATGATGTTCGGACATTCTCATTAAAGTTCAGTTTTATGTTTCAAGTTTGTGTCCATCTGTCCTCCAGTGTCTGTCCAACTCTGACAGAAAGTGTCTTCAGATGTTCTTCATGGTATTTTAGAGTTTGTCATTTCCTGATGAACCAGAAAAACTAATTTAACATCCAATCAAATGCTTTCTGTCTTCTGACGCCGCCAGAGCGGAGTACTTCCTGTTAGATCCGGTCTATGAGTGACTGTGAGGGCGGCTACAGTCATCTCTGTCCGGGCCTCACTGATCACTGTACAGAACCAGAACCACAGAGTTTTTATTCAAACTGGTTTAGATTTTACTCACAATATATTTGCTGCTTTTCACCTCTGATGTCCTCCAACTGCTCAGCTTCAACTCTCTGTGATGCCAGGAGCCAAACCCGGCAAGAAAACCACCTTGGTAGGCTGCTGTGTTCACTGTTAGACTGGACACTGCCGGTTCAGAGGTTCTGTCGCTGTGTTCACTTTTAGACTCGACACTGCTGGTTCAGAGGTTCTGCTGCTGTGTTCACTGTTAGACTGGACACTGCTGGTTCAGAGGTTCTGTTGCTGTGTTCACTGTTCAGGAAATTACAAACTCTAAAATACCACAAAGAAAACCTGAAAACACTGAAAACATGACTTTGTGTCAGTGTTGGACAGACCATGGAGGACGGATGGACGGATGGTTTGACTACATGGATTTAAATTAAAGATCTGTAAGTACCTTTAACCTTTGAGAGTCGCTGAAGCTGGAAACAAAGCGTCAACTCATCAGGAGGTGATAAAATGTGTCTTAATTACACTAAATTATGCCAATGGAAGATTTCAGCACATTTCATTCAAACACGTTCATAGTTTGAACAGTATAAGTCCTACATCACACGTACATCTGTCTATTAGTGGTATTTTAGGTGTGCATGTGATGATGTACTCCACATATTACTCTATTTTTCCATATTCATGTCAGTATACTGTATGCTTCATTCTGGTCAAAGGTCTTTGAAGCAGACAAAAATAATTCTCCTTAAACACTCTGACAGAGAGCAGCGGCTGTAAAATGTCTGGTCCCATTATTCTTCGTTCTCTAAGTGCTCACAGTCGATTCCACCCAACCCCTCCTCCGAAAAACAACAAGCAGCATTTATACAGTCTGACCACGTCCTTTATTCAACCTTTATATGAAGCGATTTTCAAAATAAGAGCATAGCACTGGGACACAACGGTACAGCAGCAGCAGAAGATAGAAGATACATGTTGATACAAGGCAATACTGAGCTGTGCTTGGTTAACTATTGTAAACTTAAAGTCCAGCTGAAATCACAGAAATCGTTTTAAATTTGTTGCCGATATCGTATTTGATGTTGTTTTATGGTGGAGCGGATGAAGGAGCAGAGAGACCACAGAGGTTGTAAAAACTCTGAAATCTATTAACGTACGACGTAGAAGCAAACCTCAAAGATAAAAACTTTGGGTACCCGGCAGTGTCCAGTCTAACAGTGAACACGGCAACAGAACCTCTGAACCGGCAGTGTCCAGTCTAACAGTGAACACGGCAACAGAACCTCTGAACCGGCAGTGTCCAGTCTAACAGTGAACACAGCGACAGAACCTCTTAACCAGCCGTGTTCCAGTCTAACAGTGAACACGGCGACAGAACCTCTGAACCAGCAGTGTCCAGTCAACAGTGACAACAGCGACAGAACCTCTGAACCCGCAGTGTCCCGTCTAACAGTGAACACGGCGACAGACCTCTGAACCGGCAGTGTCCAGTCTAACAGTGAACACAAGGCAACAGAACTCTGAAAACCAGCAGTGTCCAGTCTAACAGTGAACACAGCAACAGAACCTCTGACCAGCAGTTGTCCAGTCTAACAGGAACACAGTAACAGAACCTCTGAACCAGCAGTGTCCAGGCTAACAGTGAACACAGAACACCCAGAACTCTGAACCGGCCGTGTCAAGCAGCCCTCACAGTCACTCACAGACCGGATCTACAGGAAGCACTCCGCTCTGGCGGGGTGTCCGACGGAGAAAGCATTTGATTGGATGTTAAAATAGTTTTATGGTTCATCAGGAAATGACACAACTCTAAAATACCATGAAGAACATCTGAAGACACTTGTGTCCGAGTTGGACAGACACTGGAGGACAGATGGGAAGAAAGCTTGACTTCATGGAGACTTAAGTCGCCGACCAGCCTCTGTGGTCTCATTCTAACAGTGTTAGAGTGGATATTTACAAAACGTGTCGGTTAACCAAAGTCAAACCTAAAAAAAAATCATGCAGGTTAATTTCAGCTGGACTTTAAAATAAAAATACCGTTCATGTTGAAGCTAATACTGTACAAGAGTTGTTATTTTACATGTGTACAGAGCTGGACGCTTCACTCGAGCTTTCAAAAGATCATTTTTAAAAACATGCAGCTCACACACATTCACACACACACACAAAATCTGATCAGCTCAGAGGAGGCGCACCTTCATCAGCTCATCAATGGGGTCACATACAATCTGTATTGCTTGCTGTCCATCGAGTTCATTAAATATAACAAATAATCAAACACACCTTGAACCTGCAGGTCGACCCTGTTCAGCTCGTTTGGGTCGTTCTCCATCAGGAGGTTTTCAGAAGCTTTTTGTCCTCCTTTGTTAACTTGCTCAGGTTTGGTTATTTCTCCTGTTTATGTGCTTTTAAATATGTAAAGGGTGTTTTATTTTGAAATTCACAAGAGTTCTGTGACTTCCTGTCCGCCGATCTGCTGAGAGCCGGAGCAGAGATGTTTCTTCGTCACCGTCATCGTCTAGTTCAGGGGTTCTTAACTTTTTTGATCTCGGGGCCCATTCCAATATGAACACTGTACCGGTTTAACTAACTGATCTCCCTCTCCGTTTGATTTGTATAATAACAATCAAATCTGCTAAGTTAACAAGCTTGTCAATAAATGACATGATAGAATGTGATCATCACGAAGACATGTACGGAAACCTGCACATACGAGACCCCGAACAGGCTCCGTCTTTGAGCCGTGCTGTTGATTTATATATTTTTTGTTGCTGTAGTAAAAATATTATTAGGGCCCGAGCACCCAGCAGCTGGGCCCTATTCGATTTCGAAACGGCTGGAACGACGTTTAAACAGTAAACTGCATTTCCGCCGGCCCATATCCCCCCGCAAACGAAAAAAAAGTCTTCTTGGTGCCTGACTCCGTGAAGCGTACGGCGTCCAATTTTTGTCAATCATGTGGATCTTCCGGTTTTGGCCTCAATTGCCCAGGGGTCGCATTTTGATATGAACTCCTCCCCAGGATTTCATCCGAGATGTGCTTGAAAGTGGCGTGTGGTGTTCTCAAGGCCTCAGTTATCCAACAATTCACATTTTCATCAGAGGGGGGCCGTGAAAGAGTCAAAGTCAACGCTGGCCGATTTTTTCGGAAAAAAAATGGACTATTACTTTTGGGCTGCTTTCGGGACAACGTGTTGGGCTATTCATATACTTTTGTCAGAGTTGTCTGAACTTCTTGTGGTTGTTAAGACCAATATTAGTACAATTCGGCTGCATAATTATTAGGGGGTGGGGCAAAAGCGCTCTATAGCGCCGCCCCCTTATAATTTTTCTTTGAACAGCCCCGCCCACAGTTTTGGACACAGAATTATGAACCTCAGCCGAATTGTAGAACAGGGCAGGACCTACAAAAAAGTCTCTTGCAGCAATGGGCTACAATGAACAGGAAGCAAGATATTATTTTTGGTGTTTTGGGCTGGTTGACAAGGGGTCATGTTTGACGAACTCCTCCTAGGGATTCATCCAATTCCTTCACAACTTGGTAGTTGCGTTCACGTAGACTTCCTGAGTAAAAGTTATCAAAATCATGAATTTTCAGGAAACTGTGTGGGCGTGGAGGGATCTATGCACATTTCGACATTGCGCACATTTCGACGTGCGTACATCTGCTGCAGCTTTAATTTAGTATTTTTTTGTTGTGTTTGATTTTCAAAATAAAACACCCAGTGCAAACTTGACGATTCAAAGTGTTCCCACGGTTTGAGAACCAGTGACCTAAATCAACGTGCGCTGACGTCACTTTTAGTTTTCAGGAGAGAAAAATAACATTAAAGGAGGATTAAAGATTAAAGGAAGCCTGAGGGGGGGAAGTGAACATCACGTTCACATGTAGATTTTGCCATCTTTCATGCAGCGTCTGCTCATTCTCGCTCTAGTTTTCCCCCCTCCGTTAACGCCTCTGGATGTCACCTAATGAGCAATTCCCAGTGAGAGGTGTAACATCCAAGAGACGAGGGAATACAGAGAGAGAGAGAGAGAAATCTCCATCCATTATCCCAAGATAGAGCTTTAGATGGAGGAAGAACAAGCGAGAGGGGAAACAGAGGCGCAGAGAAGAGGACGCTCACATTTCTCCTGATCTTTTGTTTCTTGACTGCCCATTTTATCTCCGATAAAGGACACTTAGTGATATTTGTTCTCTTCCAGTAAGACCCTTAGGCAACTCATGCAAACACACGAAAACACTTTTAAATTACTGAACACAGACCCTGTGTTCTCTTGACTTCCGTTTCAAAATATAATTAAATCAGAGTCATTGAATGTACAATTACGCCGTATTCTTAAATAACATTAAAGTTAATTGATTCAACCGCTTGACTGTGGCTTTCTGAAATCTGCTGCTGTGACTCAGATAACGGCATCCAGACGAACACTAAGAGGAGAGAAAATGGACACAATGTCCTCCTTTAGTGTACGAGTCTTTAAATGTCGATGCTGAAGAGGGTGAGTCCTGGTCAAACACAGAAAGCCGGCGCTTCAAAACAAACTTCCCTTTCTAGAAGAATGTACCCTTCGTGTCCCGGCACAGTATCCTCTTGAAGGCCTTCCTGAAGTCATTGTTGAAGATGGTGTATATGACCGGGTTGAGGCAGGAGTTGCAGTAGCCGATCCAAAAGAAGAACTTAAACAAAGGTTCGGGGACGCTGCAGGTCTCTGGGCACACCGCCTTTAGAGAATAAGTGAAGAAGAATGGGAACCAGCAGATCACAAACACTCCCATCACTACGGCCAACACGAAGGTGAACCTCTTCTCCCGGTTCACCATCGCCTTGCGGCGGGATATGGGCGTCCCCTGAATCTGTGGTGTTTCCTCTGCTACCAGTTTGATGCCGGACGATGTGGCTATTGTGTTTTTGTATCTGCAGGCCAGGTTTTGCACCTGACCTTTAAACCCTCTGCTTTGGGACGATCCCGCGGTTTGCTCGTCGGTCTTGTTCGCATCTTGCTCGCCAACACCCTCAGATCCCTCGGAGCTGGAGGTGTTGTCGGGGAAGTCTTCGCCTCTTCGTCGGATGTGTTTGGGACTCTTTGTGGGGAACAGCTGTGAGGATTTCACATTGGGGAACTGAGGTGGATTTTTGGACTGGAACGGTACTTAAATGAGTGTCCGGGCTCGTGGTATTCCTGAGTGGGTTATGCAGCGATGACCGGGTTGAATCCAAGTCAGACATTTTGATGAAGGTTTTTTCTTGTTGGCTCCCGTTCCGTTGTGACTCCTCAGATAACTTCACCGTAGGCTTGCTGTTTTCCACATTGGCCTTTCCTCCCGCTAACGCATTATGCTTCTGTCCGGGCGGGCAGCGTGTATGCTGCTTAGCGATCTGATAGATCCGAACATACACCAGAATCATGATCACACAAGGGGCGAAGAAAGAGCCGACAGTGGAGTACAGGATATACCAGCGTTCGTCGTTCAGCTCGCACACCTCTTCCCTTCTTTTGCTCTTGTCCTGGGTGAAAAGAGGGGGAAAGAGATGACCGCCGAGATCAGCCAAACCACAATAATGGCCGCTTTGATCCGTTTGGGAGTACGTTTGGCGCCGTAGGACACGGGCCGGGAGATTGACAGGTAACGGTCCAGTGCTATTGCGCACAGGTGCACAATGGAGGAAGTGCAGAACAGAACATCCAGCGCCAGGTAGACTTCACACCAAATGGAGCTGAACGCCCAGTACCCCTGCAGCTCATTAGCCAACGAGAAGGGGATAACAAGCGTGGCCACTAAAATATCCGCCGCAGCCAGCGACACCAGGAACAGGTTCTGAGCCCCCGTGAGGGATCGCGACGTCAGGACGGCGATGATGACCAGGATGTTTCCGACGATGGTCACGATCATCATGAAGGTGATGCTGATGGCAAAGGCTGCGGTGGCCTGCGGGGTGTACGGCGAGGTCCTGGCGGTGCTCTGGTTGCAGGGGAGTCCGCTGAGCTCCGACGGGCAAGGTGCATCTGATGCAGCTTCCATGGCGGTGACGAGGGGAGATTTTAAGAATGGTCTCTTACAGAGTGAGAGGCAGCAAAAGGGTGTTTCGATGGTAGACCATTGAAAACCAGGATTTCCCCGGTAAGAGGAGGGACCAGATGGTTGTCAGTCAAGGCGAAGCCATGAGGAAGATCTGCAAGAGAGACACATTTTATGATGAAGACACGAGTAGAATCCTTTTACTTTTAAGATACTTCTACTTTATTCATTTTTAATTTTATAACACTTTATGTTTCTACGACATTCTAAATCATTTTAGGTATACAAAAGAAACACCTGGACGTAGTCTCCGTGACGTCCCCACGAATGTCTAAACCGGACGTAGTCTCCGTGACGTCCCTGCAGACTGTCTAAAACCTGGACATGTGTTCCGTGAAGTCCCTCAGACTGTCTAAAACTGGACGTAGTCTCTGTGACGTCCCCACAGACTGTCTAAACCTGGACGTAGTCTCCGTGATGTCCCCGCAGACTGTCTAAAACCTGGACGTAGTCTCCATGACGTCCCCGCAGACTGTCTAAAACCTGGACGTAGTCTCCGTGACGTCCCCACAGACTGTCTAAAAACTCGACGTAGTCTCCGTGACGTCCCCGCAGACTGTCTAAAACCGGATGTAGTTTCTGTGACGTCCCCCACAGACTGTCTAAAAACCTGGACGTAGTTTCTGTGACGTTCCCACAGACTGTCTAAAACCTGGACGTTTCTAGTGTTGTGACGTCCCCACAGACTGTCTAAACCTGGACGTAGTCTCTGGACGTCCCACGACTGTCTAAAACCTGGACGTAGTCTCCGTGACGTCCCCGCAGACTGTCTAAAACCTGGACGTAGTCTCCGTGACGTCCCCACAGACTGTCTAAAACCTGGACGTAGTCTCTGTGACGTCCCCACAGACTGTCTAAAACCTGGACGTAGTCTCCGTGACCTCTAGGCCGTTTTCTTTCATGTTTGAGGAACTGCAGTTTTTGGCAAAAACCACAGAGGTTGCGACATTCTTTGGTTGCATTTCATTCAGATTAGTAGAATTTTGACCCACGCTGACATGGGCGAGTTCCTCTTTAACATTGCTTAAACTTTACAGCAACAAAGTTGCCTCATGAGATACCAGAGAAGAAAACACACAGATAAACATCTGAGCATTCTGAACATTAGCTACGGAAGTTTCTGCTCTAACATGAATACATCTTTAGTCTGGACGGTGTTGGTACAGTCCCAGTGTTGTTGTTGTTTTCACAATGATTTTATCACCAGAAACCATTTCCTGACTGAGACGTGTCTTTATCTTATCTCTATCTTTCTTCAGCTCGTTCTCACTTTATTCATGTGCAGTGCTGCTTGAAAGTCCGTGAATCTTTCGACTTGTAGGGGGGACATTTTGTAAACCTTTCTGGGGTCAAAGTTAGTGAACCCCGAGCTGTGCTGTTAAAGCAATCAGGGGACTAATTAACGAATGAAATGAACCAGTGACATGACAGAACAAACAGGCTTGATCTGACCTCAGGAGACCTGCAGAGAGGAGGATCACTGACTGTAGAACAGCGTATGAGTGAAGTTGGACATTTTAACATGGGGACTTACGGAGACTGACTGAAGTGGACGACAAGAGGAAGTGCAGTGTTTGGCTGACTGATGTTAAATCATCGTTTTTCTTCCGTTGAGGTTATTTTTGTATTTTTTACTTCACAGCCCTGTGATGAACTTACGAGGATAAGGTTTTATTTAAAATCTGAACATTTAATGTGCAGAACAGGACAGGAAGCTCTGGTGCTGATATGAGTGTGCAGAGCCTGGAGGGGTGATGATGATGGGCGGTGAACACAAGTGTTCATCAGAGAAGCCTCTGAGCGGTCTGTGAACGCACCATGAAACCTCTGGATATGGACTCTGATGAGTCTTCGTCTCTTTTCAGTTCCCACATCATAGCTGCTGTTTAACAGACGGCGTGCTGGTGTTCAGGTGTTTGTAATAAAGAGTAAATGAAAGCTGTACTCACTGCGGCGTGGAGCTCTTCTCCTCAGCTGCGTCACTCTGTGCCAAAAACTTGTAAACTTTATTTTTCATGCGCAAATACGCAAAATTTCGGTAAAAACTAACCCAGAAACAAAAAGGTCCACTCAGGATGGTGTGATCTCAGACTGGGTCAGAACAAATACACAAACGGAGATCCGGTTTAGATCCGCGGAAACGCAGAAAAAAAATATCATAAAAAATGTCGACACAAAGAATAAAAACAGCTGATGGATCCGCGCGCACAGGGCTCCGCGTTTATATCCCGGTTTGTGTGCTTCCAGCCCGGACACCGGAGACAGACTCCGCTCGCTGAGGGAGATGTGGAGGAACTGATGCGGATGTTCACCGGACAAACGAGGACGCGCCTTTTTACGCGCAGCTTCACCGGGACTCCAAACGGTCCACAGCCCGGACTGTGCGCTTCAGCACCACAAGTTTTACTCCAGGACTGAACTTTAATACAAATGTAAAGTGTTTTAAATAATCAGCAGGTGAAAAGTGAAGATCCTTTTTATTTATGGTGAAATGTCTTCAGCTCATGCAGTGAGGGACAGAAGTCAAATGTGTGTGTGTGTGTGTGTGTATAGATATATACATAACATTACATATATTCACTATCATTATTGTAGCAAAACACTATGAGTACAGTGGTAAGTGTAGCTTGTCAAATCTGTTCAGCAACTAACGTGATCTTTGTCCAGCTCCTGTTCTGGCACGACACTGACTCCACGCTCCGGGTCTGTAAACTCCTCCTCCTCCTCCTCCTCTTCTTCTTCTTCTTCTTCTTCTTCTTCTTCTTCTTCTGTTTACAAACACTAACCCCAAAACCCGACCGGACACGTCTCTGTCTCTGTTCTGTTGTTTCAGAAGCGTTTCTCCCTCCACACTTTGTTCACTGGCTCAGATTTGTCATTTTCCTGGTTCATGTTCTTCTAAATGTGTGAACATGCTGCGTGCTTCATTTATTTCTCCTTTGTCCTTTGTTTTATTTTGAAAATCCACAGGCTTCTCTGTGCTGTTTCTATGTCTGGCTTCCTGTCAGCTCGAGCTGCTCTGTGTTAAATTGATGTGGAGTCCGTCAGAAATAGAACAGAGCCGAGCTGAGGCCCGCTTCTGGGACGCTTCTGGGACCACGGCGGAGCCGGCAGGGTTGGAAACATTGACTAGAACGGCTGCGTATGGGCCCCGGGTGTGAAGGCTCAGTCCTGGTTGTGGCAGCCCAGGGTTCAAACCCGACCTGTGGCTCTTTCCTGCATGTTGTTCCTCGTCTCGCTCCACATTCCTGTCACTCTTCAGCATCTCTGTCAGAAATTAAAGCCTGAAAAGGCCAAAAAAAATCTTTAAATAAATAGAATGGCAGCATATCGCTGTGTGTCTGCGCCTGCTGGTTTGGGGGTAAAACTCTCCCGGTGCTCTGAGCTCAGCTAACAGACTGAGCTAACAGCAGCTACAGCTGTCAGCAGTTTACTTCACTGTCCATCATAAACTCTGTAAATCAGAGAGTTGAGGTGCTTTTATACTCAGTAACTACGTGGCTTAACAATGTTAGCGGAGCTCTTGGGACTCTTCGTCTCTACATGACATGAGACGCTTCATGGAGCTTTCCTTTGAATGTTTCCTGGACTCTGAGCCTGCAGTGACCACGCTGCCGTATCTGAAGAGCTGGGAGTGAGAATCTGTTGGTGTTTAAAATCATCTGTTTGACACAGTAATCATGAACTGACATGAGTCCATGTGATCCTCTTCAGATCACATTAACAGATGACAGTCGTCTTCATTAACTCTTTATATAACAGCCTTTTTTTAAATTAAAGGACTACTGGAGCTTCACGTTTCGATTTGAAACTTATGATTGTTTCCGTTTTAATAACAGAAAATGATGCCGGCGTTGAGTTGAATATCTAATGTAATGTCATGTAAATGTATGCACATTAGGAGCTTCTCTGTGGGTGGATGCATGCAGGAGAAGATTAATGTTCTGGTAGCTACTCCATCTGAATTTGTCACAGCAGAAACAAACGAGACTTTTCTCCGCTTTTTGTTTGGCGGATTAAATTCACAAAACGTTTGCACCTCTTGTTGCTTCAACACAGAATTTAAATGGCTCAAAGTGATGAAACACGGTCGAGGTTCGATTATAGTGATCATACACAACAGGGGCGACACCACCTCCTCACTCTCAAACATGGCGGTTTGGTCAATGGCACTACGCTTCAGGTGACTGAGGTAGGAAGGTGAACCGGTGCCGCTCTGGTCGTTCCAGTCACTACCCTCATGTTAAGCCTCAGCAAAGTCCTACACCCTCCCCACATTATCACAACACTTCCTACCGGTTCATGGAGAAATCAAGGCCTGCTTGTTGGGCACAGGCTGGTGAACTTCGCCAATGCGAACCACAGACCTCAGCGTTTGGTTTCCTACAAGGCAAACCCCTCTGCAAACTGCAGAGTCCAGCAGGGGGTCTGTGGTATCCTTCAGGTGAGCCAGCACCAGTTTCATGACTGCAGACGTCAGGCCTCTATCCATAAGTCGTGTGATGGAGGGATTTTGTTTTTTTGTGTTTGAAGCTTGAGGGGACTTCACACAGCTCCAGTGAAGATCTTCAGCAGAGACTTTCAGGCAGGACGTCTCACCATCTTGATAAGCAAGCAGCTTATCTGCCTGTACGTCGAGATAAGACGCACCATGCAGCGATCAGAGAGGATGCCTCGTTTGAGTTTTAAGTAAAGTTTGCAGGTTTTTAACACGACACGGCAGGATCAGCTCATCTCATCTGTCAGTGTAGCTCCACATGAAAAACAACCTTCATGTGCACAGTCAGTTTTTTAATTCTTCTTAAACATGTTCTTTCCTGACATGCAGGAAAAGTTTCAAAATCTCGGCTAACTGCAAAATATTTATCTCCAGCAACGTTTATTGTTATGCAGGTAAGCTGGTGGAAAATTGTTCTGACATTTACGCTTGACATATCGTAACAGACAACAGTCAAACAGTGAAGCCGAGAGAGCAGCAGTCTATTAACCGTGAAGTTGAGCTGACAGAATGAGGACGACACTTTGAGCTATACAGACAGACGTTTATCTTTTAAGGCAACATTTATCTCTTCTTCTCTGCCATTATGTCCATAGAGGCTCTGTTATATTGCCCACTCGCCCAGCTCCGGTTCTGGCACGACACCAGCTCCGCTCCCTGCAGTGCGTGTGGTGCAAACACTAACACTCCCGGTGGACACAGTCTGGGCATTTGGTAAAATACTATTTTCATGTTACTGTTTCTTGAGTTAGCATTCACATGCCAGTGAAGACAAATCTATCAGATACTGGTTTTATTGATAATTAGTTCAACCACAACTCAGTCTGTTCTCTGATGGTGTTACGTCGCCCTCTGCTGGCAGCATTCAGGTGCTGCAGTGAGCTGAGGCAGCAGTCAGTGTGAGATCTTCCTCTGGTTTGTTGGCAGAGCGTGACCTTCGTTCATGGGCCTGAGGGCCGACACCACATTGTGCAACATGTTTGCGTCTTTCGCCTTCTCCACATCAACGCTCTCCTCCTTGACCTCCTTTTTCATGCCACCTGGAAAAGAGTAGAGAGAGACATGAGAAGCTGCAGCTCTATGGATGTCAGTCTGCCACACCACATTTCAAGAGCCGTGACCCAGTCTTGTCGTGCTCGAGATTGGTCTATATCTCAGCTGCATCTTTACTCTGTCCTGTGTCAGACGAAGACGTCACGTGTGGGCCGTCAACTCACCCTGCCCCTGTCGTTAGGTTCACATGGGTGTGTTGAACCTCAAGCTCGGGTAGGTAAATTATTAAAGCGGTACAATGTCCCTTGTGACTTGTTCTGTTCTCTTTGAGGTTATTGGAGATTGGGACTCGTTAATTTGGATTTTACTGTAGGAGTTGAGGTGGAGTTCATTTTGAACCAGACGGATCAGATCAGGATGGATGCAGTAAACGTACCACAGTTGTAGAGATGGCGAACTTTCTCAATGTCCGTCTCTGTCATTCTGACCCTTTGTCCCATGTTCTTCGCGTCAGTGTTGGGTACGATGGTGGGCAGTCCGTTCGCCGAGAAGAACCCACTGGAACAAGAATTTTTTAAAAGAAGGTCACAAAATAACATTTACAGAGGAAGAAATGGCTTTGCACACTTTACCTTCCGTAGTGCATGATAGAAGCAATGTCATAACGGAGATCAAAGGTTTGGCCATGTTGCTTTTTGAAGTTTTTCTCCATCCCTGAAAGACATTTTTACTCAAATCACAAAAACAGGATTAAGCTTTAACACCGAGAATGGACTTTACAGTGAAGTACATCTGAAGCTGAACCCCAAGGGTAGGCAGTTAGTTCTTGTTTGCAGTATACTCATGTATGTGCAGGTATCTTTATACAACATGTCTCGATTAGTTACCTGCCATAATGTTGTGGGGAAGAATTCTGATGTACTGCTCGCGGTCTGTCCTCGTGTGTTCATGATGGAAACCCAGAGCGTGAAGGATCTCATGGATGATGTTACCCACCTTGCACGGGGGCCCGATAAACACAGATTGCTCGCCGCCAATGAAGCCCACATATGAGGCGCAACTAGAACACAAGAGGTTACAAAAATACATATTTTAGAGCTGAAAAGGTTTAAAAAGGAAAGATATCCAAATGTTCCAGCTTCTCTTGTGATACTTTTCTTTGCCTTGTTATTATAATGTCTCTTTGGACAGTTGGTCGGACAAAACCAGAGGTGGAGAGTAACCAAGTAAAAGATCTGAGTACTTCTACTTCTGGACAGAAGATGTGGAGACGTCACCTTTTGTTTCTAACAGGTTGGATCTACACTTTCTGTCCCTCAGCGCAGCCACAATAACTAGCCTTTGTTTTCAATCAATGATTGGAGAAGTTACCTCGTTCATAATAGAACGATAAAACCAGGATACTGTGGCTGGTGAACACCTGATCCAGGTTTATGAACATACAACATGACCAAGTTGGGGACAGCGTTCTAGGACTGGGGCATATTCATTGTGGTTCTTTGCTCTTCCTTGAAGAGTCACTTCTAGTTCCTCATGGATGCTGAGGGTTTCTGACAAACCCATACCTTCAAGTCTCTCATGGACAGATTGTCCATGTCAAGTCACAGGGGTAAGGTAACAAAGTCGTGGGTTGCTGGTCATCCAGTTGCACATCCAACCCGCAAGACCTGGATGCTGGTCTATACTGGATTCATCTGAAGGTTTTGGAGCTGGAGCGGATCCTTGACGACCGCTCTCACATCCATGATTAATACACTATCATACGCATGTCATTTATTGAGTAGTTTTGTCTTGGGAATAACATTTCGTAGACGTTAGTCGCAGCTCTACATTCTTTACTCAATACTAAAAAGGTTTCCATACCCTTTGCTGGTTTTGAAGAGCAGGTAGTTCGTCTCGGAGGTTCGGTTGTGGAAGGACACACAGGTGTGTTCGGACACCATTGCTATCGCAGAGACGATGTCGTCTGTCTGACTAGCTGGAAAACACACGAAAAACAAAAACAGGAAACTAGAAAGACTCCTGCGAGGAGGAGGGACATGGACCAGATCATGTGACGGCAGACTGCGTACCCAACTCTGGACTGATGACATACGGTATCTCCAGTGTCGGCCACGTGCTTTCCACTGCGTTCCTATCGCTCTGTTGGGTCAAACAATCAAATTTAAATTAACAGCCAAATATATGATCTAGCAAATGAATTGATGGCGATTACAGCCGTATGGACTAACCCAAGAATAACCGATAGAAGTGACACTTTTAGTCACTAAATCTTTAAAAATATTGATTACAGTTTTTATTGGATCATTTCCTGTTGGTATTGAACAGCTATGCTGATTCCTGAAACTCAAATTTGGGGGTTTAATCCAACAGATAGTGTAGAGGAGCATTATGGGAAATGTAGGATCAGAGTCAAAGTATCTTGTTGAAAGCTGACCGTTCTTCGTGCTGAACTTTGCGCAGTTATACATTTTAACTTAATACAATTAGAAATAAATTGAATAATGATCTTCTTGTTTTACTCACTGACAGCACCATGTCTCCCTCCAACACTGCCTGGTTCTTGGCCATCAGCTCTGTCCGAATGAGGGAACAGAAGGTAAGATGAATACAGATTTTACTTGTGCTGGGGGGTGAAAACACTGACAGTATGGCACCACCTTCTAACGTCTCTGGATTAGACTTCATGTACTCCATCGCCCTCGTGAACCAGTCTTCCTCCAGTGCTGTGAAAACACACGAGTACATTAAAGAAATCTGATGAACGTCAACATAGCGACGGTCAGACCAATCTTTACCTTCTTTGTCTTCCTGTATCGGCCTGGCATGGACTTGAACAAACAGAAGTGCAGTGAGCAGCAGATGCAGCATGGTCTCAGAGGTCAGCGCTCGGTGCTTCCAGATGCTCGTTAGTCCCGTTAACTGAAATCACCTGTGAGCTGCTGCCTCATTTATTCACTGCACCTCAGAGGGAAACACTAAAGTCAGACAGACAGAGTGTGCTTTTGCTACTTTTCCTGAAGTGAAGTATCTGAATATTTCTTTCACCGCCACCAATATAAAAATACTGATTATGGCTGCTTCAAAGCTGCAGAATTAAGAGCGTGGACATTTTGATTGACAGGTGGGTGTCGTCATAGGTGTCTGGTTTCAGTAAAAAGGCTTTGTTCAGTCCGCCTCAGCTCCACCCACGCTCCATCTCTTCGCCCGTTTTTAGATTAGCCGGGAGCCGGTGGAGGCAGGATTGCCAAGAAGATGGAGACGACCAGAGACAACACACTGAGCTTCACAACAGCTCTTCAGAAACGCGTGGGTGACGTCACAGAGACAATATCAGTCAGTTGATCTGAACTGACTGATACTCCGTCCCTTTTAGGACTTTTTAGACACGCTGAGTCTTTTGTCTGTTTCCAGACATTTGAATATCTGTTTCTACATTTTCTGTGTGTGTGAGTGCAGAGGGCTATAACTGCACGTTATTGTGCAATCCTGGCGTTGTGTAACAACAATAAAGCTGAACCTTAAACCCTTGATAAGCCCTTCCTCTTCTTCCTGCTCTCAAACACAGCCAGCTCCACCCTGCTCATGTTTCCTTGTTCCCTCCCCCTCAGATCTACAGTTTGAAGATGGGTGGAACCAACATGTGCTGACGTGTCAGCTGACAGGCCGCATGTTGTTGAGATCAGAGCTCAAACTAGTTTCATTTCTGAGGAAGTCAAACTCAGACAGTCGTAGACGCGGAGAGGAGAAATGGCGCAGAAAGGAGTTCAGCTGGACCGGGAAACCTTCTCTTGTCCGATCTGTCTGGATCTACTGAAGGATCCGGTGACTACTTCCTGTGGACACAGCTACTGCATGAACTGTATTCAAAACTTCTGGGATGGAGAGGATGAGAAGAGAATCCACAGCTGCCCTCAGTGTAGGCAGACCTTCACACCGAGGCCTGTCCTGAAGAAAAACACCATGTTAGCAGCTTTAGTGGAGGAACTGAAGAAGACTGGACTCCAAGCTGCTCCTGCTGATCACTGCTATGCTGGACCTGAAGATGTGGCCTGTGATGTCTGCACTGGGAGAAAACTGAAAGCTCTGAAGTCCTGTCTGGTCTGTCTGGCCTCTTACTGTGAGAAACACCTCCAGCCTCATCATGATGTAGCTCCATTAAAGAAACACAAGCTGGTGGAGCCCTCCAAGAAGCTCCAGGAGAACATCTGCTCTCGTCATGATGAGGTGATGAAGATGTTCTGCCGTACTGATCAGCAGTGTATCTGTTATCTCTGCTCTGTGGATGAACATAAAGGCCACGACACAGTCTCAGCTGCAGCAGAAAGGACTGAGAGGCAGAGAGAGCTCGAGGTGAGTCGACTAAACATCCAGCAGAGAATCCAGGACAGAGAGAAAGATGTGAAGGAGCTCCAACAGGAGGTGGAGGCTATCAATGGCTCTGCTGATAAAGCAGTGGAGGACAGTGAGAAGATCTTCACTGAGCTGATCCGTCTCATGGAGAAAAGAAGGTCTGATGTGAAGCAGCAGGTCAGATCCCAGCAGGAAACTGAAGTGAGTCGAGTCAAAGATCTTCAGGAGAAGCTGGAGCAGGAGATCACTGAGCTGAAGAGGAAAGACGCTGAGCTGGAGAAGCTCTCACACACAGAGGACCACAACCAGTTTCTACACAACTACCCCTCACTGTCACGACTCAGCCAATCTACAGACTCATCCAGCATCAATATCCGTCCTCTGAGGGACTTTGAGGATGTGACAGCTGCTGTGTCAGAGCTCAGAGATAAACTACAGGACGTTCTGAGGGACCAACGGACAAACATCTCACTGACAGACACTGAAGTCCATGTTTCACTGTCAGGACCAGAACCAGAGCCCAAGACCATAGCTGAGTTCCTAAAATATTCATGTGAACTCACACTGGATCCAAACACGGCATACAAACAGCTGTTATTATCTGAGGGGAACAGGAAAGTGACATATACGAGTCAACCTCAGTCTTATCCTAGTCACCCAGACAGATTCACTTCATGTTGGCAGGTCCTGAGTAGAGAGAGACTGACTGCACGTTGTTACTGGGAGGTGGAGTGGGGAGGAGATGGAGTTTATGTAGCAGTCACATACAAGAACATCAGCAGAGCAGGGATCTCAGATAAATGTGTATTTGGACGCAATGACAAATCTTGGTCGTTATATTGTTACAAAAACAGTTATATCGTTTGTCACAACAAAGTCCAAACTCCCGTCTCAGGTCCTCGGTCCTCCAGAGTTGGAGTGTACCTGGATCACAGTGCAGGTATTCTGTCCTTCTACAGCGTCTCTGAAACCATGACTCTCCTCCACAGAGTCCAGACCACGTTCACTCAGCCTCTCTATGCTGGACTTTATGTTTTGGGGGGATCTGCTGAGTTTAGTAAAGTGAAATAGACAGAAGTCATTGAAGGGACAGTGGGTTAAATTCTGTTTTAAATCTGAAACTCATTCTGTCTCCATGTTTGTTGCTGAGAGCTGATTGTTGTGGCATTTCTTCACTGCGCAGAGATCACCTGTCAATCAAACATTATGGGCGGTACTTTGACGTCTTTGACGAGTCAGGTCTGCGCTTTGTCTCCAGTGTATCTCTCCCTCTCCTCTGGTACCATGAGTTACTATGGTTACGTGGGTGCCCTGAAACCTTATAATGATTCTGAGTAAAATCTCAAATGTAGCCTGATTGTTCCTCAATGCTGAAATCTTGGATTATAACATAATTGTACGTGACAAATCTGAAGCCAAATAAAAGGTGAAGCCCCAAAGCTTCTCCCTCATGAAAATGTAGAATTATGTATGTTAACTTGTCCTGTGTGCAAATCATCATCATAGTTATCCTCACTGTCATTTATTACACAGATCCTGTCGTTAATATCTTCAGACGTTTGAAGTGTCTTTGTATCCTTCAGTAAATATTCAGTGAGCATGTGAATTGAGCAACTCTGACCTAATAAATGAGAAATATCTGATCTCTTCTGTTTCTAGGCTCATTTTCTACTTTACTAACAACCAGTTTATTTGTTTTCTGGACAAATTGATCCTGCAGGATGCACAGTCTGTGAACAATTTGTTTTTTTTCTCCTTCATTTACTTTTTACTAACGTTACTGTTGTTTTCTGTTTTTCAACCCTCAAAGATGGTTAGCGGTGTGTGCACGTTTTTTAGGGCCCTGCTTCTTGTCTTCATTCCAGGCTGTCACACAAAGCTGACGGACAAAATGTCAAACTAATATGATGACTTTATAATCATGATAATCTCCATATGAAACGCTGCATTCAGTGAATTCAACATCAGAAGGACTCGGCGTCTGAAAGCAGCAACATGTTCAGTCGAACACAGAACCTTTCCTCTAAATCAAGACTGTAGAGTCACTGACATCTGCTGGATAGTGTCTGTATTAATATTAATATGACAAACGTTCCACAAAGGTTTGTCTGAGGTTACTGTTCAAGCTCTCATGACAGTTCTGGCCTATTGTTGTTGTCTCTTTGAAAGGACCAATCACAGGGCACCACCGGTTTTATGATTGTTACATGAAAATGTTGTTGTAGGTCTTCAGGTAGGCTGCGGTTCAGGTAAAGTGCAGGAAGGTTATTGTCCCTTAAGTGGAGCAATCACAGAGTTTCATGACCATTATATAACAAATATGATCCAGAGTCATAATGATTCATCATGAAAAACTAGTCTGAAGGTCAAAGTGAACATTGATAAGACTGATATCACATGAAGTCTCTTTTGTGTCGATGATTTCCTTGTTTTTCCAGAAGGGACGGCATGTGTCTGATATGAGTCTCAACAACAGAGTATGTCTCATACATACCAAACATATGCAAAGATGAGTGATGATGTAGGGACCACTATAAGTATTGGATATGTGTTTTATTCTCTCTTCTGGCCCTCAGGATTGATTCTTTTCATTTGGAGAGTTCATTCATCAGTGCTCACTTGGCCAAAGCTAATCACAGCAGCATCATAAAGACGTCGTACAACATCATGACCTTGAGTGATATTTCTTTTACAGCACCAAGCAGGAAGCAGGAACACAGTTTCTGTTTATGGATTATATTGATGCTGAGTTAACAAGAAGACTGTCGGTTTATGACGTCCTTTATCGCGTTTTTCGAGAGTGATGCCAGATAAGTTATCTCATGATCCCAAAGGATCTCAGTCTCCTCAGCAAGTGAAGACAACTTTGACCACTTTTTTCATTTATATGCCGCCCCCTCTGTCCTCTGAAACCATGTCAGGATAGAGTAGAACAAAAATACAACACAAGAAAATTATCAGCTCAAAGGAGACTTCATGTGATATCAGTCTTATCACTGTTCACTTTGACCTTCAGACTAGTTTTCCATGATGAATCATTATGACTCTGGATCATATTTGGTCATAAAATTCTGTGATTGTTCCACTTGAAAGGACAATAACCTTCCTGCCCTTTACCTGAACCACAGCCTCCCTGAAGACCTCAAGACGTTGTTGAACAGATGTTCTCACAACCGTTGCATTAACGTTACATTAACCTGCACACATCAGACCTCAGACAAAACACTGACAGCGGTCATCTACAGAAGTTCTCGGATGATACCGCCATCATTGGACGTGTATCAAAAGAGCAGGGAAGTCATCACGGAGTTCACTGACTTTGACCTTCACGTCAACGCCAACAAGACTTCAGGAGGAAGACGCCTCAGCCCACACCGTGAACATCCCAGGATTGGATATCAATATGGTGGAAGGAAACAAATACCTGGGTGTTCACCTCAACAACAAACTGGACTGGACATTCATCATGAACAACTCCTGTCACCCCCTGCATGAGACTGTGGAGGCCTTAAACAGCTCCTTCAGCAACAGACTGCTGCTCCCACCATGTAACAAGGAGATCTACCACAGCTCCTTCATTCCAACAGCTGGTACCAGCATGATTTCTATTTCTTATTTATGAGTCATTTCTTATCCACCTGCTGTGACACCTGTTACACTTTTGAGTTTGTTCTGTGTTTCCTGTTTTATTTTGTAGTTCTACCCTGTCTGTGTCTTGTGTAATTCTGCTTCCTGCCTTGTTTTCCTGCCTTTTTTGATTCTGCACCTGTCCCTGATTAGTTCCCCCTGGTGTCCTGCATGTCTCTTTAGTTCCTGTATTTCCTTTGTTTCCTCGTCTGTCTGTTATATTTATATGTCTTCTTTCTGTGTGTCTAGTCTCCAGTGTTTTTCCTAGCGTGTTTTATGGTTCCCGGATCTCCAGCCACCTTTTGGTTAGTCTGTTTTTGTGTTCCTTTGTTTTTCTACCCTGCTCCTGTGTTTCTTTGTGTTCGTCCCTCACTGTTTATTATTAAAGTTAGCTTCTGTGTGATTACTTGTGCCTGTATTTGGGTCCATTCCTGAACCCCAAACCCCTCCCCCGTGACAACAACTGAATTTTCCCGGTGTGGGATCATTAAAGTCCATCTTGTGTTATCTCTTATATGGGACTCTACAGCTGAACATTGATCCCATGATCAGAGTCACAATGATTAATCATGGAAAATTAGTCTGAAGGTCAAAATGAACAGTGATAAGACTAATATCACAAGAAGTCTCCTTTGAGTTGATTATTTTCTTGTCTCTCTGTTCTACTCACGCTGACATGTCACGTTCACATTGTTCATCCTTCATCCAGAGAGTGTCTAATGCCTTACTGAACAGTTCCTTTGTATTGTTGTATTGTATTGTATATAGTGATTCCCTGAGCCTCTGAGATGTTCTCCTCAAGTTCTTTAAAACTTTTTATGTGTGGGCAGTACGACTCACTTCTCCATATGTGGCAAAATGTCTGCCCATCTTCTGTCATGAGACTTTATTTTAATTTTATTTTGAAACCTTGAAAATGATAACTGATTAAAGATCAACTGATGATTCTGTCATTTGTTACGATCATGTTTATTTAAGATGTTTACTTCTTTAAACTGTTCTGATGTCCTTTGTCACTGTACATGGAGTGAAGTCAGACACACTGAGTCTTTTGTCTGTTTCCAGACATTTGAATATCTGTTTCTACATTGTCTGTGTGTGTGAGTGCATGTTAATGAGCAATCCTGTATTGTGTACCGACAATAAAGCTGAACCTTAAACCCTGGATAAGCCCTCCCTCTTTTTCCTGCTCTCAAATACAGCCACATCCACTCTGTTGTTAGATATCGACACTGAGAGGAGAAATGGCGCAGAAAGGAGTTCAGCTGGACCGGGAAACCTTCTCTTGTCCGATCTGTCAGGATCTACTGAAGGATCCGGTGACTATTCCCTGTGGACACAGCTACTGCATGAACTGTATTCAAAACTTCTGGGATGGAGAGGATGAGAAGAGAATCCACAGCTGCCCTCAGTGTAGGCAGACCTTCACACCGAGGCCTGTCCTGATGAAAAACACCATGTTAGCAGCTTTAGTGGAGGAACTGAAGAAGACTGGACTCCAAGCTGCTCCTGCTGATCACTGCTATGCTGGACCTGAAGATGTGGCCTGTGATGTCTGCACTGGGAGAAGAATTAAAGCCTTCAAATCCTGTATGGTGTGTCTGGCCTCTTACTGTGAGAAACACCTCCAGCCTCATCATTATTCAGTCCAACTGAAGAAACACAAGCTGGTGGAGCCCTCCAAGAAATTCCCACAGAACATCTGCCCTCGTCATGGTGAGCTGATGAAGATTTTCTGCCGTACTGATCAGCAGTCTATATGTATTTTGTGCTCCATGCATGAACATCGAGGTCATGACACAGTTTCAGCTGTATCAAAAAGGACTGACGTGCAGGGAGAACTCATGGTGAGTCAACAAAACATCCAGCAGAGAAACTCTTATCTCTGCTCTGTGGATGAACATAAAGGCCACGACACAGTCTCAGCTGCAGCAGAAAGGACTGAGAGGCAGAGAGAGCTCGAGGTGAGTCGACTAAACATCCAGCAGAGAATCCAGGACAGAGAGAAAGATGTGAAGGAGCTCCAACAGGAGGTGGAGGCTATCAATGGCTCTGCTGATAAAGCAGTGGAGGACAGTGAGAAGATCTTCACTGAGCTGATCCGTCTCATGGAGAAAAGAAGGTCTGATGTGAAGCAGCAGGTCAGATCCCAGCAGGAAACTGAAGTGAGTCGAGTCAAAGATCTTCAGGAGAAGCTGGAGCAGGAGATCACTGAGCTGAAGAGGAAAGACGCTGAGCTGGAGAAGCTCTCACACACAGAGGACCACAACCAGTTTCTACACAACTACCCCTCACTGTCACGACTCAGCCAATCTACAGACTCATCCAGCATCAATATCCGTCCTCTGAGGGACTTTGAGGATGTGACAGCTGCTGTGTCAGAGCTCAGAGATAAACTACAGGACGTTCTGAGGGACCAACGGACAAACATCTCACTGACAGACACTGAAGTCCATGTTTCACTGTCAGGACCAGAACCAGAGCCCAAGACCAGAGCTGAGTTCTTAAAATATTCATGTGAAGTCACACTGGATGAAAACACAGCATACACATATTTGTTTTTGTCTGAGGAGAACAGAAAGGTGACATTTATGGTTCAACCTCAGTCTTATCCTAGTCACCCAGACAGATTCACTTCATCTTCTCAGGTCCTGAGTACAGAGAGACTGACTGGACGTTGTTACTGGGAGGTGGAGTGGGGAGGGAAAGAAGTTGGTGTAGCAGTTGCATACAAGAACATCAGCAGAGCAGGGAGCTTGAATGAATGTGTATTTGGATTCAATGACAAATCTTGGTCGATATATTGTGAGAAAAACAGTTATAACTTTTGGTACAATGATGTCAAAACTCCCGTCTCAGGTCCTCGGTCCTCCAGAGTTGGAGTGTACCTGGATCACAGTGCAGGTATTCTGTCCTTCTACAGCGTCTCTGAAACCATGACTCTCCTCCACAGAGTCCAGACCACGTTCACTCAGCCTCTCTATGCTGGACTTTATGTTTGTCCTGGAGACACTGCTGAGTTTAGTAAAGTGAAATAGACAGAAGTCATTGAAGGGACAGTGGGTTAAATTCTGTGTTTTAAATCTTAATGTCCGTACAAAGGAAATTCTTTCAAAACACATTAAATATGTTGTAGAATAGTTGCTGAAAACATGTAAAAAGACTTTGAAATATAGATCACTGAAATGTGGAGTCAGAGGTTTTCAGTTTTTCACCAGTTTTCAGTCTCAGGATTTTGTGGGCGGTCCTTAAAGGGCGGCTCGATGACACGCTGAGGCCACCCTGAGCAGAGAGACAGAGATAGATTCATCTCAGCTCAGAGTTTCAAAGTCAGTCATGTCATTTCCTGAACTCAGCTGACACGTTTCAGTCGCTTCAAAATGGCCGCTCGACTGCTCCCACAAGTGGGCGTGGCTTCAGAACATCCAGAGGACACGCCCCCACAGTCCTGGAGCTGAGAATTCATTTTTACCTGAATTTAACACCTGATTTCTTAAACTTGTCGATATTTTTAATCATTCAAATTTGACTGGGTGGTTCATAACACTTTTTTCTTTAGTCTGACAAACTCAGAACTCATATTTATTCTGACTTTACACGGACTTTAAACTTGTCATTCATTGATGTGTTTGTATGTTGTTGTTTCTCTTCCACTGCCTGAGTCTGAAGAGAGAAAGCAGCACACCTTCCTTTGTCCTAGATATTTTGTAAAGAAATCTAGAATTACATTTCCATTGATTTGTTTGTCAGATCACAGATTTAAATCAATGTACAAATGAGGAACTATGAGCTATAATCAAATAATCAATAAGGAGATGATCCATTCTTTTCTTGTACATATGTGAGATTCTGCTCAGACAAACTGATTGTGTGGATGAAGTGAATCTGTACTGAACTCAGAACAAGAGTCATTGAACAACTTTACTGATGGGATGTGTGAACAAGACTGAAGGTTACACGATGAATAAACAAACATGAACAGAGTCTTTTCTTCTCGTCTTCTTTCCAGGCTCTCACACAAAGCTGATGGACAAAATGTCAAACTAACATGAGAGTAGAACGGAGGCCTCCTGAATTTTAATCATCATGAGAAGAATTAGAGACACTCTCAAAGTTCATCAGAAGTGCCTGAGTCGGTCTCACATTCTGCCCAACTCATCCTGGTGGATCGACTTTAAACCCCAAGATAACACCACAAATACTACACGCCCAGAATGAGTCACAGAGAATGTCTTTACCCATGGAGGTGTTATTGTCAGCATGTTCTAGTCTGGAGACACAGATGTCCTCTCCTTGTCTCCTTCTCGTCCTCTCCTTGTCTCCTTCTTGTCCTCTCTTTGTCTCCTTCTCGTCCTCTCCTTGTCTCCTTCTCATCCTCTCCTTCTTGTCCTCTCCTTGTCTCCCCTTATCCTCTCCTTGTCTCCTTCTCATCCTCTCCTTCTTGTCCTCTCCTTGTCTCCTTCTCGTCCTCTCCTTGTCTCCTTCTCGTCCTCTCCTTGTCTCCTTCTTGTCCTCTCCTTGTCTCCTTCTTGTCCTCTCTTTGTCTCCTTCTCGTCCTCTCCTTGTCTCCTTCTCATCCTCTCCTTGTCTCCTTCTCATCCTCTCCTTCTTGTCCTCTCCTTGTCTCCTTCTTGTCCTCTCCTTGTCCTTGTCTCCTTCTCATCCTCTTCTTGTCTCATTCTCATCCTCTCCTTGTCTCATTCTCGTCCTCTCCTTGTCTCCTTCTCGTCCTCTCCTTGTCTCCTTCTTGTCCTCTCCTTGTCTCCTTCTTGTCCTCTCCTTATCTCCTTCTCGTCCTCTCCTTGTCTCCTTCTTGTCCTCTCCTTGTCTCCTTCTCATCCTCTCCTTCTCGTCCTCTCCTTGTCTCCTTTTTGTCCTCTCCTTGTCTCCTTCTCGTCCTCTCCTTGTCTCCTTCTTGTCCTCTCCTTGTCCTCTCCTTGTCTCCTTCTTGTCCTCTCCTTCTCGTCCTCTCCTTGTCTCCTTCTTGTCCTCTCCTTGTCAGCAGGTGGCGGTGTGCAGAGGAAGTCGAGGACGTGACGTAGAAGAAGAAGAAGAGTGACTTCCGCCTCCGGGACACACATGGGCAGACGCTGTCTCTGGTAACGTTACTTTAAGGTTACATTAATGTTGTTATAACGTTATACTGTGCAGGTAAAGCAGACCTTTGACCTCAGGTGACCCCGGTGACGTGTCAAAATGTTTCATCATGAAGAATCGGCGCGTTTCAGCTGCTGCTACATGCTAATCATGCTAACAGGCGTTGCGGTGTAAAGAGTGACCGTGCTAACGTGTGACCGTGCTAACTGGTGACCGTGCTAACTGGTGACCGTGCTAACTGGTGACCGTGTTAATTGGTGACCGTGTTAACTGGTGACCGTGTTAACTGGTGACCGAATTTAACCACGTTGAAACTAAACGAGACTTCACGAGGACAGCCACAGATTCGGCTAACAGGGTCACCAGTTAACACGGTCACACGCTGAACCGAAACACCTCCTGTTTGTTTACGTCAGTAGAGTTGGTTTAGTGACGTCACGTGACTAACTCCTCTGCTGACTCCCTCAGCTTCAGTCACGAGGCGACATGACGAGGTGGGCGCGAGCCAACAACGTCCATAAACACAAGCCGGCAGAGGCCACGCCATGGAGCCGGCTGAGAGGAGGAGCAGGAGGAGGAAGAGGAGGAGCAGGAGGAGGAGGAGGAGGTCACTCAGGTCCTGGTCGAGGTCCTCAGAGGGAACACCTGAGGGGGACTCAGCCCGGCGGATCAGCTGTGAAAAAACCGAACCGTAAGAAGAAGGAGTACGTGGACGAGGACGTGAACGGCTTCCTGGAGTTTCTGCAGAAGAGTGGCCAGGCGCCTCCTAAAGGAGGAGGAGGAGGAGGGAGGGTGGAGGAAGAGCGGGAGCTGAGGGAGGAGGTGGAGACAGCTCTGAAAAAAGACAGAAGAAGAGAGGACCGCAGGATGAAGAGGCAGAACGACAAGAAGAACAACATGGTGAGGAAACCGCACCTCCTCTCCTCCTCTCCTTCGCTCAGTATTCTCCTTGTTTCCTCTCCTCATGTTTGTCATGTTTTCTCTCCTCCTCCTTCCTCTCACCCACGTCTCATTATCTCCTTTTGTTGTCACCTTGTCTCCTCTCATTGTCTCATCTCCTCCACTCCTTGTACCCCCCCTTCTCCTCTCATCTCCTCCTCTTGTCTCCTCCCCTCCCCTCCTCCTCTCCTTCCCTCCTCTCCTTGTCTCCTTCCCTCCTCCTCTCCTTGTCTCCTCCTCCCCTCCCCTCCTCCTCTCCTTGTCTCCTTCCCTCCTCCTCTCCTCCTCTCCTTGTCTCCTTTCCTTGTCTCCTCCTCCCCTCCCCTCCTCCTCTCCTTGTCTCCTTCCCTCCTCCTCTCCTCCTCTCCTTGTCTCCTTTCCTTGTCTCCTCC
>NC_040018.1:31373070-31438466 GCF_000972845.2 Larimichthys crocea | reverse complement strand
CCTCACCCCTTCCTCCTCTCTCTCTCCTTCCTCCACTCCTTGCTCCTCCTCCCCTCCTCTCTTCCCCCCTCCCTCTCCTCGCCTCCTCTCCTCCCCTCCCCTCCCGCCTCTCCTCCCTCCCTCTCCTCCTCATCCTCCCCTCCTCGCTCCCTTGTCCCCCCTCCCCTCCCTCCTCCTCCTTTTCCTCTCTCCTATTGTCCCTCCTCCCCTCCTCCTCCGCCCACCCCTTCCCCTCTCCTCCTCCTCCTCTCCTCCCTCCTCCTCCTCCTCCCCTCCCTCCTCCATCCCCTCCCCTCCTCCTCCCCCTCCTGCCCCTCTCGCCTCCCTCCTCCCCTCTCCTCCCTCCCTCCTCCCTCCCCTCCCTCCTCCTCCCCTCCCTCTCCGCCTCTCCCCTCTCCTCTCCTCCCCTCCCCCCTCCTCCCCTTCCCTCCTCCCTCCCTCTCCTCCCCTCTCCGTCCCTCCCCTCCCTCTCTCCCCCCTCCTCTCCTCCTCCTCCCCGCCTCCCCCTCTCCTCCTCCCCTCCCCTCCCTCCCCGCCTCCCGTCCTCCCCTCCCGCCCCTCCTCTCCCTCCTCTCTCCTCCCCTGCTCCCCTCCCCTCCCCTCCCCTCCTCCCCTCCCCTCCTCCTCCTCCCTCTCCTCTCCTCCCCCTTCCCTCCCTCCCCTCCCCCTCTACTTCCTCCTCTCCTCCTCCCTCCCCTTCTCCGTCTCCCTCCCTCCCCCTCCCCTCCTCCTCCTCCTCCTCCTCCTCTCGTCTCCCTTTTCTCCTCCCCTCCTCCCCTCCTCCTCCCCTCCTCCTCCCTCCCCTCCCTCCTCCTCCTCCCTCCCCCCTCTCTTCCTCCCCATCTTAGCTGTGTTTTAACTGCAGGAAGCCGGGTCACGGCCTGGCCGACTGTCCGGAGGCGACCGTGACGAGGAGATGGGTCGAGGCATCTGTTACGTTACCGCTGCGGCTCCACCGAGCACGAGATCCAGAGGTGCCGGGCCAAAGTGGACCCGCCTCTGGGTGAGAACACGGGGGTCACATCTGGACCAGACAAACGCTGAACGCTCTGATAAACGTTAGAATAACTGTCTGTCCCGTCAGGTGATTTCCGTTTGCCAAGTGCTTCATCTGCGTCAGACCGGAACACCTGTCCCGCCCTGTCCGACAATCCCAAAGGACTGTACGCCAAGGTACACACCAAACAACACACACACACATGCACACGCACACACACACCACACACACACCACACACACAACACAACACACACACCACGCACGCACGACACACAGCACCCGCACACACAACACACACATTCATTGTTAGCTAGATGGTTAGCTGATGGTTTCTGATGGTTTCTGTCTTCAGGAGGTGTGTCGTGTTTGTGGTTTCAGTGGGAACATTTTCGAAAGAACTGTCCCGATCACCAGGCGGCAAGTGAGGTGGTCCTCTCCTACCTTGTTTCCTTCCTTTCCTTCCTCTCCTTGTTCCTCCGTTCTCTCCTTGTCTCCGTTTCGCTCCTTGTCTCCTTTCTCTCCTTGTCTCCTTTCTCTCCTTGTCTCTTTCTCTCTTCTCCGTCTCCTTCTCTCTTCTCCTTTCTCGCCTTGTTCTTCTCTCTCTTCCTCCTTGTCTCCTTTCTCCTCCTTGTCTCCTTTCTCCTCCTTGTTTCCTTCCTCTCCTTGTTTTCCTTCCTCTCCTCGTTTCCGTCCTTCCTCCTCCTCGTTTCCTTCCCATGAGTTTGTATGCTCGGTTCATGGTCTCCTGCAGGAGCTCCAACATGTGTTTTAAATGTATTAAACACAACGTCAAACTCGTTAATCCTGTTTCCTTCCCTAATAACCATACTGAAATCATCAGGATGTATCACTGATTATTGATTTGAATCTTTGACTGTCCGTCTATCGTTGACTTGTCTTCTCAGTCTTTGACTTGTCTTCTGAATCTTTGACTTGTCTTCTCAGTCTTGACTTGTCTTCTGAGCTTGCTTGTCTTCTCAGCTTTGACGTTCTGATGTGCTTCCTCGCAGTCTTGACTTGTCTTCTGAATCTTGACTTGTCTCCAGCGAGCTTCCGTGACCGTCCGCCTGGCTCTCCAACAACATGAGTGCAGACCATGAAGAAGTCCATGTCCCGTGAAGAAAGCCAAACCCAAACAGACTAAAGTGGTGACGTTCTGATCTGCTGACTCATCATCGTGGACTCTTTGGACACGTTCTGGTTCTCTTTGTGAATATTTGATAAAAATCATTTTATTAAAGTTTCTGTTTGTTTACAGTCGAAGTTTGAGTTTGTTGATGAAACGTTTTTGGTTTACTCAGCGCGCTCAGAGAGACGAAGACGTTTCTTCAACACAAACAGAACACGTTCAACGTTTGTATACTGTTCATTTAAAATTTAAAGTATGAGCATCAGAATAAACTGATCACAACAAGAGCTGATAAAAATAAAGAGGCTAAACAATATAAAATAGATGATGCATAAAAAATAAGAAGTCTATAAAAATAAAACAAGTTTTAAGAAGTTTGATTCTGTGAGCTTCGTCTTCTCGAGTCGAGGGGTCACCTTAGATTTAACCTCGGGGTGTGGTCCAGTAGTTCCCTCTCGTTTCCTTCCTCTAATAACCATGCTGAAACCATCAGTTCACTGATTATTAGTCTGAATCTTTGACTTGTCCTCTTTCACACCGGGTTGGCCCTTTATCTTGTCTCCTTCTTGGTCCTCGCCTTGTTTCCTTTTCTCCTATTCTCTCCTTTCTCGTCCTCTCCTTGTCTCTTCTTGTCCTCTCCTTGTCAGCAGGTGGCGGTGTGCAAGGAGTCGAGGACGTGAGTAGAAGAAGAAGAAGATGTGACTTCCGCCTCCGGGACAACACATGGGCAGACGCTTGTCTTGGTAACGTTACTTTAAGTTACATATATGTTGTTATAACGTTATCGACTGTGCAGGTAAGCAGACCTTTGACCTCAGCATGACCCCGGTGAAAAAGTTTCATCATGAAGAATCGGCGCGTTTCAGCTGCTGCTACATGCTAATATGCTAACAGGCGTTAGGGTGTAAAGAGTGACCGTGCTAACGGTGACGTGTTAACTGGTGACCGTGCTAACCTGGTGACCGTGCTAACTGGTGACCGTGTTAACGTGGTGACACGTGCTAACTGGTGACCGTGCTAACTGTGACCGTGTTAAGTGGTGACCGTGTTAACTGGTGACCGTGTTACTGGTGCGGACCGTGCTAACTGGTGACCGGTTAACTGGTGACGTGTTAAGTGGTGACCGAATTTAACCACGTTGAAACTAACGAGACGACTTCACGAGACAGCCACAGATGTCGCCGCTAACAGGGTCACCAGTTTAACCGGTTCACACCTGAACCGAAACCACCTCCTGTTTGTTTAACGTCAGTAGAGTTGGTTTAGTGACGTCACGTGACTAACTCCTCTGCTGATTCGCTCAGCTTCAGTCACGAGGCGACATGACGAGGTGGGCGCGAGCCAACAACGTCCATAAACACAAGCCGGCAAGGGCCACGCCCATTGAGCCGGCTGAGAGGAGGAGCAGGAGGAGGAAGAGAGGAGAGGAGGAGGAGGTCACTCAGGTCCTGGCGAGGTCCTCAGAGGGAACACTGAGGGGGACTCACCCGGCGATTCAGCTGTGAAAAAACCGAACCGTAAGAAGAAGGAGTACGGGACGAGGACGGGAACGCTTCCTGGAGTTTCTGTCAGAAGAGTGGCCAGGCGCCCCTAAAGGGAGGAGGGAGGAGGAGGAGGGAGGGTGGAGGAAGAGCGGAGCTGACGGGCGGAGGTGGAGTAAGAAAAATAAAGAAGAAGAAAGAGGACCGTCAGGAGGAAAGCTAGTAAAGAAAGAGAATGAACAACAGGGGGAGGAAAAAGCCAACGCCGCGCAGAGGGACAGGATCGCAGAGTTAGGGAGCGGGGGGCCGCGCCGCATGACGGGTGTGGTGCGATAGAGGAAGAGCACACAAAAGTGAGAAGGAGAGAAGGGGGGTGGCCTAAGGGGGAGAAAGAGAAGGGTCGAGCGACGATGAGACGGGGGACAATGAAATAAGGAGAAGCGAAGAGGCAGCAAGAGGGGGAAAGAAAAGAAAATCGAAGACAGAGAAGGAAAGACAATAGACAGGGGAGATAGAATCGAAGAAAAGAAAAGAAGAAGAAAAGAAGAAGATGAAATCAGAAGAGATCAAGAAAAGACGAAGAACGAAAAGAAAGAAGAGAAGGGGAGAAGAAGAAAAGAAAAGAAGAGAACGAGTAAGCAGCAGAAGGGGAGAAGACTGAGTAAGGGGAGAAGAAGAAAAGAAAAGACGAAGAAGAAAAAATAAGAAGAAGGCAAAAAAGGAGAAGACGGAGGAAAAGAGAAGATAAAAGACTAGCGGAAAGAGAACGACGACGAAGAGCGGACATTAGAAAAGAAGAGAGAAGCAAAGAAACGAAGAAGAGAAGAAACCGAAGCATGCGAAGGGAGAAGAAGAAAGAAAAGAAGACGAAGCGGCACCGAGAGAAGGGGAGACGAAAAGAAGAAGAAGAACAAACGAAGAGCATAAGAAAAGAACACGAG
Source organism: Larimichthys crocea (assembly GCF_000972845.2). Taxonomy (NCBI): domain Eukaryota; kingdom Metazoa; phylum Chordata; class Actinopteri; family Sciaenidae; genus Larimichthys; species Larimichthys crocea. The sequence continues at coordinate 31,433,916 of NC_040018.1, read as the reverse complement.
AAGAAAGAGCAGAAGAGAAGAAAAGACGAAAGAAAAGAAACGGAAGAATAAGAAGCAAAGCAAAGAAGCAGCAGACGAGAAGACAGAGCAGAAGGAAATAGAAGAAAGCGAAGAAGAAAAGAAAATGAAGAAGAAGAGAAGAAAATCTAAGAAGAACAGCATTCTAATCTAAGAGAAGACAGATAAGACGAAACTCAAATACTCCCCTCCCCGACGAAGACGATAAGCATCTCCTCCCAGCTATACGCAATGCCCATGAGCCTAAGCTCCTACTCCCCTCACAAGTCTCCTCCTATCCTCCTACCCATCCCCTTCTCCTCCTTCCCCCCTTCCTCTCTCCTCTCCTCTCCTCCTCCTCGTCTCCTCCTCCCCTCCTCTCCTCCTCTACCTGTGTTTTAACTGCAGGAAGCCGGGTCACGGCCTGGCCGACTGTCCGGAGGCGGACCGTGACGAGGAGATGGGTCGAGGCATCTGTTACCGCTGCGGCTCCACCGAGCACGAGATCCAGAGGTGCCGGGCCAAAGTGGACCCGGCTCTGGGTGAGAACACGGCGGGTCACATCTGGACCAGACAAACGCTGAACGCTCTGATAACGTTAGAATAACGTGTCTCCGTCAGGTGATTTCCCGTTTGCCAAGTGCTTCATCTGCGGTCAGACCGGACACCTGTCCCGCTCCTGTCCCGACAATCCCAAAGGACTGTACGCACAAGGTACACACGCACACACACGCACATGCACACGCACACACATGCACACACACACACGCGCACGCACGCACGCACACACACACACACACACACACATTCATTCATTGGTTAGCTGATGGTTAGCTGATGGTTAGCTGATGGTTTTCTGATGGTTTTCTGATGGTTTCTGTCTGCAGGAGGTTGTTGTCGTGTTTGTGGTTCAGTGGAACATTTTCAGAAAGACTGTCCGGATCACCAGGCGGCAAGTGAGTGTCCTCTCCTTGTTTCCTTTCTCTCCTTGTTTCCTTCCTCTCCTTGTCTCCTTCCTCTCCTTGTTTCCTTCCTCTCCTCATTTCCTTCCCATGAGTTTGTATGCTCAGGTTCATGGTCTCCTGCAGGAGCTCCAACATGTTTTTAAATGTATTAAACACAACGTCAAACTCGTTAATCCTTGTTTCCTTCCTCTAATAACCATACTGAAATCATCAGGATGTATTCACTGATTATTGATTTGAATCTTTGACTTGTCTTCTCAGTCTTTGACTTGTCTTCTCAGTCTTTGACTTGTCTTCTCAGTCTTTGACTTGTCTTCTCAGTCTTTGACTTGTCTTCTGAATCTTTGACTTGTCTTCTCAATCTTTGACTTGTCTCCAGCGAGCTCCGTGACCGTCGCCTGGCTCTCCAACAACATGAGTGCAGACCATGAAGAAGTCCATGTCCCGGTGAAGAAAGCCAAACCCAAACAGACTAAAGTGGTGACGTTCTGATCTGCTGACTCATCATCGTGGACTCTTTGGACACGTTCTGGTTCTCTTTGTGAATATTTGATAAAAATCATTTTATTAAAGTTTGTTTACAGTCGAAGTTTGAGTCTTTTGATGAAACGTTTCTTCAACACAAACAGAACACGTTCAACGTTTTACTGTTCATTTAAAATTTAAAGTATGAGCATCAGAATAATACTGATAACAACAAAGCTGGATAAAAATAAGATTTAAGGACATGCTATAACAAATATAAAGATGAGATGATGCATAAATAAATAAGAAGTCTATAAAATAAAAACAAGTTTTAAGAAGTTTGATTCTGTGAGCTTCGTCTCCTCGAGTCGAGGGGTCACCTTTAGATTTAAACCTCGGGGTGTGGTCCAGTAGTTCCTCGTTTCCTTCCTCTAATAACCATGCTGAAACCATCAGTTCACTGATTATTAGTCTGAATCTTTGACTTGTCCTCTTTTTCACCGGGTTGTCCACGTTTATATTTCCTCCATGAGACAACACGGTCAGAGCACAGGGAGGATCTAGGAAGGATCTCTGAGCGTTTTGTAGTTCATCTTCTGGACTTAGTTTTACCACAGATCACGTCAACAACATTCACCGTCGCTTCATGACGTAGTCTAGAGTGACAGCAGTCGTCTTCTCGTAACTCCTCATCACCTCTCCTTCACATCTGTCCTTGATCTTGTGACTTTTTCCACTGAGGTCAAGGAAAAGTGGTTAGGAAAGGACTTAGGAGCTAATCTTCACCCTCGACTCTGGAGCAGCCAGAAGGACCCCACCCCTCACCTGAGGATCTCAGGATGCAGCAGTGTTGTAGTCGAGACCAAGACCAGACAGTCTATGGTCCACTCAGGTCGCCAATATTCATGAAAACTCGTTAAGCGTCACCTTGAAGTGTTAACGAACAGTTGTGTGTTCTTGTGGGTGTTTTGCAGATGAACTCTTTGTGGTTTATTCCAGAAGATTTGACCGATGTTAACAAATAAATCAGGCAATGAAGTGACATCTTGAGGTCGTGGTCTTCGTCTGAGGCCGAGACCTTTAAGAATGATCTTGAGACGGATTTTGAGTAAATGAACAGGAAGTCAGGCTGGTTTGGTTTGGAGGACTAAAATATAATTCAATTAAAGCAAAAGGTGCAGAAGAACTTGTTCGGTCGGCTGTGATGTGAAGACTCGGCCACTAGGAGGCAGTACTGATTGGAGCTGAGCTGCTGTGCTGCAGGATGACAAACGTCTGCTGGCCTGAAGGTCGTCCTGCTGCTCTGTTAATGATGGAGGAATGTTGTCATGCAGAAGGAGAGACGCAAACACAACAACGAGTCTCTATGAAACACAGAAATGAAAATATAATCATGCATGAGTGTGTTCATGTGCAGGACTCTTCCTTTAGATGTTATCCACGTTCTGCAGGATGAATTTCCTCCTCCTGAGGGAGTAACGTGCAAACGTGGTTTGTCTGTTTGTGGTTTTCGCAGCGGGGCGGGCGGGTTCAGACGGTTAGGTCGTCAACACCTCGACTTCATTAAAGAGCTGAATGTGAAGCGGCGTGAGGCTGAGATACAAACCTGCACACAACCAGATCAGACCGGACTTCTTTCAGCAGCTCACTTCAGATTTTTTTTTCAATGTGTGTTCCCCTGGAGAGTGTGTAAAAAAGGTCTTACATCACTGATGATGCAAAAGGGTTTCTTGGAACTCCTTGGCTCTTTGAAAAACTCAGAAGTGTCCGATCCACAGCGGACAAAAACGTTAGTCAACAAGAAAAGACTGAAACTGTCGACTGACTGATCTGGACCTGGATTCTCAGATTATGAAGCAGGCAGCTGTAGAACCTCGTTAAACTGGAGTATTACTCTTATATCGAGCAGGTCTAGACCATAAAGACCCAACAATTCCCACCATGAGCAAGCGCTTGGACACAGAGGCGAGGAAAACCTTTCTTCCTTTGCTAACAGCCAAACATCAACAAGGTCACCAGCACAAGACACGTAATCAGAACAAATACTCGAGTACAGCTGAACATAGTTACTGTGTTACCTTATGTTTTGAATGCAGTACTTTAACTTAAGCGAAGGAGTACTCTGAGTACTTTTTCCAGCACTGCATATCACTTAATAAGACTGTATGTTTCTCGTTCTGAGCAGTTGTTTTTATTCCAAAGGCTCCCTCGTCCTTGTTGGGTAAAAGTGAAATATAAAATAAATAGAAATGGAGGGGTCCGCCCCCTGGAGGTTCGCCTCAGAGGACCCCCCCCTGTGCCTGGTTTCCACAGAGCCTGATACGTTCTCATGGATGCAAACTGCAGCCAGACAGCTGCTCGCTGCCAGCTCACTGAGGCCGATTACACAATTTAGCCCAAAAGTTTCATCCACGGGAGAGGACTGTGCATGCATGTGTGCGCGCCTCATAACAAAAGCACAGTGGATTCATTCACTGATGTCTCCTGGATCCAATTTAAGAGAAGCTGAGAACTCCAGCTATTGTCTCTCTGCCGATGGATTGCCCAACATCCAGCCTTCATCCCGTCCTCCTCTGAGCTTTTGCTGTACATACATCTCCAGAGACGATCCATCTGAACATGTTTGATCATCAAAGTGTTTACTTCTCCCATGACGACAGCTAAAATAATTTGTAATCTTATAACTCTGGAAACAATTAAATCAGTGTCTCTACAAAACAGAGGAACACTTCATTCTACTTAAAGTCCCCATGAAGTCAAACTTCATGTCCCATCTGTCCAACACTGACACAAAGTCATGTTTTCAGTGTTTTCAGGTATTCTTTGTGGTATTTTAGAGCTTGTCATTTCTTGCCAGGAGCCAAACGATCGTGTCCTTTAGGTGGATGCAGAACTTTCTGCCTGGACTTCTGGGTCCACTGGCTGCGACTCATTGAGGTCTCTTTAACAGTAAATATCTACAACGCCTGCCGTGTTCCAGGACTCCCTCATTCAGGCCCCTCTCTCTGACTTTAAAACTAGGCCAACCCTAATGAACTTCACCTACCTACATTTATGGACAGGATTTTAACTGCCCGCCCTCCCTCTGTGAGGGGAGAGAAGAGAAAGAGCAACAACTAAAGAGGGAGTCTTCAGAAACCTCATTTATCTGTGCTGACTTTGGAATAGAAAGGGTCAAATAATAAATGTGTTTTCTATGACAAACTAAGTTGTGTCCCAGCTTGAAGTATGTGATTTTGTCAATTTCCTTATGTTTAAAGTCTGGTGATATTCTGTATCTTTCTTCTTGTCAACAAATGCCATGAAAAGACTCAAACAAACAATGAATATACCCACTAACAAGTATCAAAGCCTGATACATCTTCTTCCTCTGCACCGTAAAGCAACATCAATCAGCCACGCCACTTTTACCGTATACACACACTCTGTAGTTTATTTTGACGAAATCCCACATACAGCGTCCTGCTGCCACGAATATTCACGAGAGTGCCAAATGTGGATTCCTCCCGCCACTGAAAATAGTCCCCAAGGAATGCACTATTTCCTCTACTGTTTTAGAAAGTTGCTGAACCACAGCTCGAGGTTTATGAGATGTTTTTAAAGATTCAGTAGGAACCAATGGGCTTGGAGCTGAGAGCCACAGACAGGAAGTATTGATACGTTAGATTAATAAAAATCTAAAAACACAGATCATCTGCCTCCACCTTTAAGTTGCATTGGTTTGAGCTCTGTCGTCAAACATATGACTTTAAGTTGCATTGGTTTGAGCTCTGTCGTCAAACATATGAAATTCTACGACGGATCTACAAGCGAGAGATAAGGTTCAGGAGTGAGTTGCAAGGAAAGGAGGTCAAGTATCTCAGCGTCTTGTTGGTACAACGTCTGCAGTATCGCACTGTTGTGGTTCAGAAGGAGCTGAGCCAGAAGGCAAAGTTCTTGATCTTCCAGTCCAATCCTCACCTATAGTCATGAGCTTTGGGTAGTGACTGAAAGAATGAGATCGCAGATACTAAAGGCTGAGATGAGCTTCCTCCACCGGGTGGCCGCGCTCAGCCTCAGAGATACGGTTAGGAGCTCGGACATCTGGAGGGAGCCAGCTGAGGTGGTTCAACATCTGACCAGAATCCTCTTGGGCGCCTCCATTTGGAGGTGTTTCTGGCAACTTGGAGGAGACCCCAGGCTAGACCCAGAACCTGCTGGAGGGACTACATAGTCCATCTGGCCTGGGAACACCTCCAAGGAGGAGCTGGGGAGAAGGACAGGGTCGGGGACGAGGTATCTGGTACTGCATCTCTGAGTCTTGGAGTACTTGTTTAGTTTACATAGATACATGTGTGTGTGATAAAAAAGAAAAATTTATCTCTGCAGTCTGAGCAATTCTTCTAAATTGTCTAACTGTCGGGCCCCACGGCGTGTTTACACACCAACACAAAAGTTTTCAGTGGTTGTTACTTCAAAGCCAAGAGCTGTGGCTGGACGTACAAGCCAAACAGGCTCATTAATGTCACCAGGATTTACTCACTGTGGTCGGATCGCAGCCAGGTTGTGGCAATGTCTGCGCCTTGCCAGCTATTGTTCTGGATCTCAGAAGTGTGTGGGTTTCTTTATATTGTGAAACTGCCAAAGTGTTCTCACTTTAAAGTGCCCATAAATAAAACGTCTGTGATGACAATGCATCAAACAATGATGTGATAATTGGTGTGTTTTTGTAGATCTGTAAAGAACTCAAAGCTGATTTGCTGACTGGCCAAAAGATTTGAGCAAATCTACATCGTCACATCAGCGAATCCTCCGAAATGATTTAACTTTGGCACCAAAGTTTGATTTGATTTGAAGGTCCAGTGCGTTGGATTCAGTGGCAGTTGGATTTGGATTTTTGTAAATCCATAAAGAACTATTCACCTGAATCAGACAGATGAATCCAACATTGTTCCATGTCTGAAAAGCACAATAAAAGACAGGGCCGAGGTTCAGAGAGCTGCACTAAGTTGTCCAGCAGGAAACAGTTGTTACCTAAAGATTGAGCTGGAAGTCATTACTGCAGGATCTAGCCTAAAGTGCTTGACGCATGTACACATTCATGCACACGTGTCAGCCTGAGGCTATTAGGTGCAGGCGATGCTAAAGACAGGAGGAAGGAAGGATCCCTGAGTAGCACAGAGGAGATGAAAGTGAAGAGTTACAGCTAATGACAGAGGAGAGGAGATCAGAAACCGAAGACCCCGCGTGGACCTGTTAGGGGTCTATTGGAGCTAATAAGGCTGCGCTGCCTGGTTGGACCCTCCTCTGATGCCAAGAGCCACCGGGAAACATCTGTTTATCTATACAGTCACTTTCTCATCGTACACCACTTACTGTTTGTTCCACAGTTAAAGCAACATCACGTATAAATCAGTGTTTGTGTAATCCCACTGTGGTAAATATGGACAGCTGTACTCAACACTACTTCTGATCAAAAATTGGTGAGTCGACAACTTTGGTAACAGCCAATCATCAACCAGGTCCCCAGCAGCAGCTGATATCACTGACGAGTCCAGCAGCAGTCAGCCCAGCTCGGCGTCTGTCTTTCAGCCTTTTATTTCACCGAGCTCGGCGGATCAGCGCTTGGAAGTCGACATTACGTCATGTTTACAAATATTTTGATCGTCTGACTGCTCGGGTTTCTTGACCTCGCTGACTTTTTCGTAACCTTGTCGCAACATTCCCAGATCTTAGCAATGATATGTGGGAATGTTGCCCCTTACTTTATTGCAAAAGATCTTCAAGATCTCGAAGGTCGTCTTTCTGCTTGGAAAGATCGAACGCAGGTTCTCTTTAGACGTTCGTTGTTGTTGTTTGAACATTGATTTTGTTTTATTTGGAGCTGTTGAGGTGGTTCGGTCATCCGATTAGCCTTCCTTTGGAGGTGTTCCAGGCACATCCAACTGGTAGAAGACCCCGGGTCAGACCCAGAACCTGCTGGAGGGACTATATAGCCCATCTAGCCTGGGGGTGCGTCGGGATCCTCCTGGAGGAGCTGGAATACGTTGCTGGGGAGAAGGACATCTGTAACACTCCGCTAAACTTGCTGCCACCGCGACCCGACCCAGAGAAGAGGAAGGAAATGGATGGATGGACTTTAATCATTCCCTCAACGTTTGGGAACGGTATGTGAACGAATTGCTGAGTAACGAACAGCGTACTGAGGTCACAGATGTTGTTAAATGTCATCAGAACCAATAGAAACGCTCGCCAAAGCTATTAAAATAAGATCCACGTTATCATTCAGCGTATTTCATAATAGCAGGAGGAAACCACAGACACTGTAAGGGAGAAACTCATCAGATCTTGAGCAACCAAAGGTTCGTTCAGCCAATACAAAGAACATTTCCAGGAACAACAAAGTTCCCAGAATGTCTTTGACCACAAATCCAGCTCTATTACTCAACAGACAAAAGAGAACTGTTCTACAGATCATTTGCATTCTACAGTTGGGATGTATAGTCAAATTAAAACACTCTTTCGAGGCCGGGCATTCTCCAAGAGTACGAGAAGGATTGATCTCATCTTATGCAGCCGCAGGGGACTGAATATATCGGACAGTAACGACACCGAACTAATAAAGCAAGCATGGATGTGTTTACGTAGACGTCTGGAAGCCAGCTCGGTTAACTGATTGAGGCTGGATTAGGAACGCCTGTAGGCAGGATGGAGGAGGTCGTGTTTACTGTGTCCATGGCCATGTCCAAAGTGGACAGTACCTCTAATTAAACACAGATACTGCACTGTTTGGATTGTTTGTATGAGGACTATGGAAGAACATCAGTACCCATACATGAAGCTACATGATGAGAAATACAAACAGATAAACAGGATGGAATTACTGTCGCTGCCAACTAAAATATGATATGAGCAAACGCAAGTTCATGAGTCTTTCTGAGTTGGCTGGAGGAAAACAGTTCCAGTCCCAGTGGCTATAGCCAGCTGACAACAGCTGATTTTGTCAATTAATAGGTACGTAGTTATCTTTTGGTTGTAGCTGACTTGCTTTAAAACAGGTTGATGATGTAGAAGACATGTAAATAAGGAAACATCACTCTCATATTGATGTTACGAGGAAACATATAAAAGCGGACTGTAGCTTATCTCAGCTTTTATTTTCCGACCTAACTGCTTTTTTTCAAGTAACGTTAGCTGAAGTTAAAGAAGTAAGAACTGCTAACGTAAGCAGTTTGCGTTAGAGCAGACAAACACCGTCCTTTTTTCTGTTGTGTTTTTGGATTAAAGCTGCAGAAATATGCCCTGCACTCTTTGTATACAAAGTATTTGTGTTACTTCGGCTCTGTGTGCTTCAACATGTGGTGCAATCCAAACACACACAGACGTAGCTGGTTACGTTTGATGGACAATCACTGGTTCTGTGTTTTAGCGAATAGTCGACTGTAGCTCGTTAGGCCTCGTTTTTATAAACAAGTCAGAATCTGCTCTGACTGAAACTTAATATTTCCCACAGTCCGACACACACATGCTGTCGTGCACTTAGAGGCCACCTGGGAGGGCTGCACAGGTTACTCTATGTGAACTCTAGTCATGCATGAAGGGCTGAACTAGACACACACACATATTGTAAATCCCTGCAGAAAAAACAGCTGATTTGGGCCTCAGTGTGTGTGTGTGTGTGTGTGTGTGTGTGTGTTTGCTTAATAGAAAGCACTCTAATGCCCGAGCAGCTTCTTAAAGCAATTATTCTTGGAAAGAGTGTCTGTTTGCAGAACTCAAATCATAGTCTTGCAGTAATCCCTTCATTTCCCTCTGAACAACATGTGGCATGCAGCTTGTTGCCTTAGCCTCTGACAACCAAAACAACGTCCCCACAGACTAAAAACTGGACGTAGTCTCCGTGACGTCCCCACAGACTGTCTAAAACCTGGACGTAGTCTCTGTGACATCCCCGCAGACTGTCTAAAACCTGGACGTAGTCTCTGTGACGTCCCCGCAGACTGTCTAAAACCTGGACGTAGTCTCTGATCGCACCCGCCTGTCAATCAAAGCGTCCACGCTCTTAACCCTGCATAACTTTAAGCCTTAATATAATGTGAACAGGTGAGTTGTATATAAATTCACCCTCAGTACAGTTGTCATGAACGGGGAAATTAGCTACAGAGACCAAAACTGTTTTTTGTACCAGGCTGTAAACATGTTTATTTCTGCTGTGAAGTTGGACATTTGAACATGGGGACTTATGGAGACTGGCTCACTTCTGGAGCCAGCCTCAGGTGGACGTTAGAGGAACTGGAAAGAGATAAAGTCTGGTTCTAAGGTAACAACAGTGTAAATATTCACTTCAGGTGATTAAACTGATGTAAACAGAGTTAAATGTCACACACTGGACCTTTAACTCAGATTAACACTGGACCTTTAACTCAGATTAACACTGGGCCTTTAACTCAGACTAACACTGGACCTTTAACTCAGATTAACACTGGACCTTTAACTCAGATTAACACTGGACCTTTAACTCAGAATAACACTGCACCTTTAACTCAGACTAACACTGGACCTTTAACTCAGACTAACACTGGACCTTTAACCTTTAACTCAGACTAACACTGGACCTTTAACTCAGATTAACACTGGACCTTTAACTCAGACCTCAGAGATACGGTTAGGAGCTCGGACATCTGGAGGGCCACCAGCTGAGGGTTCACATCTGACCATAATCCTGCTTGGCGCCTCCATTTGGATGTTTTCTGGCAACTTGGAGGAGCCCCAGCTGACCCAGACCTGCTGGAGGGACTACATAGTCCATCGTCGGCCTGGGAACACCTCCAAGAGGAGCTGGGGAGAAGGACAGGGTCGGGGACGAGGTACTGGTACGCATCTCTGAGTCTTGGAGTACTTGTTATATTTACATAGATACAGGTGTGTGTGATAAAAAAAGAAATTTATTCTCTGCAGTCTGAGCAATTCTTCTAAATTGTCAACTGTCGGGCCCCAGGCGTGTTTTACACACCAACACAAAAAGTTTCAGTGGTTGTCTTCAAAGCCAGAGCTGTGGCTGGACGTACAAGCCAAACAGGCTCATTAATGTCCACCAGGATTTAACTCACGTGGGTCGGATCGCAGCCAGGTTGTGGCAATGTCTGCGCCTTGCCAGCTATTGTTCTGGACCAGAAGTGTGTGGGTTTCTTATATTGTGAAACTGCCAAAGTGTTTCTCACTTTAAAGTGCCCATAAATAAAACGTCTGTGAGGACAATGCATCAAACAATGATGTGATAATTGGTGTGTTTTTGTAGATCTGTAAAGAACTCAAAGCGGATTGCTGACTGGCCAAAGATTTGACAATCTACATCGTCACATCAGCGAATCCTCCGAAATGATTCAACTTTGGCACCAAAGTTTGATTTGATTGAAGGTCCAGTCGTTTGGATTCAGTGGCAGTTTGGAAGAACTATTCACCTGAATCAGACAGATGAATCCAACATGTTCCATGTCTGAAAGCACAATAAAAGACAGGGCCGAGGTTCAGAGAGCGCACTAAGTGCCCAGCAGGAAACAGTTGTTACCTAAAGATTGAGCTGGAAGTCATACTGCAGGATCTAGCCTAAAGTGCTTGACGCATGACACATTCATGCACCAGTGTCAGCCTGAGGCATAGGTGCAGGCGATGCTAAAACGGAGGAAGGAAGGATCCCGGAGATAGCACAGAGGAGATGAAAGTGAAGAGTTACAGCTAATGACAGAGGGAGAGGAGATCAGAAACCGAAGACCCCGCGGGGACCTGTGTAGGGTCTATTGGAGCTAATAAGGCTGCGCTGCCTGGTTGGACCCTCCTCGATCCAAGAGCCACCGGGAAACATCTGTTTATCTATACAGTCACTTTCTCATCGTGCACCACTTACTGTTTGTTCCACAGTTAAAGCAACATCACGTATAAATCAGTGTTTGTTAACCCACTGTGGAAATATGGACAGCTGTACTCAACACTACTCTGATCAAAATTGGTGAGTCGACAACTTTGGTAACGCCAATCACAACCAGGTCCCCCAGCACGCTGATATCACTGACGAGTCCAGCAGCAGTCAGCCAGCGGCGGTCTGTTTTCTTTCAGCCTTTTATTTCACCAGCTCGGCGTCGACAGCGCTTGGAAGTCGACATTACTCGTGTGTTTACAATATTTTGATCGTCTGACGCTCGGGTTTCTTGACCTCTCTGACTTTTTTCGTAACCTTGTCGCAACATTCCCAGACTTGCAATGATATGTGGGAATGTTGCCCCTTACTTTATTGCAAAAGATCTTCAAGATCTCGAAGGTCGTCTTTCTGCTTGAAAGATCGAACGCAGGTTCTCTTTAGACGTTCGTTGTTGTTGTTTGAACATTGATTTTGTTTTATTTGGAGCTGTTGAGGTGGTTCGGTCATCTGATTAGCCTTCTTGGAGGTGTTCCAGGCACCATCCAACTGGTAGAAGACCCCGGGTCAGACCCAGAACCTGCTGGAGGGACTATATAGCCCATCTAGCCTGGGGGTGCGTGGGATCCTCCATGGAGGAGCTGGAATATGTTGCTGGGAGAAGACATCTGTAACACTCCGCTAAACTTGCTGCCACCGGACCCGACCAGAGAAGAGGAAGGAATGGATGGATGGACTTTAATCATTCCCTCAACGTTTGGGAACGGTATGTGAACGAATTGCTGAGTAACGAACAGCGTACTGAGGTCACAGATGTTGTTAAATGTCATCAGAACCAATAGAAAGCTCGCCAAAGCTATTAAAATAAGATTCCACGTTATCATTCAGCATATTTCATAATAGCAGGAGGAAACCACGACACTGTAAGGGAGAAACTCATCAGATCTTGAGCAACCAAAGGTTCGTTCAGCCAATACAAAGAACATTTCCAGGAACAACAAAGTTCCCAGAATGTCTTTGACCAAAATCCAGCCCATTACCAACAGACAAAAGAGAACTTGTTACAATCATTTGCATTCTACAGTTGGGATGTATAGTCAAATTAAAACACTCTTTCAGGCCGGGCATTCTCCAAGAGTACGAGAAGGATTGATCTCATCTATGCAGCCGCAGGGGACTGAATATATCGGACAGTAACGACACCGAACTAATAAAGCAAGCATGGATGTGTTTACGTAGACGTCGGGAAGCCAGTTGGTAACTGATTGAGGCTGGATTAGAACGCCTGTAGGAAGGATGGAGGAGGTCGTGTTACGTGTCCATGGCCAGTCCCAAAGTGGACAGTACCTCTAATTAACACAGATACTGCACTGTTTGGATTGTTTGTATGAGGACTATGGAAGAACATCAGAACCCATACATGAAGCTACATGATGAGAATACAAACAGATAAACAGGAATGGAATTACTGTCGCGGCCAACTAAAATATGAGCAAACGCAAGTTCATGAGTCTTTTCTGAGTTGGCTGAGGAAAACAGTTCCAGTCCCAGTGGCTATAGCCAGCTGACAACAGCTGATTTTGTCAATTAATAGGTAAGTAGTTATCTTTGGTTGTGACTGACTTGCTTTAAAACAGTTGATGATGTAGAAGACATGTAAATAAGGAAACATCACTCTCATATTGATGTTACGAGGAAACATATAAAAGCGGACTGTAGCTATCTCAGCTTTTATTTTCCGCCTAACTAGCTTTTTTTCAAGTAACGTTAGCTGAAGTTAAAGGAGTAGAACTGCTAACGTAAGCAGTTTGCGTTAGAGCAGACAAACAACCGTCCTTTTTTCTGTTGTGTTTTTTGGATTAAAGCTGCAGAATAATGCCCTGCACTCTTTGTAAACAAAGTATTTGTGTTACTACTACTCGGCTCTGTGTGCTTCAACATGTGGTGCAATCCAAACACACACAGACGTAGCTGTTACGTTTGATGGACAATCACTGGTTCTGTGTTTTAGCGAATAGTCGACTGTAGCGCGTTAGGCCTCGTTTTTATAAACAAGTCAGAATCTGCTCTGACTGAAACTTAATATTCCCCACAGTCCGACACACACATGCGTGTCGGGCACTAGAGGCCACCTGGGAGGGCTGCACAGGTTACTCTATGTAAACTCTAGTCATGCATGAAGGCTGAACTAGACACACAACACATATGTAAATCCCTGCAAAAAAACAGCTGATTTGGGCCTCAGTGTGTGTGTGTGTGTGTGTGTGTGTGTGTGTGGTGTGTGTGTGTGTGTGTGTGTGTGTGTTTGCTTAATAGAAAGCACTCTAATGCCCGAGCAGCTTCTAAAGCAATTATTCTTGGAAAGAGTGTCGGTTTGCAGAACTCAAATCATAGTCTTTGCAGTAATCCCTTCATTTCCTCCCTCTGAACAACATGGTGGCATGCAGCTTGTTGCCTTAGCCTCTGACAACCAAAACAACGTCCCCACAAGACTAAAAACTGGACGTAGTCTCCGTGACGTCCCCACAGACTGTCTAAAACCTGGACGTATTCCGCTGTGACATCCCCGCAGACTGTCTAAAACCTGGACGTAGTCCTCTGTGACTCCCGCAGACTGTCTAAAACCTGGACAGTATCTTCTGATCGCACCTCCTGTCAATCAAAGCGTCCACGCTCTTAACCCCCTGCATAACTTTAAGCCTTAATATAAGTGAACAGGTGAGTTGTATATAAATTCACCCTCAGTACAGTTGTCATGAACGGGGAAATTAGCTACAGAGACCAAAACTGTTTTTTTTGTACCAGGCTGTAAACATGTTTATTTCGTGCTGTGAAGTTGGACATTGAACATGGGGACTTATGGAGACTGGCTCACTTCTGGAGCCAGCCTCAGGTGGACGTTAGAGGAACTGGAAGAGATAAAGTCTGGTTCAAGGTAACAACAGTGTAATATCACTTCAGGTGATTAAACTGATGTACAGAGTTAAATTCAAACACACTGGACCTTTAACTCAGATAACACGGACTAATCAGATTAACACTGGCCTTTAACTCAGACTAACACTGGACCTTTAACTCAGACTAACACTGGACCTTTAACCAGATTAACACTGGACCGTTAACTAGAGTAACACTGGACCTTTAACTCAGATTAACACTGGACCTTTAACTCAGACTAACACTGGACCTTTAACTCAGATTAACACTGGACCTTTAACTCAGATTAACATTGGACCTTTAACTCAGATTAACACTGGACCTTTAACTCAGATTAACACTGGACCTTTTAACTCAGATAACACTGGACCTTTAACTCAGACTAAGCACTGGACCTTAACTCAGAAAACACGGGACCTTTAACTCTCTCAGACTAACACTGGACCTTTAACTCAGATTAACACGGGACCTTTAACTCAGATTAACACTGGACCTTTAACTCAGTTAACACTGGACCTTTAACTCAGATTAAACACTGGGCCCTTTAACTCAGACTAACACTGGACCTTTAACTCAGATTAACACTGGACCTTTAACCAGACTAACACTGGACCTTAACTCAGATAACACTGGACTTTAACTCAGACTAACACGGACCTTTAACTCAGATTAACACTGGACCTTAACCAGATTAACACTGGACCTTTAACCAATACACTGACTTTACTAGACTTAACGTGGACATTCTCAGATAACATGAACCTTTAACTCAGACTAACACTGGACCTTTAACTCAGATTAACACTGACCTTTAACCAGACTAACACTGACATTTAACTCAGATTAACACTGGACCTTTAACTCAGACTAACACTGGACCTTTTAACTCAGATTAACACTGACTACGACCTCTTTAACTCAGATTAACACGGACCTTTAACTCATTAACACTGGACCTTTAATCGACTAACACTGGCCTTTAACTCAGATTAACACTGGACCTTTAACTCAGACTAACACTGGACCTTTAACCCAGAAACACTGGACCTTTAACTCAGACTAACACTGACCTTAACTTCAGACACTGACCTAATACCTTTAACTAACTACAGACTAACACTGACCCTTTAACTCAGACTCACGGACCTTAACTAGTTACACTGGACCTTTAAGCAGAACACTGGACTTTAACTCAGATTACGGCTAACGATACACTGACCTTCTACACAGATCATCCTGACGTTGTCGCGTCGCCATGGTTACGCCCGCCTTTTTTGCCCCTCACTCAGCTGTGCCGCCTGATGATGACGCAGGAGCCGACGTCCTCCCGCGGCTCCGCTCCGGTCGTTAAAAACGGGGATTTAAAAGAGCCGCTTTCCTCCGTGAACCGGACCGTGTGGACGGACACGGCGAGGCCGACGGTTAAGCTTACCGTCCGCGGACTCTGACGAGCCTCTGCGCCGCTGTGTGGTCACGTGGTTTGAGGCTCCGTCCTTGTTTACAAACAGCGGGCTAGGACTAGCGGCTAGCGGCCTAGCAGAAGTGTAACGGTGTTTGGATACTTTAATACTCGAGTATTTAGTAATTGACACAACATCTAACACTGTGGAGCGAGGTCCGGAGTAACACACTGTACAAATATGCGCATTACAAACAAGTTAAAGTCCGCGTTAAGTAAAGTATATGTCAGTTAAACGGTCTCTGATCTCATTGGATGATTGTGACCAATGACAGGTGACCTGTTCGTGACGTACGCACACAGGTTCTCCATATTTGTAGTCCTCTGCCACCTCAGAATCAGAATCCTAATATTAAGGTGTAAGGTTAAGTGGTGTGTATATATATTAGTATATATGTAGTATATTATATTATATATATATAGGTATATATATATATATATATATAAAGGGTTAAAATAGGACAATGCATTTGGAGATCAGATTTTAAACAGGAAGGGTTTCAGTGCAGAACTGAGTTTGATATTCCTTAGGACGGGGGGTAAAGAGGTCCAGAGCTGTGGAGGCAGAGCGGTTTAAAGCTCTGCCTCCGTGGTGGGAGACGGGTGGAGTGGACAGTCAGGGTGGATGGAGGAGGGTGTGTGTGGTGCTCAGGCAGATGTTGGTTTGCAGAGGGAGGGATGGACAGGCCAAGAGAACATGCAGGATCTCTCGCAGCCACAGTTGGACGGAGTCCCAAACGCGAGCAGGTCAACATCCGGACTACAGAGCTGTTCTTTGGTTTGATGTGTTCGACAAGCCACAGGAAGAACAGCAGTGGAGATGGTTTTGAGTCTGGGCTGAGGAGGCACCATGCGTGGCTTCAAATAAACACCATCCTAAGCTGGCAGGTGTGATCGCCCCTGGTTGCATAAGGTGTTTAGCCGGAAAGCAGGTGTTAAAGGGATGTTGGTAAAGGTGAGGCTGCCGCTCAAACATGTGTCGCGCTGCCCTTTTGGATGTTGGCCATGCCGCTGTGGGTCGGTCTTAAAGGATCAGCTAACTGAGCTTCAACCCTGCCCGGCCTGTACTTACACCTAATGACTGGTTGTGTATCAGCATTACAGAGCTTACTGAGCGTGATGACACGGTGGGCACAAAGCTCCACTCATCAGTTTCACTTCGGCCCGCCACACCCGAGCGGCACAAAGAAAAACTGATGTTTAACAATTATATAAGCCTGGTTCCAACAGGAGGTCTGCGCATATTTCAGGGGAGTGAACAGAAGTGGTCAACGAGACGAAAGTCCAGGTTTTAGTCAGTCCCTCAGAGACTGACGTCCAGGTTTTGACGGGTCAGCTCAGAGACTACGTCCAGTTTTAGACGGTCTGTTGCAGGACGTCCGGAGAACTACGTCCCAGGTTTTTAGTCAGTCTCAGAGACTAACGTCCAGGTTTTAGACAGTCTGCGGGGACGTCAGGAGACGTACGTCCAGGTTTTAGGCAGTTAGACACGTCCGTTAAGTAGTCTCACGAGAGACTACGTCCAGGTTTAGACCATCCTGGCGGGGACGTCTTAAGCTACGTCCAGGTTAAACAGTCTGGGGGGACGTCACGGAGACTCGTCCAGGTTTTAGACGTCTGTGGACCATGGAGACTACGTCCCAGGTTTAAGACGTCTGTGGGGGACGTCACGATGATTGGATAATTGCTGCCCATGTCTGTCCAAAGTGAAGTTGTCCCTGTGTTTCATAATGCAGTGTGTGCTGTGTCAGCAGCTCTCTGACGGCTAACAACAGACAGGCTTTGTGTTTTCTCCTGTGGGGGATCTCTCCGGTTCCTCCCTGTCCTCATTGGTCTCTGATGCTTCACAGATCCGTCCTCTCTATGAAACAACAGCTCATGTGGACACATTCACAGCAGTCCGAAGGAGCTGCTGTAAAAGCCAGAAACACATTCAGGAGGTTTCTTCTCTGGTGTAATGAATGGAAGAAAAGCTGTGTTATGGAGTTATGGACAGATCTCCACCAGGTCTGACACACCGCCACCCCTGCCAGGACTGAAGTGTGTGAGCACCTGGTGTGAATGTGAAGCTGTGATCTCGTTAAAACACTTTTTATTTTACATGTTAGTCCAAAGCATCTGTCCTGAGCGTCACAGGTGTCTGTGTGCAGCGGGAGGGGCCCGTCAGGAGGGCGCTCTGGTTCTGAAACGCGTTCTGACATAGACATATATACATAGACGCCGCATTGAGCGTGATAGTACGTAAACGGCGCCGCATATTGGTTCGGCCAAGATCCTGCCCGGTAAACTAATACAAGGAAATGGACGAACTTCATAAAAGCGCCTTTCGACAAAGTTTCCTTTAAGTTTAATGCCTCTTATACACCCATTCACACACGCACCTAAATATATTCCTGGGAAACAACAGCACCAAAACACAGTATGTAACTTTTTTAAAGTGACGATTATAAATGTTTACTCCTTAATGTTAAGCACCAAACCAAACGATGTATTTTTCTAATGCGGGAGTGTTAAGCAGCTAGCTAATGTGTTGTAACACTGTTTACTGTGATGATAAATATTGAAATATTTATATTTAACATTTAATATGTGTCCTATAAATAACCAGATCTGAATGGAGATGTGACATGAAGGGGTTTCTGAATAAGAAACACACACCACATATCAATCAAATCAAATTCAATTTTATTGTAATAGCCCCAAAGTCACAAGTACATTTGCCTCAGAGGGCGTTACAATCTGTACAGGGGAGTTGACAACCGGCTCCTGTCCTTAGAACCCGCGTTTTCGAGTGAAGGAAAAACGTGCCACAAAAACCCTTTTTTACAGGGAAAAAATGTGGAAGAAACCTCAGGAAGAGCACAAGGAAGGGATCCCTCTCCCGGGACGGACAGACGTGAAATGGATGGTCACGTGTACAGGAACAAAAATCAACGACAACATATTGTACAATGACTGATAAAATGACAGGAATTTATAATGAATGATAAAAATGAGTACAGTAAAGAAGATGGTAGTAATAATGAACAAGTAATCATATAATGTAGTTGGGGGGCGTCATGCAGGATCTCAACAGGCCACAGGCACGATCCACGAGAACCTGCTGGACGACAGAGCACCAGGAAACTCGGGGAAGTTTTGGTTAGTAACATGCCATTAAGGAGACATGTCCAGATGGAGAGATTAGGGCGATCTCTGTCGCGCTCTAGCGATCTAGCTATCTCTATTAGAGAGCGTGAATCATAGCGAAATAGAGAGAGATATCTCAGAGCTCGATGGATATAGATATTCTATATATCTCTAGAGAGCGCGAGCACGATATAGAGCGCTAGCATCGAGAGCGAGAGAGAGCGAGAGAAGAGAGACGAGAGCGAGCAGAGAGATAGCGACTAGAGCGAGCGATAGCGATAAGAGATAGCAGAGAGAGCGAGAGCGAGAGAGTTTTTCGGTCAGGGGCGCTGTGTGCCTCTTTCCCCCCATACGTGCCTGGCTTGGCATACCCCCGGTGGTGTCCCCGGCGTGTAATCCTAATGGCAGCATAACTAAGGGATGACCTGCCCAGCCTAACTATAGGCCTTTATCACAAAGGAAAGTCTTAAGGTCTATTCTTAAAGGGTTGACCGTTACTTGCCCTCCCCGAACCCAGAAAGTAGGAAGTTTGTTCCACAGAAGCGGCGCCCTGATAGCGGAAAGCTCTGGCTCCCAATCTACTTTTGGAAACTATAGAACCACAAAGGAACCACGTCCGAGAGCGCAGTGGTTCTAGAGGGGTAATAAGGTAATTATGAGCTCTTTTAGATAAGATGGTGCCTGAACCATGAAGAGCTTTTGTAAGTAAGGAGAAGAATTTTAAATTCTGATTCTAGAATTTAATAGGTAGCCAATGCAAGAAGCCAAATGGGAGAGATGGTGATCTCTGATCTTGGTTCCTGTCAGAACACGTGCAGCAGCAATTCTGAAATTAACCTAACTGCAAAGTTCTAAGAGACTATTTGGAGCAAGCCTGGATAACAAAGAGTTACATAGTCCAGCCCTTGAAGTTACAAATGAATGCGTGGACCTATTTTTCTGCATCTCTCCGCCCTGAGAACAATGCGTCTGATTTTAGCGATGTTACGTAAGTGGGAAGAAGGCAGTCCTCGAAATTTGGTTTTAATGTGGACGTTAAAGTACAATCCTGATCAAACAACTCCAAGATTCTTTACAGTGAGCCTGGAAGGCCGGGGATCCCATCTAAAGTAACTAAGTCTCTAGAAAGGAGAGTTTCCTGAGGGGTTTTGGGTCCAATTACAAGAACTTCTCAGTTTTTGTCTGAATTTAACATCAAAAAATTGTAGGTCAGCCAACTTTTTATATCCTTAAGGCATGCTTGGAGTTTGAGTTAATTGATTGGTTGGCCATCACAATCAGGCTTGATCGATTTAAATTTAATTGGGTGTCGTCAGCCATAACAATGAAAATTGATAGAATGTTCTAAGGATGTTTCCATAAAGGAAGCATATATAAACTTAATAGAAGTGTCCAAGTACAGAACCGTGTGGGACTCCATGACAAACTTGGTTCTGCAACGGAGGATTAGCATTGACGAAACAAAACTGAAGGATCGAATCTAAAAAGTGTACGATTTAAACCAGCTTGGGCGGTGTCTTTGTGGCCAATGCCGATGTAATCCAGTCCCTCTGTAAAAAGAAATTTGATGGTCAATGTGTCCCAAATGCACACTAAGAATAACAGGACAAGTACAGAGATGATCAGTTTCTGATGCCATTAGGAGGCTTTGTAACTTTGACTATGCGGTCTCTGTGCTGCATTTGACACCATTGAACATCAAATTCTTTTACAGAGACTGGGACATCGAATTGGCATCAAAGAACCGCCCTAAGCTGGTTAAATCGGGAACTTTTTAGATCGATTCTCAGTTTGTTCCACGTCAATGATGAATCCTCATGCAGACGCAAAGTTTTCATGGATTCCCCACAAGGTTTCTGTATTGGACCACTTCTGATTCAGTTTATATATGCTCCTTTAGGGAAAATCATTAGAATCATTCTATCAATTTTCATTGTTTTATCTGAACGACACCCAATTATATTTATCGATCAAGCTGATGCAACCAATCAATGACCTAAACTCCAGCATGCCTGTAAAGGATATAAAAGTTGGATGACCTACATTTTGTGTGATGTTAATGCAGACAAAACCTGAATTTCTGGTATTGGACCCAAACACCTCAGAAACTCCTCGTTCTAGAGACTTAGTTAATTTTAGATGGAATCACCCGGGCCTCCAGCTCACTGTGAAGAATCTTGAAAGTTGTGTTTTGTCAGGAATTTGTCCTTTAACGGCCACATAAAACAATTTTTTCGAGGACTGCATTCTTCCACTTACGTAACATCGCTAAAATCAGACGCATTGTCTCTCAGCGGATGCAGAAAAACTAGTCCACGCATTTGTTACTTCAAGGCGGACCTATTTTTGGTAAACTCTTTGTTATCAGGCTGCGCCAATAAGTCGTCTTAACTTGCAGTTAATTACAGAATGCTGCTGCACGTGTTCGACAGGACCAAGATCAAGAGATCACATCTCTCCCATTTTGGCTTCCTGCATTGTTCTCTGCCTCTACATACACATTAAACACTCTGTAGTCCTCCGTACGTTGTCGCCGCTCTCCTTATTGTGTCTTCTCTCAGCTCTTACTTGCCCTCGCGTTCAGCACCATCTTATCTAAAAGAGCTCATAATACCTTATCCCCTCTAGAACCACGGCGCTCTCAGGACGTAGGGTTGTTCCGTGTGTTCCTTAGTTTTCGCAAAAAGTAGATTGGGAGCCAGAGCTTTCAAGCGATCAGGCTCGCTCTTCTGTGGAACAAACTACCCTTTTCTGGGTTCGGGAGGCAGACAGTCAACACCTTTAAGAATAGACTTAAGACTGTTCCTTTTTGATAAAGCCTATAGTTGGCGGCTCAGGTCATCCCTAGTTATGCTGCCATAGGATTACAACTGCCCGGGGGGACCCACCGAGGGTTTAGGCCAGCCAGGCCACGGGATTGGTTGAAGGCACACATCTCCCTTACCGAAAACCTCTCTCTCTCTCTCGCTCTTCTCTTATCTCTATCTCTATCTCTATCTATAGCTCTATCTCTTCTCTCTCTCTCTCGCTCTCTCTCTCTCTCTCTCCTCTCTAATCTCTATCTCTCTAGATCTTTCTCTCTCTCTCTATATATATATATATTATTATACCATCTCTCTCTCTATATATCTCTCCCTATATTTCTCTTAATATCTCACTCTCTCTATAATATATATATCTTATCTCTAGTCTCTCTCCATATCTCTCCATACTCTCCATCTGTGGACATGTCTCATTAATGCATGTTACTAACCAAACTTCCCCGGAGTTCTGTGCTCCTGTCGTCCAGCAGGTTCTCGTGGATCGTGGCTGCTTGGCTGTGATCCCCTGCATGAACCGCCCACTACATATATATTACTGTCATTATTAAGACCATATCTATTACTGTAATCATTTTTATCATTCATTATAATTTCATTGTCATTTTGATCGTCATTGTACAATTATGTTTGTGTTGATTTGTCCTGTCACGTGACATCCATTGCGACGTCTGTCCGTCCTGGGAGAGGATCCCTCCTCTGTGGCTCGTCCTGAGGTTTTCCTTCCACATTTTTTTCCCTGTTAAAGGGTTTTTGTGGGCAAGTTTTTCCTCACTCGAACCGAGGGGCGAAGACAGAGGGTGTCACTCCCTGTACAGATTGTAAAGCCCTCTGAGGCAATGTAAACTTTGTGACTTTGGGCTATACAAATAAAAGTTGATTTGATTTGATTTGATATGTGTGTGTGTGTGCTCTTTATTCAGAAAAAACCGAGGGTCCATGTCACATCCTACATTTCAGGATCGGGTATTAAGACACATATTAATGTTAAATATAAATATTTCAATATTATCATCACAGTAACAGTGTTTACACCTTAGTAGCTGTAAACACTCAGCATTAGAAAAGATACATACGTTGGTTTGGTGCTTACATAGGAGTAAACAATTTATATCGTCACTTTAAAAGTTACATACGTTGTTTTTGGTGCCTGTTTTGTTTTCCCAGATGTATTAAGTGCGTGTTGTGAATGGGTGTATAAAGAGGCATTAACTTAAAGAACTTTGTAAGAAGGCGCTTTAGGATTCAGTCATTTCCTTGTATTAGTTTACGGGCAGATCTGCCCGAACCATATGGCGCCGCCGTGTACGTACGATTCAGCGCTCCAATGCGGCGCTATGTATATAGTCTAGGGTCAGAACGCTGTCAGACAACATAGCGGCCCTCCTGACGGGGCCTCCCAGCTGCACACACACACATGTTGACCGTCAGGTAAGGATGTTTGGACTAAATGTACAAATAAAAACGTTGTTTTAAACGACGTCTCACAGCTTCACATCACATCCACAGGTCTGCTCCCACACACTTCAGTCCCTGCAGGTGGAGGGGCTGTGGAAACCTGGTGGAGACTCTTTCATAACTCCATAACACAGTGTTCTTCCATACATCACAGACGAGAACACCCATGAATGTGTGTTGGTTTTACAGCAGCACCCTCTTCGACCCTGCTGGGAATCGTGTACACACATAGCTGTTGTGATTCATAGGGAGACGGATCTGGTGAAGCATCAGAGACATGACACGGAGGAACCGGAGGAGAACGAGAATAAGATCCCCACAGGATGATAAACACAAAGTACTGGATTGGTGTTAGAGCCGTCATGAGAGCTGCTGACAGCAACACACGGGCATTATGAAACAAAGGACAATACTGTGGACGACATGGGCATGTCAATGATATCCAATCAAGTGACGTCCCTACAGGGACTGTCTAATAAACCTGGACGTAGTCTCACGTGACGTTCCCCGACAGACTGTCCTAAAACTGGCGTAGCTCCGTGACGTCCGCACGACCTGTCTTAAACCTGGACGTAGTCTCAGACTCCCTCGCAGCGGCAATGACGTACGCGTGGCTTGACAAACCTGGACGTAGTCTACGTACTCCCGCAGGCAGTCTAACCTGGACGACTCTGACCCCAGACGCATAGACCTGGACGTAGTCTCCGTGACGTCCCCTGCAGACTGTCTCTAAAACCTGGACGTAGTCTCCCTGATCCCAGACTGTCTTAAACCCTGGACTAGTCCTAACCGTGACTCCACGCACAATACGTCTAAACACTGGACGTAGTGTCTCTGAAGACGACTAAAACCTGGACGTATATAGTCTCCGGGTGCTGATAACTGGGACTTAGTCGACTAAAGTCGCCGGCCGTCAAACCCTGGACGTGTGCACTGGATACCGGGACTAGCTCCTGGTCCTTCCTCCCGAATATGCGAGACTCCTGTTGGACCGGCTATATGAATTGTGTAACTCAGTCAGTTTTCTTGAGTGCCGCTCGGTCGTGTGGCGGCCGAAGTGAAAATGATGAGGGAGCTTTGTGCACACCGTTTCATCACGGCTCAGTAGCACTTAATGCTGAATACACAACCAGTCATTAGGTGTAAGTACCAGGCCTGGCAGGGTGAAGCTCAGTTAGCTGATCCTAAGGACCGACCAAGCAGGCATGCAACATCCAAAGGCAGCGCAGGACCATGTTGAGCGGCAGCCCTCACCTTTGACAACTCCCTTTTAACACCTGCTTCACGGCAAACACCGTTATGCAACCAGGGGAGAGTCACACCTGCAGCTATCGGATGGTGGTTTATTGAAGGCACAGCATGGTGCCTCAGCCCAGACTCAAACATCTCCACTGTTTTCCTGATGGCTTGTCATCACATCAAACAAAGAACAGCTCTGTGTCCGATGTTGACCTGCTCGCGTTGGGACTCCGTCCACTGTCCTGCTGAGAAGATCCTGCATTCTCATGCCTGTCCATCCTCCCTCTGCAAACCAACATCTGCCTGCAGCACCACACACACCTCTCCAGCCACTGACTGTCCACTTCCCCCGTCTCACCACCACGGAGAGCAGAGCTTCACCGCTCTGCTCCACAGCTCTGGACCTCTTTACCCCCCGTCATAAGGAACAACAACTCTAGTCGTCACTGAAACCCTCCTGTTTAAAAGCCTTGATTCAAATGCATTGTCCATATTTTAACCTATTATATATATATATAATATATATATCATAGATATATATATAATAAAAAAACAAATAATATAATACACACCTTATACCTATTATACCTGATAGTGATTCTGATTCTGAGGTGGAGAGGACTACAAATATGGAGAATCTGTGTGGCGTGACGTACGCACAGGTCACCCTGCATTGTCACAACATCCAATGAGTTCAGAGACTCGTTAACTGACATATACTTTTACTTAACGCGGTACTTTAACTTGTTGTAAATGCCAGTATTTGTACAGTGTGTTACTCCGGACTCGCTCCACAGTGTGTAGATGTTTGTGTCATTACTCAAAGTACTCGGTATAAGTAGCCAAACACCGTTACACTTTGCAGCCCTAGCCGCTAGCTCCTAGCCGCTGTTTGTAAACACGGCCGGAGCCTCAAACACGTGACAACAGCGGCGGACAGAAGCTCGTCAGAGTCCGCGTGACGTAAGCTTACAGTCGGCCTCGCCGTGTCCGTCCACACGGTCCACGGTTCACGGAGGAAAGCGGCTCTTTAAATCCCCGTTTTTTAACGACCGGAGCGGAGACCGCGGGAGGACGTCGGCTCCTGCGTCATATCAGGCGGCTACAGTCTGAGTGGGGAAAAAAGGCGGAGAACATGGCGGCGCGACACGTCCAGAAGCTGGACCTGTTAATGTCTGAGTTAAAGGGTCGAACGTGTTAATCGGAGTTAAAGGTCCAGTGTTAATCTGAGTAAAGGGTCCAGTGAATCTGAGTTAAGGTCCAGTGGTTTAATCTGAGTTAAGGTCCAGTGTTAGTCTGAGTTAAATGTCCGTGGTTAGTCTGAGTTAAAGGTCCAATGTTAGTCGAGTTAAAGGTTCCAGTGTTATCCTGAGTTAAAGGTCCAGTGTTTAGTCTGAGTTCAAAGGTTCCAGTGTTAGTCGTGAGTTAAAGGTCAGTTGTTAATCTGAGTTAAAGGTCCAGTGTATAGTCTGAGGTTAAAGGTCCAGTGTTCAATCCTGAGTTAAAGGTCCAGTGTTAATCTGAGGTTAAAGGTCCAGGTGTTATCTGAGTTAAGGCCAGTGTTAATCGAGTAAAGGTGCCAGTTTAGTCTGAGTTAAGGTCCAGTGTTTAAATGCTGAGTTAAAGTCCAGTGTTATCGGGGGAGTTAAGGTCAGTGTTTATCGTATTAAGAGGATTACAGTCGTTATCCGAGTGTAAAGGTCACATGGTTAGTCCAGAGATAAAGGTCAGTTGCGAGTTAGGGGTGTAGTACGTTTAAAGGTACCAGTGTATTAATCTGATTAAAGGTCACAGATGTTAATCTGATTAAAAGGATCCCATGGTTATCCTGAGTTAAAGGTCCATGTAGTCTAAGGTTAAAGTCCAGTGTTAGTCTGGAGTTAAAGGTCCCAGTTTAGTCTGAGTTAAAGGTCAGGTGAGTACTTTTAAAGTGACCCAGGTTACCTGAGTCTGATTAAAGGTCCAGTGTTATCCTGAGTTAAAGTTCCAGTGTTAATCTGAGATTAAAGGTCAGTGTTAATCTGAGTTAAAGGTCCAGTGTAGTCTGAGTTAAAGGTTAAAGGTCCAGGGTAGCTGAGTTTAAAAGGTCCCGTGATAGTCTGAGTTAAAAGGTGCAGTGTTATTCTGGAGTAAAGTCAAGTGTTATCGAGTTAAAGGTCCAGTGTTAATCTGAGTTAAAGGTCCAAGTTCAATCTGAGTTAAAGTTTTTTTTCCAGTGTTATCTAATTTAAGTTTCCATTTCGACTGAGTAAAGGTCCAGTGTGTTAGTCTGAGTTAAAGGTCCAGTGTTAAGCGAGTTAAAGGCCAGTGTTAATCTGGAAGTTAAAGGTTCCCATGTTAATCTGAGTTAAAGGTCCAGTGTTAGGTCTGGTAATGATTAAAGGTCCAGTGTTAGTCTGAGTTAAAGGTTGCCCAGTGTTAATCTGAGTTATAAGGTCCCAGTGTTAGATCTGAGTTAAAGGTCCAGTGTGTGACATTTAACTCTGTTTACATCAGTTTAATCACCTGAAGTGAATATTTACACTGTGTTACCTTAGAACCAGACTTTTATATATCTCTTTCCAGTTCCTCTAACGCTCCACCGAGGCTGGCGTCCAGAGTGAGGCGTCCCATAAGTCCCCCATGTTCATGTTCCAACTTCAACAGCAGAAATAAACCATGTTTATCAGCCTGGTACAAAAAACCGTTTTGGTCTCTTAGCTAATTTCCCCGTCATGACAACGTAACTGAGGGTGGAATTTTATATACAATCTCACCTGTTCAATATTAGATTAAGGCTTAAAGTATGCAGGTTAAGAGCGGTGGACGCTTTGATGACAGGCGGGTGCGATCAGAGACTACGTCCAGGTTTAGGAGACAGTCTGCAGGGGGACGTCACAGAAGACTACGTCCAGGTTTTAGACAGTCTGCGGGGATGTCACGAGAGACTACGTCCAGGTTTTTAGACAGTCTTGTGGGGACGTCACGGAGACTACGTCCCGTTTTAGTCCTGTGGGGACGTGTGTTTTGGTTTGTCAGATGGGGCTAAGGCACAAGATCTGCATGCACAATGTTGTTCAGAGGGAAAATGGGAAAAGGGATACTGCACAGACTATAGGTTTGAGTTCTGCAAACGACCTCGTTCGCAAGAGTAATTGCTTTAAGAGCTGCCGGGCATGAGAGTGCTTTCTCTTAAGCAAACACATCCACAACATCACACACACCAACACACACACCACACACACACCAAACACACACTACACGAGCCCAAATCAGCTGTTCTCTTTTGCTGCAGGGATTATGTTTTACAGTACGCCTCTGTGTGGGTGTCTAGGCCGTCTTTCAATGCATGACTAGAGTGTCACATAATTAACTTGTGCAATGCCCCTCACGGTGGCCTCTAAGTGCACGACAGCATGTTTGTCGACTGTTGGGAAATATTAAGTTCCGTCAGAGCGATCTGACTTGTTTATAAAAACGGGCCTAACGAGCTCAGTCGACGATACGCTAAAACACAGAACGCAGTGAATTGTCCTCAAACGTAAACATCTACGTCTGTGGTGTGTTTGATTGGCACACATGTTGAAGCACACAGAGCCGAAGTAACACAAATACTTTTGTAAAAGGGGAAGAGTGCAGGCTATTTCTGCAGCTTTAAATCCAAAAACACAACAGAAAAAAGGACGGTGTTTGTCTGCTCTAACGCAAAACGGCTTACGTAGCAAGTTCCTTACTCCGTTAACTTCGCTAACGTTACTTGAAAAAAAGCTTAGGTCGGAAAATAAAAGCTGAGATAAGCTTACAGTCGCTTTTATATGTTTTCCGCGTAAACAATCAATATGAGTGATGTTTCCTTATTTACATGTCTTCTACATCAATCACCTGTTTTTAAAGCAAGTCAGCTACAACCAAAAGCGAACTACGTACCTAGTAATTGACAAAATTCACTGTGTCAGCTGGCCTATAGCCACTGGGACGGGAACTGTTTTCCCTCCAGCCAACTCAGAAAGACGCTGAACGGGCGTTTGCTCATAATTTTTAGTTGGCCGCGACCAGTAATTCCATCCTGTTTATCTGTGGTAGTTCCTCATCTGTAGCTTCTGTATGGTACTGAGGTTCTTCCATAGTCCTCATACAACAATCCAACAGTGCAGTATCTGTGTTTTAATTAGAGGTAACGGTCCACTTTGGACATGGGCCATGGACACAGTAAACACGACCTCCGCCATCCTGCCTACAGGCGTTCCTATCCACCTCATCAGTTAACCAAGCTGGCTTCCAGACCGTCTACGTAAACCACATCCATGCTTGCTTATTAGGTTCGTGTCGTTACTGTCCGTATATATTCAGTCCCTCGGCTGCATAAGATGAATCAATTCCTTTCTCGTCCTCTTGGAAATGCCCTGCCCTCGAAAGAGTTGGTTTGAAATTTGACTATAATCCCAACATGTAGAATGCAATGATCTGTAGAACAGTTCTCTTTATGTTGTTTGAGTGAATGGAGCTGGATTTGTGTCAAAGACATTCATGGGAACTTTGTTGGGTCCTGGAAATGTTCTTTGTATTGGCTGAAACGAACCTTTGGTTGCTCAAGATCTGATGAAGTTTCTCCCTTACAAGTGGTCTTGTGGTTTCCTCCTGCTATTATGAAATATGCGGAATATAACGTGGATCTTATTTAATACTTTGGCGGAGCGTTTTCGATTGGTTCGGATGACATTTAACACAGCTGTGACGGTTTTGCTCAGTACGCTGTTCGTTACTCAGCAAATGCGTTCACATACCGTGCCCAAACGTTGAGGGAATTGAGGAAAGTTCCGCCCTGCTGCATTTCCTGGCCTCTTCCGTGGGCGGTCGCGGTGGCAGCAAGTTAGCGGAGTGTTTTACAGATGTCCGTCTCCCCAGCAACATAATTTCCAGCTCCTCTGAGGATCACCCAGCACCCCCAGGCCGTAGATGGGCTATAGGTGTTAGTCCTCCGGGGGCTCCAGCAGGTTCTGGGTCTGACCCGGGGTCTTCTACCAGTTGGGATGTGCCTGGAAACACCTCCCAAAGAAGGCTAAATCAGATGACGAACCACCTCAACACGCCAATAAAACAAAATCAATGTTTCAAAAACAACAACGAACGTCTAAAGAGAACATGCGTTCGATTCTTTCCAACCAGAAAGACAACTTTCGAGATCTTGAAGATCGTTTTGCAATAAAGTAAGGGGCAACATTCCACATATCCATTGCTAAGATCTGGGAATGTTGCGACAAGGTTAAGAAAAAGTCAGAGAGGTCAAGAAAACCCGAAGCAGTCAGACGACAAATATTTGTAAACACGACGTAATGTCCGAAACTTCAAGCGCTGATCACGCCCGAGCCTTGGTGAAATAAAGGCGAAGACAGACGCCGAGTGGGCTGACTGGCTGCTGGACTCGCCCCCCCACCCAACCCCCCCCCCCCAGTGGATATCAAGCTGATGCTGGGGGACCTGGTTGATGATGGGGCTGTTACCAAAGTTGGTCGACTCCCAATTTTGAATCAAAGTGTGTTGATAAAGCTGTCCCTATTTACCACAGTGGGATTACACAAACGACTATTTAATACGTGATGGTGCTTTACTGTGAACAAACAGTAAGTGTGCACGTGAGAAGTGACTGTATAGATAAACGATGTTTCCCGGTGGCTCTGGCATCAGAGAGGGTCCAACCAGGCAGCGCAGCTTATTAGCTCAATAGCCCCTAACAGGTCCACCGGGGTCTTCGGTTTCTGATCTCCTCTCTCTGTCATTAGCTGTGAAACTCGTCACTTTTTCATCTCCTCTGTGATACTCAGGTGATCCTTCCTTCCTCCTGTTCTTTAGCATCGCGTGCACCTAATAAGCCCTCAGGCTGACACGTGTGGCATGAATGTGTAATGCGTCAAGCAATGTTAGGCTAGACCTGCAGTTAAGGACTTCCGCTCAATCTTTAGGGTAACAATGTTTCCTGCTGGACCAACTTAGTGGCAGCTCTCTGAACCTCGGCCCTGTCTTTGTAGTGCTTTTCAGACATGGAACAATGTTGGGATTCATCGGTCTGGGTCAGGGAATAGTGCGTCAAATGACCACTGATCCAACGCACGGGACCTTCAATCAAATCAAACTTTGGTGCCAAAGTTAAATCAGGTCGAGATTCGCTGAGGGGCCGATGTAGATTTGCTCAAATCTTTTGCAAGTCAGCAATCAGCTTTGAGTTCTTTTACAGATCTACAAAAACACACCAAATTATCACATCATGGTTGGATGCATTGTATCACAGACGTTTTATGTTTATGGCACTTTAAAGTGGAACCTTTGGCAGTTTCACAATATAAAGAAACCCACACATTCTGAGATCCAGAACAATAGCTGGCAAGGCGCAGACATTGCCCAAACCTGGCTGCGATCCGACCACGTGAGTTAAATCCTGGTACATTAATGAGCACCCCTTGGTTTGGCTTGTACGTCACAGCCACAGCTCTTGGCTGTGAAGTACAACCACTGAAAACTTTTGTGTTGGTGTGTAAACACGCGTGGGCCCGACAGTTAGACAATTTGAAGAATTGCTTCAAACTGCAGAGAGAATTGTTTCCCTTTTTTATCACCACACATGTAGCTAGGTAAAACAAACAGTAAAACTCCAAGACTCAGAGATGCAAGGACCAGATACACCCCCCACCCTGTCCTTGCTCCCCAGCGCCTCCCTTGGAGGTGTTCCCCAGGCCAGATGGACGTTAATGATAGTCCCTCCCTCAGGTTCTGGGTCTAGCCTGGGGGTCCTCCTCCAAGGTTGCCAGAAACACCTCCAAATGGAGGCGCCCAAGAGGATTCTGGTCAGATTTGAACCACCTCAGCTGGCCTCCCTCCAGATGGCCGGCTCCTAACCGTATCATCGTGAGGCTGAGCGCGGCCACCCGGTGGAGGAAGCTCATCTACAGCCTTATATCTGCGATCCATTCTTTCATCACTACCCAAAGCTATGACTATAGGTGAGGATTGGCACTGGAAGATCAAGACTTGTGCTTCTGCTCAGGCTCCTTCTGAACCACAACAGTGCGCGACTGCAGAAACGTTTGTTACCAACAAGATTGCGGAGATACTTGACCTCCCGTTCCTTGCAACTCACTCCCGACCTTATCTCTCGCTTGTAGATTCGTCTTAGAATTTCAATATGTTTTGAACGACAGAGCTCAAACCAATGCAACTTAAAGGGGAGGCAGATGATCTGTTTTGTTAGATTTTTATTAATCTAACGTATCAAGACTTCCGGTCTGTGGCTCGCACTCCAAGCCCATGGGTTCCGACTGAATCTTTAAAAACATCTCATAAACCTCGAAGTTGTGGTTCAGCAAACTTTTCTTAAACAGTAGGGAAATAGTGCATTCCTGGGGGACTATTTTCAGTGGCGGGAGAAATCCACATTTGGCACTCTCGTGAATATTCGTGGCAGCAGACGCTGTATGTGGGATTGTCAAAAAACTACAGCGTGTGTGTAGACGGTAAAAAAAGTGGGCGTGGCTGATTGATGTTGCCTTTACGGTGCAGAGGAAGAAGATTATCAGGCTTTGATACTTGGTAGTGGGTATAATTCATTGTTTTTGTTTGGGTCTTTTCATGGCATTTG
The DNA here is from genome assembly GCF_000972845.2 of Larimichthys crocea. Taxonomy (NCBI): domain Eukaryota; kingdom Metazoa; phylum Chordata; class Actinopteri; family Sciaenidae; genus Larimichthys; species Larimichthys crocea. The sequence continues at coordinate 31,401,947 of NC_040018.1, read as the reverse complement.
TTGAACAAGAAGAAAGTATAGAATATCACCAGACTTTTAAACATAAGGTAATTGACAAAACCACAGACTTCAGCTGGACACAAAGAGTTTGTTGTCATAGAAAACACATTTATTATTTGACTCTTTTCTAATTCCAAAGTCAGCACAGATAAATGAGGTTTCTGAAGAAGTCCCTCTTTAGTTGTTGCTCTTTCTCTTCTCTCCCCTCACAGAAGGAGGGCGGGAAGTTTAAAATCCTGTCCTAAAGGTAGTAGGTGAAGTGTCATTAGTTGTGGCCTGTTTTAAAGTTCAAGAGATAGGGGTCCTGAATGAGGAAGTCCTGGAACACGGCAGGCGTTTGAGATTTACGTTAGAAGAGACCTCAATGAGTTCGCAGCCGAGTGGACCCAGAAGTCGCAGGCAGAAAGTTTCCTGCATCCAGCCTAAAGGAACACGAGTCGGTTTTGGCTCCTGGCAAGAAATGACATGCTCTAAATACAACAAAGAATACCTGAAAAACTGAAAACATGACCTTTGTGTCAGTGTTGGACAGAATGGGACATGAATTTTGACTGTCAATGGGGAAGTTAAGTAGAAGAAGTTTTTCCTCTTTTTTGTAGATGACACTGATTTAATTGTTTTCCAGAGTTATAAGATTACAAATTATTTTAGCTGTCGTCTGGGAGAGTAACACTTTGATGATCAAACATGTTCAGGGATAAAAGTATGGGGATCGTCTCATGGAATGTATGTACAGCAAAAGCTCAGAGAGGACAGGAATGAAGCGGGATTTTGGGCAATCCCTCTTCCGAGAGCCAATCGCTGGATGCTCAGCTTCTCTTAAATGGATCCAGGAGACAGCAGTGAATGAATCCACTGTGCTTTTGTTTTTAGGCGCGCACACTGCAGGCACAGTCCTCTCCCGTGGATGAAACTTTGGGCTAATTGTGGTAATCGGCTCAGTGAGCTGGCAGCGAGCAGCTGTCCTTGCGCATTTGCATCCCTGAGAACGTATCAGGCTCTGTGGAAACCAGGCACAGGGGGGGGTCCCTCTGAGGCGAACCTCCAGAGGCGGACCCCTCCATGTTCTATTATTTTAGATTTCACTTTTAACCCACAAGGGACGGGGAGCCTTTGAAGAAAAACAACTGCTCAGAACGAGAAACATAGCAGTCTTATGAAGTGATAGGCAGTGCTGGAAAAAGTACTCAGAGTACTCCTTCGCTTAAGTTTTAAAGTACTGCATTCAAAACTCAGGTAAACACAGTAACTAATGTTTCAGCTGTACTCGAGTATTTGTTCTGATTTACTGTCTTGTGCGGGGGACCTTGGTCAGGTTGGTAGGTGTTTTCCTCGCCTCTGTGTCCAAGCGCTTACTCATGGTGGAATTGGTGGGTCTTTATGGTCTAGACCGCTCGTATAAGAGTAAGACTCCCAGTTTAACGAGCTCTAACGGAGGGTTCTACAGCTGCCTGCGTCAATAATCTGAGAATCCATGTCCAAATCATCCAGTCGACAGGTTCAGTCTTTTCTTGTTGACTAACGTTTTTTTGTCCGCGGTGGGTCGACCACTGTCCTAGTTTTTCAAAGAGCCAAGGAGTTCCAAGAAACCCTTTTGCATCATCAAGTGATGTAAGACCTTTTTACACACTCTCCAGGGGGAACACACATTGAAAAAAAAAAAATCTGAAGTGAGCTGCTGAAAGAAGTCCGGTCTGATCCTGGTTGTGTGCAGTTTGTATCTCAGCCTCCACGCCGCTTCACATTCAGCTCGTTAACGAAGTCCGAGGTGTTGACGACCTAACCCGTCTGACCCGCCCGCCCCGCTGGAAAACCAAAAACAGAAACCACGTTAGCACGTTACTCCCTCAGGAGAGGAATTCATCCTGCAGGAACGTGGATACATCTAAAGGAAGAGTCCTGCCATGAACACAACGCAGGCAATGATAGATTTTCATTTCTGTGTTTGCAATAGACCTCGTTGTTGTTGTTTGCGTCTCTCTTCTGCATGACAACAATTCCGCCCATCATTAACAGAGCAGCAGACGACCCTTCAGGCCAGCAGCCGTTTGTCAGCCTGCAGCACATCAGCTCAGCTCCAATCAGTACTGCCTCATAGTGCCGAGTCCTCACATCACAGCCATGACGAACAAGTTCCTTCTGCACCTTTTTGCTGTAATTGATTATATTTTAGTCCTCCAAACTGAACCAGGCCTGACTTCCTGTTCCATTTACTCAAAATTCCGTCTCAAGATCATTCTTAAAGGTTCCTCGGCCTCAGACGAAGAGGACTCTGGATTTTTTAGCTCAAGACCACGACCTAAATGTCACTTCATTGCATGATGTATTTTCAAATCTTCTGGAATAAACCACAAAGAGTTAATCTGCAAACAACCCACAAAGTACACACAAGTTTCTGGTTCGTTAACATTTTCAAGGTTGCCGCTTAACGAGGTTTTCCATGAATATTGGCGCCTGAGTGGACCAATAGACGTCTGGTCTTGGTCTCGACTACAACACGCTGCAGCCTGAGATCCTCAGGTTAGGGGTGGGGTCATTCTGGGGGCTGCTCCAGAGGCGAGGGTGAAGATTAGCTCCTAAGTCCTTTCCTAACCCTTTACTTGACCTCAGTGGAAAGTCACAAGAATCAAGGACAGATGTGAAGGAAGGGTGATGAAGGAGTTAACGAGAAAGAACGACTGCTGGCACTCTAGACTACGTCATGAAGCGACGGTTGAATGGTGTTTGACGTGATCTGTGTAAAACTAAGTCCAGAAGATGGACGACAAACGCTCAGAGATCTTTCCTATATCCTCCCTGTGCTCCTGACCGTGTTGTCTCATGGAGGAAATATAAACGTGGACAACCGGTGGAAAAGAGGACAAGTCAAGATTCAGACGAATAATCAGTGAACTGAATGGTTTTTCAGCATGGTTATTAGAGGAAGGAAACGAGGAACTAAACTGGACCACACCCCGAGTTTAAAATCTAAAGGTGGAACCCTCGACTCGAGAAGACGAAGCTCACAGAATCAAACTGTCTTAAAACTTGTTTTTATTTTATAGACTTCTTATTTATTTATGCATCAATCTTCATCTTTATATTTGTTAAGCATCTTATTTTTATCCAGCTTTGTGTTATCAGTATATCTGATGCTCATACTTTAAAAGTTTAAATGACAGTAAAAACGTTCGAACGTGTTCTGTTTGTGTTGAAGAAACGTCCTTCGTCTCCTAATGACGCGGCGCGGTAAACAAACGTTTCATCAAAAGGACTCAAACTTTCGACTGTAAACAAACAGAAACTTTAATAAAATGATTTTTATCAAGATTCACAAGAGAAACCAGAACGTGTCAAAGTGTCCACGATGATGAGTCAGCAGATCGAACGTACCACTTTGTCTGTTTGGGTTGGCTTTCTTCACCGGGACATGGACGTCTTCAGTGGTCGCACTCATGTTGTTGGAGAGCCAGGCGACGGGCACGGAGCTCGCTGGAGACTAAGTTCAAAGATTCAGAAGACAAGTCAAAGACTGAGAGGACAAGTCAAAGACTGAGAAGACAAGTCAAAGACTGAGAAGACAAGTCCAAGATTCAGAAGACAATTCAAGAATGAGAAGACAAGTCACAGATTTCAAGAAGACAAGTCAAAGACTGAGAAGAGCAAGTCAAAGATTCAGAAGAACAGTCCAAAGATTCAAATCAATAATCAGTGAAGACATCCTGATAATTTCAGTATGGTGTAGTGTAGAGGAAGGAAACAAAGGATGAACGAGTTTGACGTTGTGTTTAAGACATTTAAAAACATGTTGAGGTTTTGTTTTTCTCCTGCAGGAGACCATGAACCTGAGCATACAAACTCATGGAAGGGAAACGAGAGAGGAAGGAGACGAGGAAGGAAGGAACAAGGAGAGAAGGAAACAAGGAGAAAGGAGACAAGGAGAGAAAGGAGACCAAGGAGAGAAAGGAAACAGGAGAGAAAGGAACAAGGAGAGAAAGGAGACAGGAGAGAAAGGAACAAGGAGAGAAAGGAGACAGGAGAGAAAGGAGACAAGAGAGAAAGGAGCAAGGAGAGAAGGAGACAAGAGAGAAAGAGACAAGGAGAGAAAAGAGACAAGGAGAGGGAAGGAAACAAGGAGAGGACACTCACTTGCCGCCTGGTTGATCCGGACAGTCTTTCTGAAAATGTTCCACGGAACCACAAACACGACAACAACCTCCTGCAAGACAAGAAAACCATCAGAAAAACCATCAGCTAACATCAGCTAACCAATAATGTGTGGGTGTGTGTGCGTGCGTGTGTGTACGGCGGGCGTGTGTGTGGTGTGTGTGTGTGTGTGTGGGTGTGTGTGTGTGTGTGTGTGCGTGTGCATGTGTGGGTGTGTGGCGTGTGTACATTGTGCGTACAGTCCTTTGGATTGGCGGGACAGGAGCGGGACAGGTTGTCCGGTCTGACCGCAGATGAAAAAAGCATTTGGCAAAGCTGAAATCACCTGAGGAGACACGTTATTCTAACGTATCAGAGCGTTCAGCGTTTGTCTGGTCCAGATGTGACCCCGCCCGTGTTCTCACCCAGAGCCGGGTCCACTTTGGCCGGCACCTCTTGATCCTCGTGCTCGTGGAGCCGCAGCAGTAACAGATGCCTCGACCATCTGCCCTCGGACGTCCGCCTCCCGGACATCGGGCCGCCGTGACCGGCTATATATATATATATTAATGTTAAAATAGGACAATGCATTTGAATCAGATGGAAAAGGATCAGATTTTAAACAGGAGGGTTTCGGTGCAGACTGGAGTTGATGTTCCTTATGACGGGGGGTAAAGAGGTCCAGAGCTATGGAGCAGAGCGGTGAAAGCTCTGCTCTCCGTGGTGGTGAGACGGGTGGAGTGGACAGTCAGGTGGATAGAGGAGGGTGTGTGTGGTGCTGCAGGCAGATGTTGGTTTGCAGAGGGAGGGATGGACAGGCATGAGACATGCAGGACCTCTCTCAGCAGACAGTATGGACGGAGTCCAACGCGAGCAGGTCAACATCCGGACTACAGAGCTGTTCTTTGGTTGTGATGTGATGGCAAGCCATCAGGAAGAACAGTGGAGATGTTTGAGTCTGGGCTGAGGCGGTCCATCAGCACCATGCTGTGCCTTCAAATAAACACCATCCGTAAGCTGCAGGTGTGACTCTCCCCTGGTTGCATAAGGTGTTTAGCCGTGAAGCAGGTGTTAAAGGGATGTTGTTAAAGGTGAGGCTGCCGCTCAAACATGTGTCGGCGCTGCCTTTTGGATGTTGGCATGCCGCTGTGGTCGGTCATTAGGATCAGCTAACTGAGCTTCACCCTGCCCGGCCTGTACTTACACCTAATGACTGGTTGTGTATCAGCATTACAGTGCTTACTGAGCCGTGATGACACGGTGTGCACAAAGCTCCACTCATCATTTTCACTTCGGCCGCCACACGACCGAGCGGCACTAAAGAAAACTGATGTTTAACAATTATATAAGCCTGGTTCCAACAGGAGGTCTGCGCATATTTCAGGGGAGTGAACAGAGTGTCACGGAGACTAAGTCCAGGTTTTAGTCAGTCTCAGAGACTACGTCCAGGTTTTAGTCAGTCTCAGAGACTACGTCCAGGTTTTAGACAGTCTGTAGGATGTCACGGAGACTGCGTCCAGGTTTTAGTCAGTCTCAGAGACTACGTCCAGGTTTAAGACAGTCTGCGGGGACGTCACTATGATTGGATAATTGCTGTCCATGTCTGTCCAAAGTGAAGTTGTCCTGTGTTTCATAATGCAGTGTGTGCTGTCAGCAGCTCTCTGACGGCTAACAACAGACAGGCTTTGTGTTTCTCCTGTGGGGGATCTTCTCGGTTCCTCCTGTCCTCATGTGGTCTCTGATGCTTCACAGATCCGTCCTCTCTATGAATCAACAGCTCATGTGGACACATTCACAGCAGGTCGAAGTAGCTGCTGTAAAAACCAGAAACACATTCAGGAGGTTTCTCTCTGTGATGATGGAAGAACAGCTGTGTTATGGAGTTATGACAGATCTCCACCAGGTCTGACACACCTCCACCTGCCAGGACTGAAGTGTGTGAGCAGCCTGTGGTGTGATGTGAAGCTGTGAGCTCGTTAAAACACTTTTTATTTTACATTTGGTCCAAAGCATCCTGTCCTGAGCGTCAACATGTGTCTGTGTGCAGCTGGGAGGCCCGTCAGGAGGGCGCTCTGTTCTGACAGCGTTCTGACAGCGTTCTCACAGCGTTCTCACAGCGTTCTCACAACGTTCTCACAGCGTTCTGACTGTGTTCTGACAGCGTTCTCACAGCGTTCTCACAGCGTTCTCACAGCGTTCTGACAGCGTTCTCACAGCGTTCTGACAACGTTCTCACAGCGTTCTGACAACGTTCTGACAACGTTCTGACAGCGTTCTGACAGCGTTCTGACAGCGTTCTGACAGTGTTCTCACAGCGTTCTCACAGCGTTCTCACAGCGTTCTAGGAGTGTTTCTGAAACGTGTCAGGAGGGTTTCAGAAGTGTTCCAGGAACATTTCAGACGCGTTCCAGGAGCGTTCCAGGAGCGTTCCAGGAGCGTTTCAGACGCGTTCCAGGAGCGTTCCAGGAGCGTTTCAGAAGTGTTCCAGGAGCGTTCCAGGAGCGTTTCGGAAGTGTTCCAGGAGCGTTCCAGGAGCGTTTCGGAAGTGTTCCAGGAGCGTTTCAGAAGCGTTCCAGAAGCGTTCTAGGAGCATTTCAGAAGCGTTCCAGAAGCGTTCCAGGAGCGTTAGGGAGCATGCTGAGTCAGGTACAGTCGGATTTTTCTGATGTTACCGAGGCGACGTGATCATGGTCATGACTCGTTCGTTTCTGGCTCACCTGGGAGGTGCGACAGGAAGTCAGCCTTGATGTTGACGTTGAGTTCATAGGAAGTGAAGGTTTCCACTCAGCAGCACCTCTGACCTCTGACCTGTGACCTGGCTGTCTCTTGTTGTCTGCAGGCATGGACACGGCGGTCCGTGAAGTCCACATCTCGTCTGAGCCTGACTCCTCCTACTTCCTGCGGGTGGACTGGAGGGGGCGGGGCTTAGCTTCAGGCTTCCAGTTGCTGCTGACTGATGGTCGGGATGCTTGGAGAGGAGACGGTAAAAATGTTTTCCAGTGTGACCTCACAACATGAAACACGTCCGAGCTGACAGATTTATGATCAGCTGATGGACAGCCTCACCTGTTTGACCACACACACACACACACACACACACCTTTCTCATGTCACCTGCAAACATTTTAGAGCAAGTCACCGACCTCTTCAGCTGCTCTGACAGCTTCAGATTTATGAGCTCAGGTCGGACAATTAAACTCTCCATCTCATCATCAGGTGTTCCAGGAGTGTTTCCTGTAACGCTGTGGGTGGAGCTTCACCTCTGGCCCTGTTTCATTCATGCACGTCTTATTTTGACTTTGCAGTGAGTGCTGCAGCCGTGTGCGCTGAGGCGGAGGAGCTGGAGATGCAGACGGAGAGGTACGTCCAGGACCTCCAGCAGGCGCTGACCGACACAGAAAGCTCCGTCACCTACAGCTTCAGCCTGACGCCGTCTCCGCCCGACCACAGCTCCACCGTCACGCTGGCGTACGAGAAGGTTCAGAAGGACATCTCTGTGAGTGAACCTCCACCTGTTAGTCTTCATAGTATCTCAGCGTGACACACAGATGGAGCGGATGTGTTTATTTAAAGTTAATGTAGAGGTCGATTAAAGGTCGTTTGGACGTTATCAGTAATGTTTGACTTTAAAACGTCTTCAGACCTGCTGAAGGTTCACGTGACGTCAGCTCAGGAAGATGTGGACGTGATGGATGGAGTGTGAAGTGCTAAAGCAGTAAACACGAGCAGAGATAACCACACACTGTAATCTGTGACCTGTCAGTGACCGCGACGTCCCCGCAGACTGTCTAAAACCTGGACGTAGTCTCCGTGACGTCCCCGCAGACTGTCTAAAACCTGGACGTAGTCTCCGTGACGTCCCCGCAGACTGTCTAAAACCTGGACGTAGTCTCCGTGACGTCCCCGCAGACTGTCTAAAACCTGGACGTAGTCTCCGTGACGTCCCCGCAGACTGTCTAAAACCTGGACGTAGTCTCCGTGACGTCCCCGCAGACTGTCTAAAACCTGGACGTAGTCTCCGTGACGTCCCCGCAGACTGTCTAAAACCTGGACGTAGTCTCCGTGACGTCCCCGCAGACTGTCTAAAACCTGGACGTAGTCTCCGTGACGTCCCCGCAGACTGTCTAAAACCTGGACGTAGTCTCCGTGACGTCCCCGCAGACTGTCTAAAACCTGGACGTAGTCTCCGTGACGTCCCCGCAGACTGTCTAAAACCTGGACGTAGTCTCCGTGACGTCCCCGCAGACTGTCTAAAACCTGGACGTAGTCTCCGTGACGTCCCCACAGACTGTCTAAAACCTGGACGTAGTCTCCGTGACGTCCCCGCAGACTGTCTAAAACCTGGATGTAGTCTCTGTGACGTCCCCACAGACTGTCTAAAACTTGGACGTAGTCTCTGAGACATCCCCGCAGACTGTCTAAAACCTGGATGTAGTCTCCATGACGTCCATGCAGACTGTCTAAAACCTGGTTTCAGTGCAGACCTGACAGACTTCCTCCTCTGGCTGCATGATGGTGTAATAATCTCTGTTCAGGGTTATTTCACGATGAGGACACAAAACTTGTGGTTTCCATGGTAATTATGACAGAATGGAAATCCGAGTCAGCGATGGGGAAACGAACGGAGTGGATTTACAGAAGTGTGCTGACCTGTGTCGTCACATCGGAGGTTTCTCTTGCTCAACGTTTAAAAAACATAACAGTAATTCATCTGTCATAAAGTTATGAGTCATAATGAAAGGCTGCAGCCGAACGCCTGGACATCGCCCTCTAATCCACACACACACACACACACACACGTACAGGTGTTACCTGAGGTAGTTAGCATACCAAACGTGTGTGTGTGTGTGTGTGTGTGTGTGTTACAGAAACACACGACCTTTAAAGACTTTAAAGAATACAACTTCATCACCCAGCAGAGCGGGAAACCGCCTGTACACAATATGTTTAACGCATGACCGGCGCTGGACGTCTCTGAGATCTGCTCGGCACAGATTGATGATGAGCAGCAGACGATCAAAACGTCAGAAAATGATTAACAGACCAATAAATCTGAATAAAAATGAAACTTTAAATGAAACCACTTCAAAAACACGAAAACCTGCTTTCGGTTTTCATTTCTACCGAAAGTGTTTCTGCTCAACGACAAACAAACATCATCTGCTGTCGTCACGGTAACACACGTGACTGTTACACGTCCGAACAGGAAACTAAAGATGAGTCAAAACAAGAGTTCAGAAAATGAAAATGACTTTGACAGTGATAATAAGACATGAAACAGAGCTCACTCTGTTCAACTCCTTTTTGTATTTGCCATGTTTACATTCAAGGTGACAGATTCCGTTTCCATGGAGATACACGGGGTCTGACTAACACCTGGAAAACAAACCTGTATGTAATGGAACTCTGTTCACTGCTCCAGCAAGTAGCCCGAGCCTCAGGAACGACGTCTCGTTCCAGAAAACTGAACAAACACTAAACTGTTGTTAGCTCAGTGTTGAAGCGATGAAGATATTTTTCCATGGACAGATTTGGCTCGTAACTCCATGAACTTCACATTTATTTTGAAGCTAACAGTGACTCAGCGACTCGGCCGATGTATTTCTGTCCACAGACGTTTATTTGTAGAAAATGACGTCGGTGTTTTCAGACCTGGAATAATGCAAAGAAAACACGCTCATGTTCAAACAGCACAAAGCAGAAGGCTACGCGTCCATCACAAGTTTGATACCAATAATAATGAGAAATTAAAATGTGCTGAGCATACCTGTGTTAGATCACCTGTGAATCTGCTCAGGTTCACTTTGTTAGCGTCTCCTTTTGCACAGTTGCTCATCAGATATTAATTTACTAACTCATAGATGAATTTGGATCTATCGTCTGTTTCAAAGGTAGTTTTCACTCTGAATATAAAAACATTTCTACGGCGTCCAGGTGAATTCCTCTGACGCAGTAACTTGGTTCTGTAGTAATCTCTCTCTTAGCTTTCTTTAGAGACCAACATACATACAGGCCTTGTAGTTGTGGAGATATGCTCCTTTTATTTTGGGTCGATTCTGACAGGAAAAATAGGCCTTAAACTTTTTATGGTCAGCAGAAACAATCCAGCTGCTCCTATTGGAGGAGGACAGAGACAACCGCAGCGCTGGGTTCATGTGATCGCCTCATCAGGACTTCATTAAGTAGATTGAGACAGTTTTTATTAACATGCCGTCACATTAACGCCTCGAACACTGACCAGCTCTGCACGAGCGCCGGCGTTCACCCAGTCTGGCCGTTAAATTTTAGAGGAGGTGGAGTTGCTCTCGGAGGTCTCTCCCCAAATAAAAGTGTCCTGCAGTTAATTAATGTGGATCGGTGAGTCAGAAACAGCTTTTCAAACAGTAGCGTCTCTATGACGACATCCCACATCAACAGAGTTTGAGCCAACGTGGTGCAGCCAACCCACACCGCCGCCTCAGACCAGTCAACAACACCGAGCCCTGATCCTTCATGTGAGCAGTCAGCTGACGGCTGTGAGGTTCCTAAGAGGTGCTGAAGTAAGAGCTGGCAAATATTAGACGCGTGTAAATAACCTGAGAGGAAACGCAGAGGGTGGGAATACATGAGAGTGATGATGATGAGGAGGAGGAGGAGGAGGAGGAGGAGGCGCTTCTTCACCTCACTCTGATCTCAGCATGAATTCAGGGCTCGACAGTAACAGCTGCCAAGTGGAAACCAAGAAACTGGGAACCAAATCTTCATCGTTGGGTCTCCCTGAGCTCACAGCACGGTCTCCACACGCATCTCCGCCTGTCTCTCTGATCTGTCAACTTGGATGAAAGACCACCATCTCCAGCTTAATCTGTCAAAAACCGAACTCCTGGTCATCCCTGCCCATGAGTCAATCTGCCATGACTTCAACCTGAAAATTGGTACTGTCACTATTACCCCTAACCATGCTGCTAAAAACCTGGGCGTCGTACTAGATGATCGTCTTTCTCTCTCTGAGCACATTTCCTCCGTAGCGAGGTCATGTCGCTATGCATTGTACAATATTAGAAAAATCAGACCGTACCTGACCCAATATGCCGCTCAGCTCCTGATACAGGCTACAGTCAGGTCCCGCCTCGATTACTGCAACTCGCTCTTGGCTGGCCTACCTGCTCGTGCGATCAAACCTTTGCAAATGGTCCAGAACGCCGCAGCGCGACTGGTTTTCAATCAACCTAAAAGGTCACATGTCACCCCACTCTTCAGCGACCTGCACTGGCTGCCTGTAGCTGCCAGAATTAAACACAAAGCTCTGACGCTAGCCTACAAAACCACCTCAGGATCTGCCCCTGCCTATCTCAGCGTCTTACTAAAGGCTCACGTCCCGACCAGGGCGCTACGCTCCGCTCATACAAACCGTCTAGTTGTACCCTCGCCTCTCGCAAAGCGAGGTCACTCTAAACTCTTCTCTGTGGTCGTCCCCAAATGGTGGAATGACCAACGGCTACTAGAACAGCAACATCCCTTTCTACCTTTAAAAAACTTGTACAAACCTTTCTGTTTCCAGAATGCTTCCCTGCCTAACAACACTAACAAACTAACAACTACTCTGTGTCCTTTACACCTTTCTCAGCTTATGTCCTCCTCTGTAAGTCGCTTTGGATAAAAGCGTCTGCTAAATGCAAATGTAATGTAATGTAATGTAACAGCCTGACTAACAAACTGTGCTAACATTAACTAACAGCAGCTACAGTTGGCAGCAGTTTACTTCACTGCATCAACAGGATTTAGCCTCTGTTTTATGTCTATAAGTGTTGTAGCTGTTTTATCTCTCTTCTTATCCAGTTTGCGAACACACACACACACCTGCAGACACACAGCTGCAGACACACAGCTGTGTCTCCGCCCGTTAAAGGTCGGTTATTTGAGGAGCTGGTGGTCTCCGAGGTCGCTGCTGATAGTCGCCGCTCTGCCTCTTATCTGTGTGTAAACACGGCAGCTTGTTTCCCAGGCGTCAGCGGTCCTCGTGTGTCCGTGACCGGGTCGGAAACAAAGAAACACTTCAAACACAATCAGCATTTTTCACATTCACAAGGAATCTAAGAAACCAACAGAAAAACAGCACGACACGAGCTCGTGCAGAAAGTCGAGTGTTAAAGCTTACTTAGGAGTTGGTGGAAACAAAACCAGAGCTAAAAAAAACACAACAAATGAATAAATAAGAAGAAGTTGAGCCAGATTCAACTTTTGGAGAAACGCAACCTGACGTCACGCCGTGGCGACCAATCAGATGCTCAGACAGATCAAACCTCCACAGTCGCCCTGAGGTGAACAACAAGCTGCCGGTCTCTGACGGTTCTCTATCTTCTCCTTCCAGTTCAGGTTGGGTTCTGTTTCGCTGAAGGCCGTCCTGGAGCCGGCGGAGGCAGTGAGAGAGCTGCTGATCCACGGCCTGCAGAGGGGAAACACACTGCAGCAACACAACCAGAGACTAGAGGAGGAGAACCAAAGACTGAGACGAGAGCAGCAACGCATCACTGCAGAGTAAACGCAACACAACACAAACACACAACACAAACACACAACACACGCCTGGCAGGGATGATTTCCACGTCGGAAACATGAAGCAGTTTCATAAATCGTCTCTGAGAGTTAAAGAGAGAGTTTACAGAGTTATTTATACGTCGAGGACTTTCCTAAAACATGTTTATGACATTAAAACAAGATTTAAAACTGAAATGAAACGAGCCTGTTTATAAAATAACATGATTTATGGCTAAAGATTAAAAGCAGCTCTGCAGACGAAATTCATTGATTACATTACTTCTGATCAAAAACGAGCGAGTCAGCAACTTTGCTGACAGCCAATCACATGGCCACATTTACTCTTGTCCGGCGGCTTCTTGCTCGCTCACTCTCTCCTTTTCTCTTCTTAGCTTCCTCCGTCAGCGTCCTCTTCACTCTCTGCTCCTCTGCCATCATGTCCATAGAAGCTGCTGAGCCTGGTTACCTCCTCTTCTTCTTCCCATAACGCCTGTTGGGTACAAACACTCAGTGGTCACTCACTGAGCTCAGAGCGCGGGTATCCGTCAAGCTCACCGCCAAGCTGACGGACTGAGCTAACAGCAGCTACAGCTGTCAGCAGTTTACTTCACTGTCCATCATAAACTCTGTAAATCACAGAGAGTTGAGGCGGAGCTTTGTCTTTACCTAAAAAAGAAATCAAATAACTTGTTTTAAAGTTGCATATTGGACCGTGAGTGGCTCCTCTTCGCTCACTTCTCCTCTGCCATTATGTCCACAGAGGCTGCTGAGCTCAATTACATTACTCACTCACCCCTGGCTCCGGTTCTGGCACAACACTAGCTCCGCTTGGCCTGAAACGGCCTGTGGTACAAACACTAACACTGCTCTGAGCTCACAATCTGGGCAGCCTGGCTAACAGACTGAGCTAACATGAGCTAACAGCAGCTACAGCTGTCAGCAGTTTACTTCACTGTCCATCATAAACTCTGTAAATCACAGAGAGTTGAGGCGGAGCAGCCGGAGGACATCAGAGGGAAAACCAGAAAACATTTCCTCCATAAAATATGATCCAGTTTCACCAGAATCAGTGAAATAGTTGCTGCTGTGTGACTTAGTGCCGTAAAGCGTTACGTACTTCTCCCGACCCGGAGCCCAAAGTTACATAGTGTGAGAACAGACGTACGAATGACAGAGACACCGTTCAGCTGATCACAGGTCAGTGTGGGTCACCTGATCACCTGATCAGCAGACGTTAGTTTGTTAAAGTTACATCATGTTGCTTTGACAGGTTTGTATTTCTACTTTTACGTATACGTGACGGCTTTGTGAAGCAGCATGCTCAGTTTCCCTGAAATCTGTCACCGTTCCTCTGAGTTATAACTCGTGTAACACTGTGTGGAGGGACGAGAGGCCCGTCTGCAGCTGTACGTCACTTCGAGCAATGAACTGATGTCATGTCGGGTTCACAGTGATCCACACAGGTCAACACACACACCGTCGACGACACACTGCACCTTTAGAGACAAGACCTGCAGGATGAATGCTAACGTAGTGCTGTGTGTTTTTCTGTGCGTTCTAGGCTGAAGCGCTACGCGCGGGGTAAGGAAGCCCTGGAGGAGGAGCTGTACTCTCGGTTTGTTCTGGTCCTGAACGAGAAGAAAGCCAAGATCCGCAGTCTGCAGGAAACTGTCACACAGCTGCAGGAAACCAGGTAAACTTCAGACTCAGCCCGTGGATCTGAAACAAGAAGTCCTAAACGTGACTCAGACGCCAGGCGTGACTTGATTTTGAAATCGGGATGCATCACTCGCATCACGAGGAACTCAAACATCCACATTAGATTTGAAAATAAGGAAGCGGATGTCAGCAAATCGGAGGCCGACATGGTGCAACAACTTTCTGTCGTAAAGCTCGTGAGTGAGAACAAACAGACGTCAGAAGGCGAGAACATGTTTGTCATGACGCCGTCAACACGGGTCGGGTCTCACAGAGCTGAAGCGATCAGCTGCTCGAGATCCGACTCGAGACGTAACCGCTCACTACGCCTGTTCACGTTTTACATGTTTCTTTTCTGTAAAATAGTGACGGCTGTGATTCCTCGTGTCAACCTCATTAATCAACCGCTCCTCATCCATACTCCCAACTCTGTGATCAACTTTCAGCCGCTGCTCTCAGCTCGTACAGTTTCACACAAGCTTCATCCTCCAGCAAAGAACGAACAACATTTAAATGATGAACATGTTAAGATGAAAACGTCTCTTTTGTCTGTCTTGTTGATGTCTCTGGTCTCGGTTTCAGGAGTCCTGATGGACAGAAAAAGGAGCGTTCAGCAAAATCAGACCAAACAGTAACTCAGGAGGACGACGACGAATACGGAGGGAGCACTGACGAGGAGCCAGAAGAAGTGCAGCCGACGCCAGCCTCCACGTTATCAACCCGAGGTGAGATCAGATGTGACCTCCTGTTAATCCACACTGACCTGTGATCAGGTGAACGGTGTCTCTGTCATTCGTACGTCTGTTCTCACACTATGTAACTTTGGGCTCCGGGTCGGGAGAAGTACGTAACGCTTTACGGCACTAAGTCACACAGCAGCAACTATTTCACTGATTCTGGTGAAACTGGATCATATTTTATGGAGGAAATGTTTTCTGGTTTTCCCTCTGATGTCCTCCGGCTGCTCCGCCTCAACTCTCTGTGATTTACAGAGTTTATGATGGACAGTGAAGTAAACTGCTGACAGCTGTAGCTGCTGTTAGCTCAGTTCGTCAGCTTGGCGGTGAGCTCAGAGCGACGGGGACCCGTCGCTCTGAGCTCACCGCCAAGCTGACGGACTGAGTGTTTGTACCAACAGGCGTTATGGACGACCAGGAAGAAGAAGAGGAGGTAACCAGGCTCAGCAGCTTCTATGGACATGATGGCAGAGGAGAAGAGAGTGAAGAGGACGCTGACGGAGGAAGCTAAGAAGAGAAAAGGAGAGAGTGAGCGAGCAAGAAGCCGCCGGACAAGAGTAAATGTGGGACTGACTTTTAGTGGTTGGTGAGAGCTTGGTGAAATAAAAGGCTGAAAGACAGACGCCGAGCTGGGCTGACTGCTGCTGGACTAGGCAGTGATATCAGCTGCTGCTGGGGACCTGGATGATGATTGGCTGTTTGATCAGAAGTAATGTAATCAGAACAAATACTCGAGTACAGCTGAACATAGTTATCACAACGAGTTGCGAGTATTTTAGAAGTGAAGTGAGTTCCAGATTTCCAGTGTTGTGTCACAATTCCTGAGAAGGGGAAACTCCTGGAGCATCATTGAGAGCAGAAAGTCTGACGGTCCCTTTAAATGACGTTTGATGGATCCTCGACACAGAGCGTTTAATTCTGCGATCTGTGCGTCGACGTTAAATCATGAGGCGGAAGGTTGTAGTTGCAGGTGTTGGGGAAACACCTGGCGAGGGCGGAGAGAGTTAGATAATTAGCGCCACTAAGCCGAATGTATTTTCTAGATTTTCTCAAGCATAACTACATGAACATGATATTTTTCGGGGAGCTGTTGTCATGGCAGCTGAGTGTGTCTGCACCATTTCTGTGTTTTCATGCTTAGAAACTAACCATGACATCACTGCAGAGTTATGTAATGCAGAGTGAGTCGTGGGCCTCCGTGAACTGACATCCCAAAACACCTTTAAACGCATGCAGCTTCTAACGTTGACGTTACACTTCATCAACCTCTAGACTCGCGCTCCCAGACGGCCTGGATTTGATTAATGTGCCACCAGCAGGAGGTTAGATGTATGGCGCGTTAGGTGTGTCTTCAGGCAGAACATAAGTTACCTATCATGGAGTGTGAGGGGGTTTTTAGGGGAGTTTCGGCCCTCAGCTGTTTACATCCCTGAGATTTTCCACTTTCTCACACATGTTGAATCGTCCAAAAGCAGGTTGGGTTCATGTGATACGTCGAGGCTTTAGGTTCCCCCCACGATTTCTGAGCCCTTCCCCTCCATCTGATGAGGAAAAGCTTTGCAGGATTTGTGTTGTTTCTGTTGCCACGACAGTGAATCAGACGGCAGCGTGTTGCCAATTTGGGCAACAGATAGAAGGAAGGAAGGGAAAGCTGTACTTTCAGTTTGTGTGTGCACGGCTGTGTGTTGCAAAGTGACTACTGCTGCAGCTTCGATCGATCTTCTGTTAAAGATTCTGGTGAAGTGTCTAAATCACTTTTTTGTGCATCTATCCATTCTCTTCCTCTGATCTGAGGTGGGGTTGCGGTGGCAGACAGGATGGGATCAGATATATATAGTCCCTCCAGCAAGTTCTGGGTCTGCCCCGGGGTCTTCTCCCAGTTGGACTCGCCCAGAACATCTCCAAAGGGGAAGGCATCCTAATCAGATGCCCGAACCACCTCTGCAATGCAAAGCAGCAGCAGCTCTACTCCGAGCTCCTTCCTTTGAAAGGTGTTCAGGCCACGTCCAACTGGGACGAGACACCGGGGGAGGGGAACGCCCCTGGATCCTCCAGGAGGAGCTGGAATGTGTTGCTAGGAAGAAGGGACGTCTGGAACGCTCTGCTAAACCTGCTGCTTGAGAAGCTCCTTTCAGCCGATGGCGTCTCATTCTTTCAGTCACCCCCCAAAGCTCATGACCGTAGGTGAAGGCTTCGCCTTGCCCCCAAAGAAGCACTACCTTAACGTGGTGATCCTGGGAGCTGTGTTGTCTGTGGTTGGGTCTCTCAAGGGAATGTGATTCACAAAGACCCCCATGAACACAGCGACCTGTAGGACCCCAGACTAGGGAAACCGTGGCCCAGGAGGGGAACTCACTGGCGAGCGTCTGGTAGTCCATGGGTCCCGGCTGGGCACAGCCCCAAAAACACGACATGGAGCCACCGCCCTGTTGGTGCACCACCTGTTGGGAGAGGCCTAGAGGTCGGGTGCTTCGTCAGCTGAAGGGGCGAGTCATTTTTCCATCAAAAAGTGTCGCAAATCAACCAAACCGATGTCAAGTAATTCTACAAAAGAACAACAAGAAACACCTGTCCACTCGTCATGGTTTTACTCGGTTCTGCTGCTCTGTGTTCATTTGGGTCATGGAGTGTGGAGTCAGTATATTCAGAGAAAAGATGATGTGGAAACTGAATTAGAGAAAGAAAAAATCTATCAGCAGCAATTTAATGTAAGAAAAAGAAGGAGGACGTCATTTTTGAGGATTTTTCCACAATCATCCTCTGGCCGCTGGCTTCTCCCGGAGAACGTGCCAAGCTGTTGTTCCACCGACTTGTTCCCGGTGTCCTCACGTCCAAGGGCAGCGTGGAGAGAGGTGATGAAAACTGAGTCAGGCAGCGGAGGAGACGAGTCATGAGCAGATGTTGGCGAGATGCCGGCTGTCGTCTTCCAGCCTCGGCACTGAAGAACAATGACAGAAGATTGTTGCAAACTGCACCACGAAGATGAACATATTCCTACAAGGAGCTGCAGTTACCTGTAGGTCCTTTCTCTGGTTCATACGATGCAAAGCTTGTAGCGTAACGTAACTGTTGTATAAGAGCAATATCACATGAGAGGGAGTGCTGTTATACTGAATATCAGCACGTCTGTGATTAAATCTTAAAGTTTTATACATTTACTCGTCATGAAGAGAACAGTCAAGTGAAAGTGCAACATCTAAAAATAGCAGGAGGAGTTCCCCTTCAAGCTTCTTTACTGGGCTTCCTATTTATTTGGGCATGTTGTTGTGGTTAACAGTGGTTGGTTAGCAACTTATCGGTCGCTTTGTGGCGCACGCCCTCTGACCAGGATACAGATTCAAGTTTGAGTCTTAACAATACAGTTGAAACACAGTTGAAGTCAGAGAGTAAATCTTGAAGTGCGTCTTCAGACTCATTAACAGTCCCGTCTAACACGGGACAATCTGAGGGGTCCAGTGGCGCCTCAGTCGGTCCAGAGAAGTCTGCGGTGTTTCTGGATATCTAACTTTAGAGTCTGAACTTCATCTGTAGCTGCAGAGATGAACTGAGGTGCTCCTGACTTCGTGTGGTGATATACTTTACTGCTGCCCGATGGGTCGGAGGTCACGGACAGTTTCTCTGATTCTCTGAATCTTTGAACGAGATTCTGGAAATTCATTCAAACTGTCCACAAACGTTCTTAAACTGATGAACCTCGCCCCGTCCTTGATGTGAACGCCTGAGCTACTATGACCTGTTACCAATGAGCCTGTTCACCTGTGGAAGCTTCAGACGGGAACTTGATTGACACGTGTGGCTGCATCAGATTCAGAAGTTAATCAGTTTGAACGTTAATGAATTAAAGGGAAAAAGGTTGGTGGTGCTTTAGGTGGGGAGACGATCTAAGATACATGTAGTGTATGAAGTAAGTACATCTGCGATGTTATGACCCAGCTCGTGTATGGAAAGGAGGGAATGTGAATCCAGATGTACTTACAACAAAAACAGGTGTTTAAACCAACGAAATAAATCTAAATAATCGAACTACCGAAACAAAATCAAAAGAAAAAACTCAGTCGAACTTTTATCTAACATCCAAAGAACAGAAAGAAACGACATCTCTGAACCTGGAAACACCACCAGGCACACGCTGTGGAATGATACAGGCAAGTATCGTAGATTTTACGGTGAAAAACTGCCAAACCGTGACAGTAAAAGGCCGAAAAGTACGCCATGATCTTCATTTATACGCCATGATCTTCATTTATACGCCATGATCTTCATTTATATGCCATGATCTTCATTTATACGCCATGTCCAGGGAATTTATACAGGATAAAGTATAATTTTATATTTGATAGATTTTATTTTATTTATTTTTTCACTGTAAAATCTACAGACATTTTAAATTATTAATAAAACAGCAACCTTAAACGTGAAGTCAACAGTACTAATGTCCTTTAAAAGGTTACGCCGTATTTATTCTGGCAACCAGCTGACAGTTTTTTACCGTAGTTTATTTCACTGCTCATTCTTACTAGAAAACTTGAACACGTTTTCCTTCTCGTCTCTCTGTGACAGACGTCACATCTGTTTAAAATGTTTTCACGCTCTGATCTGTCTCTGTTAAAACCTTCAAACTCTCCTCAGAGTCCTGCACTGCGAGCCCATTGGACGACAGCCTGAGGGACATCACAGACGTGGCCCCCTGTCGAAAGAGGCGCTTTCGTCACCTCGGCGGCCCCGACCGCGACCCGGCGGTGAAAAAGCCGAACACGCAGAGAACGAGGTGAGCGACGACTGCAGCCGAAACACGCGCGACGTCATTCACAGCCGTCACGTTCAGCGTTCGTCCTACGTGAGGCTCTCCCGCTTTGTGGTTTCTTTATTGGCTCTGCAGCTCGGGAAGCGTTCATACAGTCAGCCCCAGATTTGTTCATTACACCGGGGTGTGACACCTCCAGCTAAAAATAGGACTCTAAAACATCTTTAAATGTTCTTTATTGTTGTAAGTCGGGGTTAAAATTCACCTCCCTTCTTTAAATTATCATAATTGTTCTGTCTTTGCCTCCACCTCCTCCTCACCTCCTCCTCTCTCTCCTCTCTCTCCCTTGAATGGGAAAATCAAACATCATAAACGCTTCCTGTCAGGGATCTTGTTCTTTATCAGAGTCAGAGGTCGCCCCCCACAAGTTTGTACGCCGAGTACACACAAGGGGCCGCAAAGCTGATCTCGTTCGTATGTTGGCGGCCGGTCGTAAACGGCTGATTGACCACAACACGATTTGTAAATATGTGAAGGAATGTGAGGAGGTCCAGCTCCTCCCGGAGGATCCCGAGGCGTTCCCAGGCTAGACGGGGCTATGTAGTCTGCTAACATTAGCTAACAGCAGCTACAGATGCTGCAGAGCTGACCGTGACCTCGTTGCGGAGTCCGAGCTCCTGTTTGGCCCGTCCAGCTGCACACCTTCAGGGCGTTTCATCACGTTTACAACATTCCTCTGAGACAGAAAATCAGATTCAGCTCTCAGGAGTTTATTGGTGATAAAAAGAGCAGCGGCGTCCTGCAGGTCGTCTTCCACCGCACTCGTCTGTTTTATCTCTTCAGCCACACAAACACATGCTGCCCGGGGCTTCAGGCAGACCAGCTGGTGAAAAAGACCTTTCCACTCTGGAAAGCAGCAGGAGGCTGCATCAGGACCCAAGTTTGTGTTTGAATCAATGCCTCAGTAACAATCTGCTCCACCAACATCATGAAGGCCACCAAAGGTGTTAGTCACTCGATGGCGATCCTCGCCTGTCGACTTGTACGGTAACAAAACACCTGGAGAGCTTAGTCCATGATTTCATGACTCGTCAGTCGGTCTCGAGAAGTGAGAGATGTTTCTGCCACGTTAATGATATTTAACTTTAGAGTCGGAACTTCATCTTTAGCTACAGAGATGAACTGAAGGGTTCCTGAGCCCATGTAGTAATAAACTTTATACAGTCTGTGGTCACGGAGACTACGTCCAGGTTTTAGACAGTCTGCGGGGACGTCACAGAGACTACGTCCCCAGGTTTTAGACAGTCTGTGGGGACGTCACAGAGACTACGTCCAGGTTTTAGACAGTCTGCGGGGACGTCACAGAGACTACGTCCAGGTTTTAGACAGTCTGCGGGGACGTCACGGAGACTACGTCCAGGTTTTAGACAGTCTTTGGGGACGTCACGGAGACTACGTCATCATGATACTATCACCTGTTCACCTGTGGAAGTTTAAACTTTATTGAGACGCTGCATCACATTCAGAAAACAAAGTTGATCATGAAACATTTCGACAGGTGATGAAGCTCTGATCGACAGCTCCAGAGTTGAGTGAGTTTTCTGGATATTGGTGAATGTTGTTCTCAGGTCTGAGCACAGTGCAGCGGGGGGATTTCTAAGGGAGGTCTAGGACATGAACTCTGGAGCCAGAGTCGGTCAAAGAAACTTTCTCCCTTTTCTTTCTTTCTCCTCACACTCCTCTTTGTCGTGTCTACAGTCTCTGTGTCAGCCAAAACCCTCCACAATACTAGTGCTCTTGTTCCCACATGTGCCAGTTTCTCTTTGGACGTGGTCGGTTTAGAAAACGTCCCAAAGACGCGTCTCAATCTGACGTTGTTTCTGCAGCCCCGTGCGTCCAAGCCTCTCCACTGAGTGCCAGCCACTGTAAGCTGTGCCACATGCAGATGGGCCATGACGGTGCCATCCATCCCCAGCTGCCCCGGCAGGAGTTTGCCCGTTACTGAGCCCCATTACCAGACTCTGACTGCAGCAGTGAGCCGATGAGCAGCTGTGGCTGCAGAAGCTGCTCCCCCTCCGAGCTGGCAAACACCGGCTGCAGAAGAGAGGTCTTTGTCTGAGAGGTAGCTGTTAACGTGGGGGGTGGAGGGGGTGGAGGGGTTGTTGGCAGTCCTACACCCGCCTATTGTGTTTTTTCTTTTTTCTTTCCATCGCTGCTCAACTCATTCACCTTCCTCCGTCACCTCCGTGTTGTTCTGCATGCAGGCCGTCCACACGGAGGAGGAGCAGCCTGAAGAGAGTTAAATGAAGCCACATGAGCCGAAGACCAGGACGGCTAATTAGAGGGGTTGCGCAACGTTTTGGGAAATTAACTTATTTGAGACGATCGGTGTGTTTCTGACTTTATTCATCTCAGACTGACCTTCATGCTCCGGGTCCAGGTTTTAGACGTCACGGAGACTACGTCCAGGTTTTAGACAGTCTGCGGGGACGTCACGGAGACTACGTCCAGGTTTTAGACAGTCTGCGGGGACGTCACGGAGACAAGTCCAGGTTTAGACAGTCTGCAGGGCCGCCATAAACAGAATCTTTAATTATCTCTATCATATACATGTGCTTGTAATCGATTTTTACAGCTGTCATGTCACAAACTTTAAACCCTCTCAGTGTAAAACACTACAAGGCTCCACAGGCGAGTCTTGTAATGTTATCTGTGATGGTAGAAGCGATGTTTGATCGTTTACAGAACCCGTTCGTGTGTGTGTAGGCGGAAGAGAGTGTGTTTCACTGGAAGTTTTTTTCATGGGAAAGTACACAAACACTTACACCTCAAGGACACGAGTCCAAACTGAGACTTCAGATCCGGACGACCAGCTGTTCAATAAAACGTTTTTTTCTAAGGAAGCGTTCAACACAGACGATCCTCAACAGTTTGAAACACTTGAAAAAAACACTTGAACTCCCCGCAGACTTCTAAAACCTGGACGTAGTCTCTGTGACGTCCCCGCAGACTGTCTAAAACCTGGACGTAGTCTCTGTGACGTCCCCGCAGACTGTCTAAACCTGGACGTAGTCTCTGAGACGTCCCCGCAGACTGTCTAAAACCTGGACGTAGTCTCCGTGACGTCCCCGCAGACTGTCTAAAACCTGGACGTAGTCTCTGTGACGTCCCCGCAGACTGTCTAAAACCTGGACGTAGTCTCTGAGACGTCCCCGCAGACTGTCTAAAAACCTGGACGTGTCTCCGTGACGTCCCCGCAGACTGTCTAAAACCTGGACGTAGTCTCTGTGACTCCCCGCAGACTGTCTAAAACCTGGACTAGTCTCTGGACGTCCCCCGCAGACTGTCTAAAACCTGGACGTAGTCTCCGTGACGTCCCCGCAGACTGTCTAAAACCTGGACGTAGTCTCTGTGAGTCCCGGACTGTCTAAAACCTGGACGTAGTCTCTGTGACGTCCCGCAGACTGTCTAAAACCTGGACGTGTCTCTGGACGTCCCCCGCGTCTAAAACCTGGACTTGCTCGTGACGTCCCCGCAGACTGTCTAAAAACCTGGACGTAGTCTCTGTACGTCCCGCAGACTGTCTAAAAACTGGACGTAGTCTCCGTGACGTCCCCGCAGACTGTCTAAAACCTGAGTAGTCTCTGTGACGTCCCCTCCGACTGTCTAAAACCTGGACGTAGTCTCTGAGACGTCCCCGCAGACTGTCTAAAACCTGGACGTAGTCTCCGTGAGCCGTCCCCGCAGACTGTCTAAAACCTGGACGTGTCTCTGTGACTCCCCGCAGACTGTCTAAAACCGGACGTAGTCTCTGGACGTCCCCGCAGATGTCTAAACCCTGGACGTAGTCTCGCTGACGCCCCGCAGACTGTTCTAACTACAACCTGGACGTAGTCTCTGTGACGTCCTCTCAGACTGTCTAAAACCTGGACGTAGTCTCTGTGACGTCCCCGCAGACTGTCTAAAACCTGGACAGAGTCTCTGTGACGTCCCCGCAGACTGTCTAAAACCTGGACGTAGTCTCTGTGACGTCCCCGCAGACTGTCTAAAACCTGGACGTAGTCTCTGTGACGTCCCCGCAGACTGTCTAAAACCTGGACGTACTTTCCGTGACGTCCCCGCAGACTGTCTAAAACCTGGACGTAGTCTCTGTGACGTCCATCAGACTGTCTAAAACCTGGACGTAGTCTCTGAGACATCCCCGCAGATTGTCTAAACCTGGACGTAGTCTCTGAGACGTCCCCGCAGACTGTCTAAAACCTGGACGTAGTCTCTGAGACATCCCCGCAGACTGTCTAAAACACACGTAAAGTTCAGTGAAACACGTTCTTTGACTTGGCGCTGAACCTTGAAGCGACAGAACTTTCTGTCTGCCCGGCTCGTTCCAAACTGAATCTCTGTTCAGCTTCTGCACATAATTGTGGTGCATGCTGCAGCTCTGCTACGTCCCCACACCAGCTCTGTGTGGGGGCTCCTGTGTGTCCAATGCCTGAGCTTAACCTCACCTCTCGTCATGTCCCTCCTCCGACCGTTCCAACGGGTCGTTCTGAGCCACGAGCTCACTGGAGCGACCTAGACCACAGTGTCTGTACGCCTTTGTCAAGGGAACGCCCCGCTCCACTTTTTTTTCTTTTCCTTTCTCCTTCACCGTCAATACGAAATTTCTTTGTGCTCTACCCCCTGATACTCTCATTCCGCCTGTGTTTCTTCCCCCTAGACAGGTCCTGTATTCTCTTCGGGGTGCTATTAATTAGATACGTCCCGGTTTTAGGACGGTTGCTCCGTGGACTACGTATTTCAGATGTACTACGTTCCAAGGTTTTAGACAATCTTGCGGGGGATTCCCGGAGACTCCGTCCAGGTTTTAGAAGTCTGAGAGGACGTCACAGAGACTAACGTCCATGTTTTAGACAGTCCCTGCGGGGAGTCTCAGAGCCATTCAGTTTTTAGACAGTCATGCGGGGACGTCACAGAGACTACGTCACGCAGGTTCGTAGACAGTCGCGGGGGACGTCACGAGATCGTCCAGGTTTTAGACAGTCTGCGGGGACGTCACAGAGATAACGTCAGGTTTTAGACGTCTGAGAGGGACGTCACAGGACTACGTCCAGTGTTTCTAGACAGTCTGAGTGGGGGGACGTCACGGAGACTACGTCCAGGTTTTAGACAGTCTGCGGGGACGTCCCGGAGACTACGTCCGGTTTTCGACTCTGCGGGGAGTCACGGAGACTACGTCCAGGTTTTAGACAGTCTGCGGGACGTCAGAGCTCGTCCAGGTTTTCGACAGTCTGGGGGACGTCACGGAGACTCGTCCAGTTTTAGCAAGTCTGGGGGACGTCACAGAGACTACGTCCAGTTTTAGACTCCGGGAGTCCGGAGACTAGTCAGGTTTTAGACAGTCTGCGGGACGTCTCAGAGACTACGTCCAGGTTTTGACAGTCTGCGGGGACGTCAGGACTACGTCCAGGTTTTGACAGTTGCGGGGACGTTCACAGTGTATTTTTTCAAGTGTTTCAAAACTGTTGAGGATCGTCTGTGTTGAACGCTTCCTTAGAAAAAAACGTTTTATTGACAGCTGGTCGTCCGGATTGAAGTCTCAGTTTGGCTCGTTCCTTGAGGTGTAAGTTTGTGTACTTTCCCATGAAAAGAAACTTCCAGTGAAACACTCTCTTCCGCCTACACACACACCAACGGGTTCTGTAAACGATCAAACACTCGCTTCTAGCCCTCACCAGATAATCATTACAAGACTCGCCTGGTGGAGCCTTGTAGTGTTTTACACTGAGAGGGTTTAAAGTTGTTGTGACATGACTCAGCTGTAAAAATCGATTACAGCCACATGTATATGAATGAGGATAAATTAAGTTTCTGTTTATGGCGTCCTGCAGACTGTCTAAAACCTGGAAGTAGTCTCTTGTGACTGTCCAACGACAGCTGTCTAAAACCTGGACGTCGTTCTCCGTGACGTCCCCGCAGACGTCTAAAACCTGGACGTAGTCTCCGTGACGTCCCGCAGCAGACTGTCTAAAACCTGAACGTAGTCTCGTGACGTCCCCGCAGACTGTCTAAAAACTGGACGTATCTCTGTGACGTCCCCGCCCGACTGTCTAACACATGGACTATTCTCCGTGACCGTCCTGCAGACTGCTAAAACTGGACGTCAGTCTCCGTGACTTACCCGCAGACTGTCTAAAAACTGGACGTGTCTCCGTGACGTCCCTGCAACTGTCTAAAACCTGGACGTAGTCTCTGTGACGTCCTACAGACTGTCTTAACACCTGGACAGTATGTCCGTGACGTCCCTCAACTGTCTAAAACCTGGACGTAGTCTCCTGACGTCCGCAGACTGTCTAAAAACCTGGACGTAGTCTCGTGACGTCCACAGACTGTCTAAAAACCTGGACGTAGTCTCCGTCGACGTCCGCAGACTGTCTAAACCTGGCACGTAGTCTCGCTGTTGACGTCCCCGCAGACTGTCTTTCAAAACCTTGGACGTCGTCTCTCGTGAGCTCCAACTGTTAAAACTGGACTGAGCATTGAAGGT
Source organism: Larimichthys crocea (assembly GCF_000972845.2). NCBI lineage: Eukaryota > Metazoa > Chordata > Actinopteri > Sciaenidae > Larimichthys > Larimichthys crocea. The sequence goes on along the minus strand of NC_040018.1, from coordinate 31,375,582 downwards.
CAGTGAGATGAATACTCAGAAAAACCAACACAGATCTTCTTCAAATCAGTTAATTTCCCAAACGTTAGCGCAACCCCCTAATTTAAGCCGTTCCTGGTCTTCGGCTTCATTTGGCTCATTCCACTTCCTTAGGCTTGCTCCTCCTCCGTGTGGACGCCTCATGCCGAACCACCGGATGGTGACGAGGAAGGTGAATGAGTTGCGCCGCGCTGACCGACCCACGAAAACAACAAACCACCTTGGCGGGTGTCGGATGCCAAACAACCCCTACCACCCCTCCACCCCCCATTCACAGCTACCTCTCCGACAAACCTCTCTTCGAGCCGGTGTTCTGGTTTTGGGAAAAACGAGCCGGGCGACAGAAATTCTGTCGCTTTCAAGGTTCAGCGCCAAGTCAAAGACGTGTTCCACTGAACTTTACGGTGTTTTGACGACTGTCTGCGGGATGGTCTCAGAGACCGTCCAGGTTTTAGACAGTCTGTGGAGACATCTCAGGAGACTACGTCCAGGTTTTAGACAGTCTGGGGGAGCGTCACAGAGGACTGATCCAGGTTTTAGACAGTCTGCGGGGACGTCACGGAGACTACGTCCAGGTTTTAGACAGTCTGCGGGGACGTCACGGAGACTACGTCCAGGTTTAGACAGTCTGAGGGGACGTCACAGAGACTACGTCCAGGTTTTAGACAGTCTGCGGGGACGTCTCAGAGACTACGTCCAGGTTTTAGACAGTCTGTAGGACGTACAGGAGATACGTCCAGGTTTTAGCGTCGTGGACGGTTCCGAGACTCGTCAGGTTTTGACAGTCTGAGGGGACGTCCACGAGGACTACGTCCATTTTAGACAGTCTGCGGGACGTACGGAGGACTACGTCCAGGTTTTAGACAGTCGGCGGGGACGTCACAGAGACTACGTCCAGGTTTTTAGACCAGTTCTGCGGGGACGTCACGAGACTAAGCAGGTTTAGACCGTCTGTAGGAGTCACAGAGGACTACGTCCAGGTTTTAGACAGTCTGCGGGGAGTCACGAGGACTACGTCCAGGTTTTGACAGTCTGCGGGGACGTCACGGAGACTCCGTCCAGGTTTTAGACAGTTCTGCGTGGACGTCACCGAGACTACGTCCAGGTTTTAGACAGTCTGTGGAGAAGTACAGAGACTACGTCCAGTTTGAGACAGTCTGAGGGCGCATAAACAGAAACGTTTAATTATCTCTATTCATATACATGTGCTGTAATCGATTTTACAGCTGAGTCATGTCACAACAACTTTAAACCCTCTCAGTGTAAAACACTACAAGGCTCACAGGCGGTTTGTAATGATTATCTGTGATGGCTAGAGCGATGTTTGATCGTTTACAGAACCCGTGTGTGTGTGTAGGCGGAAGGGAGGTGTTTCACTGGAAGTTTTTTTCATGGGGAAAGTCCAACAAACACTTACACCTCAAGGGGACACGAGTCCAAACTGAGACTTCAGATCCGGGACGACCACGTTCAATTAAACTGTTTTTTCTAGAAGCGTTCAACACAGACGATCCTCAACAGTTTTGAAAAACACTTGAAAAATACACTGATGACGTCCCCCGCAGACTGTCTAAAACCCTGGAAGTAGTCTCCGTGACGTCCCCGCAGGACTGTCTAAACCTGGACGTAGTCTCCGTGACGTCCCCGCGACTGTCTAAAACCTGGACGTAGTCTCTGTGACGTCCCCGCAGACTGTCTAAAACCTGGAGAGTTCTCCGTGACGTCCCCGCCGACTGTCTAAAACTGGACGTAGTCTCCGAGGACGTCCCCGCAGACTCTAAAACCTGGACGTAGTCTCCGTGACGTCCCCGCAGGACTGTCTAAAACCCTGGACGTAGTTCCGTGACGTCCCCGCAGACTGTCTAAAACCTGGACGTGTCTCCGTGACGTCCCCGCAGACTGCTCTAAAAACCTGGACGTGTAGTCTCTGTGACGTCCCCGCGACTGTCTAACAAACCTGGAACGTAGTCTCTGTGACGTCCCGCAGACTGTCTAAACCTGGACGTTAGTCTCTTGACGTCCCCGCAGTCTGTCTTACAACCTGGACGTAGTCTCTGCGTCGTCCCGCAGACTGTCTAAAACCTGGAAGTCCTCTCCGTGACGTCCCCACAGGATGTCTAAAACCTGGACGTAGTCTCTGTGACGTCCCCGAAGGTACTGTCTACAAACCCGGACGTAGTCTCACGCTTGACAGTCCCCGCAGACTGTCTAAAACCTGGACGTAGTCTCTGTGTGACAGTCCCGCAGACTGTCTAAAACCTGGACGTAGTCTCCGTGGACGTCTCAGGACTAGACTAGTCTAGAGAACCTGGGATTGCGTCAGTTCCGCTCTTCGTTAACCGTCCTCCTACACGAAGACTGTTCGGTGTCGTCACTGACCTGGCTTCGTGAGCTCTTTATCTGTGGATCTCAGCCCGTCAGGACTGTCTACACATGCTCATGGCTCTCGCCGTCATGTGTCCGTGAAGTGCTTATAGACAGTGCACGGAAGACC
>NC_040018.1:31317764-31373060 GCF_000972845.2 Larimichthys crocea | reverse complement strand
CTCTAAAAACTAACAACTCAATCTTTCTTAATTAAAAAACTCCTCACTTAAAACCCTGGCACGCTCCGTAGTCTCTTGTGACGTCCTCCAGCAGACTGTCTAAAACCTGGACTAGTCTCTGTGACGTCCCGCAGACTGTCTAACCTGGGCAGTAGTCTCTGTGACGTCCCCGCCGACTGTCTAAAACCTGGACGTAGTCTCCTGTGACGTCCCGCAGACTGTCTAAAACCTGGCGTTGTCTCTGTGCTCCCCCAACTGTCTAAAACTGACGTGTCTCTGTGACCGTCCACAGACTGTCTAAAAACTGGACGTAGTCTCCTGTGACGTCCTTACAGACTGTCTAAAACCTGGACGTAGTCCTGGACGTCCCCGCAGACTGTCTAAACCTGGACGTAGTCTCTGTGACGTCCCCACAGACTGTCTAAAACCTGGACGTCATCTCGTGACGTCCCCGCAGACTGTCTAAAACCTGGACGTAGTCTCGTGACGTCCCCGCAGACTGTCTAAAACCTGGACTGTCTCTGTGACATCCCCGAGACGTCAAAACCCTGGACGTAGTCTCTGAGACTGTCTCCACGGAGCCTGTCTACAAACCTGGACGTAGTCTCTGAGACATCCCCGCAGACTGTCTCTAAAAACACACGTAAAGTTCAGTGAAACACGTTCTTTGACTTGGCGCCTGAACCTTGAAGCGACCAGAACTTTCTGTCTGCCCGGCTCGTTCCAAACGCAGACTGTCTAAAACCTGGACGTAGTCTCTGTGACGTCCCCGCAGACTGTCTAAAACCTGGATGAATCTCTGTTCAGCTTCTGCACATAATTGTGGTGCATGCTGCAGCTCTGCTACGTCCCCACACCAGCTCTGTGTGGGGGCTCCTGTGTGTCCAATGCCTGAGCTTAACCTCACCTCTCGTCATGTCCCTCCTCCGACCATGTGTTCAAGTCTCCGGTGGTCCTCCGTGGCAGCACAGCTCCCCCTCTCCAGTGAACACGTCTCTTGTTTCCTCTTAACTGGTTCCAGCAGCGCAGCACTGTTTGTCATACAGTTGGTAATGATTTAAACAAGCTCAGGGCCTCCCATCTCTCTCACACCGGCCTTTTCTCCTGCTTCCCGTTCAGCTCGTTGTCGGTACGCTCGGACGTACAAAGTCTCTGCGTTGTTCAGAAACAAACTCGTGACTCGAAGCTCGAGATGCTTCTCTGTTTGTTGGTGGTCCTCGGCGGTCACCTGGGATTCAGATCCATCAGTCGTTCACACATGCAGCGAGGCTCGAGGTGAGAGCTGCTCCACTGCTGGAGCTCGATGTTTCTTTAAACCTGCAGTAATGTTTGGCCACAGAAATAAGCTGTGAACACAGTCATGGTACATCATCACCACATGAAGGTGACGCGGTGAACTCTGGGTCAGGATCTCCCTCACAACACAGAAGATCGTTAACCCAGGCGGAGACATTGTTAGATTTACAGAATGAAAGGAACTCCCGACAGGTGGGATTGTTAAATAATCGACAGTCGAAGTTTTAACGGATTAAATCATGAGCGAACGCAAAGAGCAAGAGAGAGGACGAACCCGAGGCAACACGACCGTGGACAAAAAGCTTCAGACTTGCAGAGAAAACCGACAACATAAAATTATAGATATCAACGTAACGATGTAATTTCTGGTTCAACAACTTAAACTCTACAACACAAAGATCAGGACGTGTTTTGATGGCGCAGCAGTCACAGAGCCACATTGACATTCATTATTTGTGATGAATCTCCGTGATTCTCCGTCTTTTAGCTCCGTTTTTGGTCTCCACCACCTCTCTTTAGCCGCCAAGCGCTCGTCTCTAACTGTCTGTCCGCTGCAGGCGGTTAACGAATGAAGCGTACACTGATGTTTGGCTAAAAACCAAACGAAAGAGTTAAAAGACGAGGCCGGTGGAGCCACGTGGACGAGGACGCCGTCCTGAAGGACATCAGCACCAATCAGGTGTGTTCACTGCTACTTTCTGATCCGTGCCCGTAAAATAAACGAGATCGTCCTTTAGATGCAAACGAATGTCTCGTTAACGGAGAGCATTGAAAAAGTTTTAAAGTTTGGATACTTTTGACACCTCAGCTCACTAATTAACACGTTGGTTCCAGACTACTTCTTAGTTGGATCAGTAACTTCTTGGAGCACACAAACAATTCGATAATGAAACCTCCCAGAGATTAGACTGGGATTTAATCGAACTCTCGTTAAGAAAGTGAACACGTCCTTCAAGACTGAACTGGAGCCCCGAGGACAAAGTTCTGAGCCGGTTGTCCTACATTCGTGTTCTCCTTCCCAGTTTCTCTCCCTTGATCTCCTCTCTGTCCTCTTTTCTCCGCTACCCACTGTGCATCCTTGATCCTCCCTTCAGCCTCTTTATGTGTCGAACTTTGTTTCCTGACCCCTGAACGTCACACGGCGCTGCGTTCAAGTGAAAATATATGAGCCGGCGACAACACGAGCCTCGATGTAGTAAAAACACACAGGTAGCCAGCGAGTCCAGCATTTGATGTAGACCACTTAAGGTGGGGGAGCTGCTGCAATTACACACACACACACACACACACACACACACACACACAGGTATAAAGTCTGCCCATGTGTTTCTAGTCTTGTTCTTATGGGCCACATGATCCACTTCCCGTCTCAACAGGAAAACTCTGCTGTAAACCAGCTTCATTAGTCCACTGACCTGTTCTCTCTTTGTGTGTGTGTGTGTGTGTGTGTGTGTGTGTGTGTGTGTGTGTCGTACAGGGCCGACCCCCCATCAGGATCCAGTAAGCCGCAGACTCCCCAGCGTTCTACAGATGCTGCAGCAGCAAGTTCAGCAGCTGAGGACCTGTTTGAGGACTTCTGACCCTTTCGACACGCCGTCTTATTTTTTCATTCTGAATTTACGTGTTCGAGGTCGTGGATTGTGATTTCTAAGAGTTCATATACCGTTATGTTCTCTCTGTCTGTGTTCTCGTTGGTGTTCAGCCACCTAAAGGATTTCTGAAATCACAAGAACCAGTGGACTATTTTTAAGTAAAACTAGAACCACTGAAAGGAACTCTAAAGAATCATGAGAACCACTCCAAGGAACCTCAGATCTTCCTAGATAAAGAACCCCCTAAAGGACCAAAAGAGAACCCTAGCACAGTGTAATGGTCGACTAGAACTACCTAAAGATCCCTAAAGAAATGCTAGAACCACTCCAATTAAGCCCAGAACCTCTAGAGGGTTGCTGCAACCACCTAAAGACTTCAAATGATCACCAGATCCACCTAAAGTAAGCCTAGAACATCGTAAACAACCATAAAACCAACTAAAACTCCTAAAGGATCTCTAGAACCCACCCACAAGATCCCTGAAATCACAAGAACCCATGAAGTACTCTTCAGAAACACTAGAACCACCTAGAGGAAATGTAAAACCTTCTAAAGGTTCATGAGAGCCACCTTAAGGAATTTAATCACAAGAACCACTGACAGAACATTATAACCTCCTAAAGGACGACAGAGAACCTTAGCATATAACGGACGACTACCTAAAGATCACTAAAGTGATGCTAGAACCACCTCAGTTGACCCTAGAACCTCCTAGGGGGTCGCTGCAACCACCTAAAGGTTCTAAATGATTGATAGAACCACCTAAAGAAACCCTAGAACATCGTCATTAGTCCAAGTATCATAGTCTAGTGTTGCTGGAATCAACTATGATTGCCTAAAGAAGCTCCTGATTGGCCACTAGAACCGATCTGGTGGCCTTCATGTCCTCGTCTGTACTCACCTGTCTTCAGGTGTTTCCTTCATGTTGTCACCTGTCTGAGGTTCTGCTGGACCGGGACGTATTTTAAACACTGGGAAGAATCAATGCACTTCATGAACATTTGTACCAATAAAATGTTAATTTGTCACAATGTTTGTTTTTTAAATTATTAGTCAGAGTCATCTCTGTATGGGCCTCACTGATCACTGTACAGAACCAGAACCACAGCTTCAGAACTTTGTTCAAACTGGATCACAATATATTTGCTGCTTTTCAGCTCCGACTGCTCCGCTTGAACTTCATGACACGTTATCCGCGACACGCCTCTCCTTATCGGACTCGTCTTTACTGGAAATTGACCGTTTTGGATCTGGTTCCGTGATTTTGGACTCGTGGAGGCCTCATGGGAAATGTAGTTCTTCTGGGGCGTGCTTAATAAATCTCGGGTATCTCGGCCTGCGCTGCTCAGATTTGAATGATTCTTTCTTTAATCGACTTCTCGTTGTTGTTCGGACTTCTCGGGGCAGCGATGATAAATCTGTGGAGTGACCCTTTAATCTCTCTCATCACTTTCTATTCTTCCTCTTACAGTCTCCATTCTCACTTCCTCCACCTCTCATTCCTCTTTTTGTCACACCGCCCCTCTCCCTCTCGTCCCTCCCTCTCTCCCCCCTCTGCACTGGGCGGTGTATTATCAGGGGGTGGGTGGATGGTGGGTGGATGGAGGGGGTGTAGGGACATGCGCCCCTCCTTCTTCATAATGTCCGGATAATAGCGGGTGTAAAGTGGATTTTGAACTTGCAGCCAGTCGCTCAGAGGTGGAAGAGGTCCGAGCGGGTCTGCTGCAGCTGCACCGCCGGAACGACGCGCCTTCAGCCGGGCTGTTTGTCTGAGACCTCCCGGGACTCTGAAGTGATAACCGGACACAGAGCGGCTGGTTTTAACGCTTTTCTAAGGTAATGATCAACTGTGAAGTGACTCTTCTGTGGTTTGAATCTCTTCAGACTTTGTGTTGCTGTAATCTGCATCTTCTGATAAAGTTAATGATACAGACCAATTAATGCAGCTTCTAACCTCTTTAAGCTCTAACATCTGTCTGTGAAGCAGCAGCTCAGACTGATGAAACATCTGGACCAGAATAAAGTTTTCTGGGTGTTTAACCCATTAAAACCGGGACAACAGTTTCTGATTTAAAACAGTTTCTGATTGAAAACAGTTTCTGATTTAAAACAGTTTCCAGGCTTTCAGATGGTTTATGATATATTTTATGTTCTGTTGAAGATTCGCTGCTGTTTTTGTGTCATTTGATATTTAATAGAATATTTTTGACATTTGGTGGTTTTTATTTTTCATATTTCGTTTTTGGTTTTAAAATCTTAAAATCTGAACTTTTTAAAGTTTCCCTTTGATTGTTTGATTTCACCTGGGTGTACCTGCGGGATTTATGACATCACAGCTAGTCTGGAGCCAATCAGGGTCCAGCAGTATTCTCAGCAGATATGTTGAAGCTCGAAGGTCACAAACACTGAGAATGAACTGTTCAGTGACGTAGGAGACGAAGATCAAAAATATTTGCATGTTTATACGAAGAAGAAGAATTTTAAACAAAGTAATTCAACTTTTTTTTTTGGTAATAAATTTGTATTTTAGACATGAAAATATAATAAAAAGTATAAAAGGAAAAGTTTATTGAAGAATCTGAAGCAAATTTTCAAGATGAATTCTGTCTGAAAAAGTCAATAAATAGTGAAAGAACGATCACAGACTGTCTGAAATCTGGACCTAGTGTTTGTTTTTTGTACCAGGCTGTAAACATGTTTATTTCTGCTGTGAAGTTGGACATTTGGACATGGGGACTTATGGAGACTGACTCACTTCTGGAGCCAGCCTCAGGTGGACGTTAGAGGAACTGCAGGTTTTAGCACTTCTGTGTTCACTTCACTGACTCCGTGCTCTTTTTCTGCAGACTTTGTCGACATGATGTCACACGTCCTCACACACCTGCTGTGCCTGGTGTGTGCGTGCATGGCTCGTCCTCAACCAGGTGAGTCCACGTCCAGTCCAACAGGAAGTGATGCAACTGGAGCCTGAATCCAAACGCCGTCACCGTCTTTCCTCTTTTTCCTTCCTCGTGTTCGTGATGCGACACATGAGCCAGACTTCAGGTCCAAGACTGACAAAGTGGAAAGAGACTTTCCCACTCCAACACACACACACACACACACACACACACACACACACACACACACACACACACACACTCTGATTGCTGATGTTTTTGTTGCCAGTTGTAGAAAAGCTCCAGAGTCTGGTTCCTGATGCCGTCACTCTTTTCGTTCTAAATAAAGCTGCTTCATGTTTGTTCGTTTATTCCAGAAAGAAGTCCAGGGCTGAAAAGACGACGCTTTATTTTTTATTTTCATATATTTTCATATTTTATAACAAAAAACTGGAAATCAATTAATCAATCAATTGATCGGCACAATTAATAAAATGAGAATATAATTTATATTTTTAAAGCTTTAAACTAAACTGAGACTTATTATTGTTTAATGTTATTTAAAACAGCTCAGTATGTCACATATATATGTTTATATATATATTTATATATACATTATTATGAGTACAACGATATTATAAAATAATGCCGTCAGTCAAATTTATCTTTTACTCTGCATTTTTTCTCTTTTCTTTTGGTAAATTAATTAATTAATTAAACTCAGCTGACTTTATTAATCCCACAAAGTTCACAGAACAAAAGATGGAAAAGAAAAATACTCATAAATAAAAAAAATACAATCAGAAAAAATCTAAAATATACAAGAAACAGAGAAATTAGAATAAATTAATTAATAAATCATTAAGACGCACATATGTTTCCATATGATTACATTAATAATTATTATCGTGATAATCGTCAATATCGAGACAGCCTTAATATTACTTAAATATTAAGATGTTACTCACTAATCTTTTTATTTAAAGTTAAGAAAGTTCCTGCAGATGAAAAGCTGCGTTAATATAATATCAATAAAGTTTATCAGTTGTTACGTGACGTTACATTTTGTCTCCTTCCGTCGGCCACTGACCACCAGGTGGCGTCATCTTGTCCCTCGTCTGCGTATTTGCTTCACGTGTCACGTCACATATGCCGGATCTTGTTTTCCAGTGTCCCCCCGCTCGATGAGGATGGAGCAGAACTCACCTGCGACCGGCTCTCTGGCGGGCCGGGTGGTGCTGCCCTGCCACTTCTCCATAATGTCAGTTTCCACCATGCCTACCACCCCACCTCCGGCACCTGGACCCCTCCTCCTCAGTGACGCTCTCCATGCCATCCCGAGCCCCGGCGAGGAACTGAGGATCAAGTGGACCAAGCTGGTGGCAGGTGGAGAGAAGGTGGTGCTGGTGGCTCAGGGAGGCGTGGTCAAGGTGGGGCAGGACTACAAGAGCAGGGTGTCGGTGGCAAGTCATCCACTGTCGGTTGGCGACGCCTCTCTGTTGATGGTGCAGCTGAGGGCCAGCGACGCCGGGCTCTATCGCTGTGAGGTCATGCACGGGATGGAGGATACCCAGGACACCGTCAGCCTCAACGTCACCGGTTAGTGAAACAAACGCACCCTGCCAACTCTGCACATTAATAGGTGAAAATCACAGTTAATATAAAGTGACTGGATCCAGATGTTTTCAAAGCAGGAGCAGCTCTCACAGGAAGTCAACCGTCTTCTTTGAAGCTGCTAGAATAAAAAAACGAGATATTACTTATGTTTCATTAAAGATGATCGACAACAACCGAACTAAAAACTTAAAGGACTTTCCGAACGGTCTCACTTCAAACCAGGTTTGAAGGTCGAAGGTCGACCCCCGAAATATCGCCAGACGGTCGCTGCCGGTTGCCAAGATTGCAGCTCCACAAAAAAGTTTTGGTGTCTTTCAGCTCATTGTTTTGTTTTTACAGCCACAACTTCCCTATTTTGGTTCAGTCTCAGAGCCAGACAAGCTTTTAAAAAGTCACTTTAGCAGCTAACGAGAGGTGGTGGAGACCAAACACGGAGCTAAAGGGGAGAAAATATTGGTCAGGTGACACAAACACGACTCCAAATGAATGATCATGTTTCTTTGGTTGTCTTTAAACTGCTCACACGTTTGACTTTAACAGTTTCATACTGTGATGAAATGTCAGCTTGCAGTGAGATGATGTATCTACGAGTTTAAACCTGCATTCATTCATTTTTTTGGGGCCATTTGGGAGCAATTGGACAAGCTGTAAACACAACACTGATGTATTATCACCTTATAAAGATTTTACGGTGAACAAACAGTTGATTATTTCCTCACACAGCAGTTAACGAGCAACACTAATTACTAATTTGGAGTCATGTTTGTGTCACCCGATGCTCTGTTTTTGGTCTCCACCACCTCCTGAGATAAATGATCCACTGTGTTCACCAGCTCGTCTCTAACTGTGTCGTGTACGAAGCTTTTTACAGCCTTTTCTCTGAAAACATCTGGAAGTGACGCTGAACCAAAACAGTAGATCTGAAAATTGAATCTACAGCTTCACTGCTCGATGCCACTAAATCCTGCACACCGGACCGTCAAACATTTGATTGATTGAATAACGTTTAGGTTGATGATTTTATTTTGGCGGGTTTCCACCCGGTTTCCTCTGTGCATCCGCCCACAAATCGTCTCCGGGTTTCCAGTCTTCTGTCAGTTTGTGTTGTGAGGGAGATCCTGACCCACCGTGCAGAGTTCATCATCACATCATCACCATCAGTAAACAGAGGGACTCACCCGGCTCTCGCTGCCCAGGCGGAGGCTGTTTTCTGGGGGAGAGTTCACCGAAGAGTCGGCAGGTGTCTGGAGGTTAAAAACCCAGAAACAGTGAACATATCTCGAGAGGCGGCAGGTGATTACTTTGAGTCCTACAGTACAAACAGTAGCTTGTGCCTGAAAGCGACTTCATTTTTTTGAATGATCGTGAATATTTCTGGAGATTTCCGAGGTTCGTCCTTCAGAGTTCATCCTGTGGAAACCTCAGAGAGGCGACTCTCTCTCCCAGACATTTACACAGATTCCACATTAATGCTGAACAGGACTCTTTGTTGAGCAGCTCCAGACAAAGACGCTCCCTATGAGTGACACACAACTCTCCGTTTCACAGCTCGGCCATCTATTCACGTCCTCCTGCAGCTCTGCCAGCATATCCTCGCATGAGATGAGAAATAATCCTCCCGTCCAGCTGAAAATAAAGGAGCTAATGACACAGAGACAACAGCTACATATAGTCTGAGGATGACAGCTGAAATAGCTGACTGGCTTGAGTTTCTCTATACTGTCGTGTAATGACCCCGAGCCGAGTTATTCGGTTTCTGAGTGTAATAACGGGAGGTGAACAGGTGCCTCTTCAGTTCTTCCACCTTTTTCTGGATCCATCATGTCACAGCAGCTAAAAAGATGCTACCTCCATCTTCTTTAACTGCAGCAGTGGAAGAAGTATTCAGGTCTTTAACTGAAGTGAAAGTACTCCCACCACGCTGTAATAGTCTTGCATCTGTTGGCTGCATCCAAGGCACCTGTCAAATAAAAGTTCTTGTTTTTATGCAAAGGTTCTACAGAGACGAGCCACAAAAACACAGAAGTTGCTGCCACAGTCAGTTTGTTAGTTCATGTGCAACGTTTGTGTTTTAACACGTTAGTTTGGCCCCGATGTCACTCAAGTTTGTTCTTCAAAAAAAAAAAAAACATCTGCTGAGACCGGTTGAGTTTAGAGAGACGGCTGATGAACAGAACCATGATCCACGAGAACCTGAAGAGCTCAATGCATCACGGGAAGTACATCAGCAATCTCAGCCTATAGCAGCATAACTAAAAGATGATTCAGGACTCACCTGAGCCAGCTCCAACTATCAACTCCATCAAGAAGGAACGTTTGAAGACGACTCTTAAATGTGGAGAGGGGGTCTGCCTCCAGAACCAGAACTTGGAGCTGGTTCCACAGGTTGATAGATGAAGGCTCAGACTCCCATTCAACTTTTAGAGACTAAAGGTACCTCAAGGTACCTCAAGGAATCTCGAAAAACTACAAGGAACCACGAGAAACCTCAAAGAACTTCCAGGAACTAAAAGGATCCACGAAGAACTCCAAGGAATCACAAAGAGCAACAAGGAACTACAAGGAATTATTAATTAATTAGAGGAACCCAGTAATCAGAGAGCTCAGTGTTGTGGTGGGGTAATAGGGTACTATGAGGTTGAACTGCCCCTCTGCCTGGCTCCATAGCGAGAGCAGCCGAGCATCATGGGTATGACCTGTCTCTCTCTCTCTTCCAGGTGTCGTGTTCCACTACAGAGCTCACACAAACCGCTACTCTCTGGATTTTCCCGGAGCCGTGGCGGCGTGTCGCAACGTGGGCGCCACCATCGCCACGCCCGAACAACTCACGGTAGCTTTCGAGGACGGCTTCGACCAATGCGACGCCGGCTGGCTCGCCGATCAGTCGGTCAGGTGAGTCTGTCTTTGAGGTCTCGCGAGCTTTGCACTGGCATATTTTGTTCTTAGGACACAAAGATGAACAAAACAATCTTTTGCAGTTAAACTGTTTGTTTTTTTTCCCAGGTATCCAATCACAGATCCCCGTCCTGGCTGCGCAGGCAACCTGGGGAGCAGACCGGGAGTGAGAACATACGGCATCCGCGACACCTTCGAGAAATACGACGTGTACTGCTACGTAGATAAACTAGAAGGTGAACACACATCGATGTGGTTAGCCTTGCTTAGCATCCATGAACCTTGTCCTGACCTTGTGTGTCTGTCCTCCATCTGTAGGCGAGGTCTTCTTTCCGTCCTCTGTCAAAGATAAACTCACCTTGCAGCAGGCGAGAGACGAGTGCGAGAAGCACGACGCCGTGCTGGCGTCACCTGGTCAGCTGTTTGCAGCCTGGAGGGCGGGGCTGAACCGCTGCGACTACAGCTGGCTGTCCGACGGCAGCGTCCGCTACCCCGTCACCGTCCCCAGGCCTCAGTGTGGAGGAGGTCTGCTCGGGGTCCGCACGCTCTACAAGTATGAAAACCAAACCGGCTTCCCGGAGCCGTCCGACAGATTCGGACTTTTCTGTTTCAAAGGTGAGACTGAAACACGACTCAGCCGACATGCATGATGACACCTTCAGAGGTTTGAGGCAAAGTTTTAACCAGTCAGTGATTTTTAAGAGGAATGAGGAGTAAAAGTTCAATAGCTGATGTAATGTCCAGCTCCGGTTCTGGCACAACACTGGCTCCACTACCCGCCCCGGGGCTGTAAATATCTTCTTCTTCTCCTTCTTCTTCTTCTTCTTCTTCTTCTTCTTCTTCTTCTTCCTCTCCTTCTCCTTCTTCTTCTCCTTCTCCTTCTTCTTCTTCACCTTCTTCTCCTTCTTCTTCTTCTTCTTCTTCCTCTCCTTCTTCTTCTTCTCCTTCTCCTTCTTCTTCTTCTTCTCTCCTTCTTCTTCTTCTTCTTCTTCTTCTTCTTCTTCACCTTCTTCTTCTTCTCTCCTTCTCCTTCTTCTCCTTCTTCTTCTTCTCCTTCTTCACCTTCTTCTTCTCCTTCTTCTTCTCCTTCTCCTTCTCCTTGTTCTCTCCTTCTTCTTCTTCTCCTTCTTCTCCTTCTTCTTCTTCTTCTTCCTGGTGGGCCAAAGCATCTGTAGTACAAACACTAACACTGTTCTGAGCTCACAGTCCAGATCACCCGGCTAACAAACTGAGCTAACAGCAGCTACAGTTGTTTGCTTCAGTGTAGCGTCATCACGTTGTTGTACATATCTCATGCTTGTGTTGTAAGTTTTGCACCTTTCTGACGCGTAACACCAGAAGAAATCTGCAGCCCGCTGCACAGACGCTGAGGTTGAGGATCGGAGCGTATAGAAGTGGCAACAGATGACAAAGAACAAACAGGAGAAGAGTAAACTCCCACTGGCCTGTTTATGGTGGGGCACGTCTTTTTATAAGGGGAAAACCCAACTCATGCACTCTAACATAGATACAGCAGAAAGGGGACAGGTCCCTAATGCTTCACAGCTGGACCCAGCCCAAACACAGACAGACGGGCTGGAAAAGGGAGGGGGAGTGCATCTCCCATAAGTAACATCATCATTAAAAAACACTCAAAACAGAGAGTCTGAGCTGTGTGAAGTAGGTATGCAGCAATTATGCACTTCATGTATGATCCTTCACAGATGATGTCATTGCAAACAGTCACATGTTTGGCAGCGTGAAGGTACTTTCTGAACCTCCGAGTCCTGCAGAGCGTTAGGCGAGGTGGCAGAGCAGCAGCAGCAGGAGAGTGAAGGACAGACCCCCGGACCAGCTCGCCAAACACATGACATCATATCAGGGCAGGGCTGAACATGCAGGCCTAGGGTCTCCTTCATGGTGCGAAAGACCAGACCAGACCAGGCCAGGCCAGGCCAGGCCAGACCAGACTACAGCGAATCCCCAGAGAGAGCAGGCAGTAAACACCTTTAGCCTGTGTGGAGGGAAGAAGTACTCAGATCAAGTACAAGTACAGAAGTAGTGTCAGAAAAGTACGGATGATTTTATGAGGAGGAGTTTATATCGTCGTAAATTTAATATATTTGTGTTTTTTTAAGCGATGAATCAATAATGATAATAACAATCAGCTGCAGCCCGAGTTTCAACTTCTGTTGAACTTCTGTCGGTCTAAACTCTAGATGTCATCGGGCTCGGCTGTCATGAAGTCATAAAAACAGTGTTCAAACTGTCCCTTTGTTGGTTGTTTGTTGTCTTAAAGAACCAGTAATGAGTTCTCCAAAGAACCTTTAATATGAAAAAAGACATTTTTCAACATTTAAATGTTCTTCAAAGCACAAAAAGCTGAAATCGTGACTGAAAGAACCATCATTGAAGCACTTCAATGATGGTTCTTGAAGTCCGTGTAAAGTCAATTCTGAGATTTCTTTCCAAACACAGTAAATATGTTGTAGAATAGTTGCTGAAAACACGTGAAAAGACTTTTAACGATATATTAGTGACACGTGGAGTCAGAGGTTAACAGTTTTTTAGTCTCAGGATTTTGTGGGCGGTCCTTAAAGGGCGGCTCGATGACACGCTGAGGCCACCCTGAGCAGAGAGACAGAGATGAATTCATCTCAGTGTTTCAAAGTCAGTCATGTTCATTTTCTGAACTCATCAGCTTCAGTGTGCCCCCACAGTCCTGGAGCTGAGAATTCATTTTTACCTGATTTTTGACACCTGATTTCATAAACTTGTTGATATTTTTAATCATTCAAATTTGGCTGGGTGGTTAAATAACTCTTTCTTCTTTGGTCTGATGAACTCAGAACCCGGACTTTAAGGACAAAAATGTTCTCCAGAGCTCTTTAGAAGAACCAGAGTGTAGATACGTAGTTTCCCCTGTTGGGCATTTTATTTTGAAAAATTAATTGGATTTTCTGTGTCGAAAGAGAAGAAAAACTTCTATCACGTGTCTTGTAGTTAATACTTCAGTCGATACTCTTCTTCCTCGTGCACATGTGGCTGTTAGAGTGGAAAATTAAGTAAGGGCGACCGAGAGAAAGGGAACTCCACCTAACCCTTCCCCTCCATCCATACGTACCGCTGACAGCCAGCATGGATGGATGGAGGGGAGTCAGTTACGTACCGTTTATTGAAGCATTATGTCAGTGACATTCAAAGCCCGCTGCTGCTTTCTCCTGAGACACTGACTACATGAAGTCAGCACTTAGACCTGCACAAAGGACGGCATTGTATGTGTGTGTTTGGGAGTCTTTTCTCATATGGTATGTATTCCATCATAATGAGATATAAATCTTTGCAACCATCACAGAGGCCTCATGGTCTGTGACGTTCACAGGAGAAAGACTAACATGGACTCAGGCTGCAACAGTTAGCGAGCTAACCTTCCCGCCTGCTGTTCTGTCAGCTGATGTTCAGACGTTTTATTTCTGACAGGTGACTTCATGTTTCAGAAATCAAAGCTGCTGCATTTCCTTTTATAGCTAACGGCAGTTTGACAGCTGCGTGACTAGCGTTTTCCAGATAGCACGGTTTTATTTTTTTTAATGACTCACGATAATAAACTGATTCATTCTGTAAACATTTTCACTTGGATATAACCGATGTTTGCTGGACCGGACTGGACTGGACTCGACCCAGACTGTTCTGTTTTTTGTGTGCACATTTTATCCCAATGATGACAAATTACGTATACGGTAACTTTGCTGTGCAGCGTTTTCCAAACTAAACCTCCAAGTGTTCAGGTTGGTTTTCTGCCTCTTTGTGCATTGTTCATTTTTAACGTATATCAAAGTAACAGGATGTAGTTCTGCACAGAAACCATCATCGACCGCTTGGACGTCAGATATTTGAGACTGATGACCTGCTACAGCGCTTCCTATGTCAGCATCCTCTTTGATTTCTTCTCCTCTGCCATTATGTCCAAAGAGCCTGCTGAGCCTGCCCAGTTCCAGTTCAAGCATGACACCTCGAGCCTGTAAACCTTCTTCTTCTTCTTCTTCTTCTTCTTCTTCTTCTTCTTCTTTCTGGTGGTACAAACACTAACACTCCCCCGGTGTACTGAGCTAACAGCAACTACAGATGGCAGCAGTTCACTTTACAGTTCAGAGCTACCATCAGCATTTTCCTTCCTTGGACCAAACAGAACCTCTGAACCAGCAGTGTCCAGTCTAACAGTGAACACAGCGACAGAACCTCTGAACCGGCAGTGTCCAGTCTAACAGTGAACACAGCAGCCTACCAAGGTGGTTTTCTTGCCGGGTTTGGCTCCTGGCATCCCGGGCTGAGTCAGTTCAGTTAGCAGCAAATCTGATCCAGTTTGAGTAAAGTTCTGAAGTTGTGCTTTTGTACAGTAATCAGTGAGGCTCTCTCTTCTCTGTTTCGCTCTCTTACAGCTAAACTACCAGAGCCGACGACCGCGAGTCCACCGATGACCCCAGCTGAGTACAGCCCTACATATGCTCCCCACACTCCGACACCTGGATCACTCATACACCCTGAAAGAGCTGAAATTCAAGCAAGAGTACCAGATCCTGTCACAGAGAGATCAAACACAGCCTCACCAGACCAACACGGAGCCCCCCACACAGATTCAGACCACACCACAGCCTCCGTGACCCCGACTCCCACGCTAGACGACTACGACGTTCCAGATTTTAATGACTCACACAGGGTAGAGTCGGTGCCAGACATCCTGATCCCCATGGAGCTCCCTCCTTTACCCACCACCCGCTCACAGCCCGCACACCTTGACATCTCCGATGGAGACGATGGAGACCAGACGGGGTCAGGCCAAGACGAGAGCAGTGGCAGCGGGGACTCAGGCAGCAGCGATGATAGCTCAAGCGGGGCTGAGGTGGGAGCGGTGGTGACCCCAACAGAAGTGTGGGTGAAGAAAACATCAACACCAAGCGAGCTTCTAGAAACCACATCGAGGCCATCAGAGCTTCAAGAGACCACTCCAGACCGTGACACCCCTGGACCGGGTCAGGAGATCGAAACCACATCGAGGCCATCACAGCTTCAAGAGACCACTCCAGACCGTGACACCCCTGGATCGGGTCAGGGGATTGAAACCACACCGAGACCATCAGAGGTTCAAGAGACCACTCCAGACCGTGTCACTCCCGGACCGGGTCAGGAGATCGAAACCACATCAAGGCCATCACAGCTTCTAGAGACTGACCAAGACCGTGACACCCCTGGACCGGGTCAGGGGATTGAAACCACACCGAGACCATCAGAGGTTCAAGAGACCATTCCAGAAGTTCAAACCCCAGAACCAGGCCTCACAGTTTGGACCGGAGAGGAGGCGCAACAACCAGCAGTTGTCTTTAAAGAGGACGTCACCTCTGGAATCACCACTGACGATGGGGGGTCATCGGCCAAACCACCTTTCCATCTCATCATCGTCAATGTGCACGACCAAAATCAATCAGGTGAGTTAAGGTGACGACAGGTGGGACCAAGCTGGGTCTGGTCTGTCCCAGTCCGGGTCAGCTGGTGTTGATGGTCGGCAGATAAAGTCATAGTTTAGATCCAGTCGAGGTCAGTTGTCAGCATCCGGTTGTGGCTCTCACCAAACTCCTCATTGTTTTGTCCTTTTCAGCCCAAATGTTGCGACATTTCAAGCTGTTGGCTCGCATCCATTTTTGTTGTGGTACATGAACAGTTCTTGCTGGATTTGCAGGGTCGTCTACCTCCAGACCGGTGAATCAGCGTGTTGTCTGGTGTACGTACCGAGTCGTCGGGCTCTGTTGGTTTGTCCAGTCTTTGTAGGGTTTGACTTCAACAAAGAGAACAGCAATGACCACACATACTGGAGAACAGGTGTAAGAAATCAAAACCTATCCCAATCTGAGGATGATGTAAATACTGTGTTGTGGGGGGGCGTTCCATTGCAGAGAGCTGAAACCATTTTCCTGACGTGATTTAACAAACTTTAAACAGAAACTCTGCTGGCAGGTCAAACCCAGTACGGATTAAAGACAGACCTCCTGATCACTGTAAGAAACCAGTCATCTGTTTGACGTCTCTGACCTCGGCCGAACTTGTATTTCCACTTTTTGTTTGCCATGATTTTTTTTCGACCTGCACCTTTCGAGGCTTTTTTTGTGCTCCGGGATCCGACGGTCTCACATTTCACCCCAAACGGCTCGGTCTTTCAGCGAGAACATTTATCTTTCAGAGCGAGCTCTTGTGTTTGTTACGCCGGGCTGTCGGGGAACTTTACAGTAATCTGCCGCGGATGATTTAGTATTGTTTGTTGTCGACGCAGGAAACAACTAATGGGGTTGTTACTTTTGTATTTGCATGCTGACAGATTCACACACACACACACACACAGTTTGCAGAGCCAGATGTGGAAAGTTATGGAGTCTCTACTCTGCCAGTTTTATAGCTGAACATATTGTAAACACATCGTAGAGTCTCCAGTGGGAAAGCAGAATGAATAATCAAATATATCAGAGCAAATGACTCCTGTCCTTCACCTTCCTGTCTCTTTCTCACCCTGGTGGTCTTCAGCCAGCATGTCTAACTAGCTGTATGTTCAACTTCCAGATCTAGATATAATCTGGTGAAAGAGTTCAGGAACAAAAACCAGAGACTGTTGACCTTCATTGTCACTTCTCTCGGGAGCTGCCTGAATTGCCGTAACTAATAACTTCTCCAACAATCTCCACCATCTCTTTCTTTCCACGCATTAGTCTGCATTAGTTGTATTTCCACCATGGATGGATTACTGTACAGGTTTACCAGGTGCAGTCCTAGGAGGCCCGAGGGCTCGGGGGGGAAGCTGCTGAGCCCCGGTTACATTGCTAACCCTCGCCTAGCTCAGGTTCTGGCACGACACCAGCTCTGTGCCCCCATCAGCATTCCCCCTAGGCCCCGGGCCTGAAAATACCAACACTGTCCCGGTGCTTTGTGTTTCATTTTGGATACAGTTAGTACACCTCTATGTAGTACTTTCTGGTGTAGTACACCAGTTTCAGCAGGGTGGTCTGGGTCTCAATTCGCATCTTCGCTTCTTCTTCGTCGAATTGCAACCATTAGCTTAGCATTTGACTGCCAAACTATAAATACAAAACATACATACCACTTCTATTTGTATACTGGAATATTCACCTCTAGCTGCTTCCTCTGCCGCCTTTTTCACAATGCCAGCAGTCATCATCCCCCATCAGCTATGTAGCCAAAATGGTATCCATTGAGGGCTGGAAGTGTCCAACCTGGTACTCACAGTACACTGAACTCATGTACTCAAAACTGCAAGTATAAGCATGGAAGTACTCAAACTAACATCATCATATATTTTGGTTTTGCCTGACTCGAGGTAGTTGCCAATCTTGCTACAAATATTTGAGTGTCATCGGCGTATTTACTCATCTGAGTGACTCAAAATCTTCCAGAAAGTACAGTTGAGTAAATGTACTTAGTTACTTTCCACCCAAAAACCTCGACATCCTCACTGTGAGTGAGAATAAGGCACGAAGGAGGCCCCGTTGCCCGGGTTTGCCTCGGGCCCCAGCATCATTAAATCTGAGATGGTGGGTAGGTGCAGGGGCCACTCACACCCCGACACACTCACTCAAATTACAGCGCTCATGTGTTTGTTACCCCCGTTCAGCCATGTGGTGCCATCTTCCAGGAGTTGTGTTTATTATTGAAATGTTTAAAGGAGTATTCGGTTGCAGAGGCAATACATCATCACGTGACGGAGGCTCCGGTGTGTGTGAGGCCTCCGACTCACTGTTTCCACGTCTTTGGGGGGAAATTGGGAAAATTGAAGCATGGAGTGTTTTAATGAAAACGCTTCCTGTTTCTCGTGGTGTTGAGCTGTGAGTCACACAGGATTTTTTTGGCTTTGGGGCGACATGTTGTGGCTGACGCGGGTTAACTCGTTACATTTGTCCAGTTCAAAGACGAAGCTCCCGATCCGGTCGAAGCGTGAGCCTCGGGTTGGTGTTTGCGTCACAATATAACTTCCATGTGTACCATAAAGTCTTAATGAAGAGACACAGGCGCACATTGTTAAGAGAACAGCCGCCGGCACCGGCCGACCTTCATCATTAAACATGGCAAACATCCAGAGATGCAGAGAGGAGCAAGAAAGACGTGTTGCTTTCAAGGCTGGAGATCAAACTTCAAGTATCGAAAACTGTACAACCAAACCAGAAGAGTTCCTGACCACTAGATCAACTTTTTTTTTTTAAGTTCACATTTTATCATGTTTAAGCTAAAACAAGGTGTTTATTTACGTCTCTAAAATATTTTTAAAATATATTTTTCCAGATGAATCCACAGTGATGTCCTCAAATTTCACATCCAGAATCCAAAAACATTCAAATTAATTCGAGAAAAGCAACAAATCCTGAAATTAGAGAAGCTGAAACCACAAACGTTGGTGTCAACGTTCAAATATACAATTTAGACCAAGCATCAACCTCCGTGTCTGTGAAGTGAAGCCAAAAAACTGCAGTTCCTCAAACGTCCACCTGAGGCTGGCTCCAGAAGTGAGTCAGTCTCCATAAGTCCCCATGTCCAAATGTCCAACTTCACAGCAGAAATAAACATGTTTACAGCCTGGTACAAAAAACAGTTTTGGTCTCTGTAGCTAATTTCCCCGTTCATGACAACTGTACTGAGGGTGAATTTATATACAACTCACCTGTTCACATTATATTAAGGCTTAAAGTTATGCAGGGTTAAGAGCGTGGACGCTTTGATTGACAG
Organism: Larimichthys crocea; assembly: GCF_000972845.2. Classification (NCBI taxonomy): domain Eukaryota; kingdom Metazoa; phylum Chordata; class Actinopteri; family Sciaenidae; genus Larimichthys; species Larimichthys crocea. Next base: position 31,354,023 of record NC_040018.1, on the reverse strand, counting down.
GTGGGTGTGGTTACAGGCGACCAGGCATCATTCAGCCACCTTGGATCCACGTCAAGAGCTGGTACAGCCTTCAGAAACCTGTGGGGGGATGTCACGGACACAACGTCCATTCTTTATACTGTCAATGATTTAGAGATTGGAGGAGTAAACGTCTGTTGTTTGTTTCTAGTTGACGACATCTTAAACATCTTGAACCAGCCTGGGGTCATCGGAGGGACCCACCCCCACTTCCCCCAGATCACCGACCTTTCACAGCTAACCAGTGAAGCCATCATCGGCAGCGGAGACGTCGACCCTCTCGAGCCTTCTCCCATCAACCTGCCTCCGACCGTCAGCTTTGTCAACGGAAAACACGAGGTACCGGCCAGATAACTCTCGGTATTTCTGATAATGTTTGTCTCCGTGTTGATAGTCAGTGAACAGAGCAGCGTTGCTACAGCCAAGTCCAACAGGTCACAGTCAGACAATTTAATGACATAAATGAGTAGTAATGCCATGACGTCATTGAAGCTGCTTCTTATTAGCTGTAATGTAACAGTTTGAGCAGTTCCTCAACTTCCAGAGACGTAGTTTTGTGTAGTCGCTGTTTGATCAGGATTTACAGTTGGTGATACCGAAGGTTTCACTTCATTCGGTCTTTGTGTTTCTTTGTTTTTCTGATAAATTCAGGTGACTTTTGAGCCGGAGCTGCCGGAGGAAGTCAGAGGAGATCAGTTTGAGACGGCCACTCCTGTCCACGTAGGCGAGGAGGTGGAGGTAGAAGAAGAAGGAGCAGAGAAGGAGGAGGAGGAGAGCGCGACTTTTGATTACAGTGCCATAGAAATCCACACAGAGGAGACACCTACAAAGGAAACTCCCACAGACACATACCCAGATGTAGTCACAGGCTCGGGTATTGGTGCCGACGTGGTTCCTGAAGTCTTTACTGACTTAGATGGAGGCAAAACCCAAGAACCAGGTGATCAGACAGCAACAGGAACCACCACCAAGACCCCGTATACGTTCCCCGTCTCATCCCCAGCACCCACCACACCATCAGGCTCAGCCCTCCCCGGCGTCTCCCAGCCGACAACTCACTGGGTCTCCAGCTACGAGGACGAGGAAGGCTCCTCAAACTCCGGCTTTGGTCCTTCTGTGCAGGAGGGCTCTGCAGACGATGCTTCGCCCACCCCGGCTGCAGGCAGCCGGTCTGATGTGATGACCGACGAGACAGAAATCGGAGGGACGGAGCTTCCGACTTCAATCCCAGACACGCCGCCGCCGCCATCCACTACCACATGGACACAGACGGAAGACTTCGAAGGTTCTGCCTCTGGAGAGGACGAGGCTTCAGGACAAGACCCGCCAGAGATACCCAAGTTTACCAGCACGCTACCACCAACTTATTCCACCCGTCACACCCAACAGCCTCAACCTACAGCGGGCAGTGAAGTCACGGACGTGCCGGTGTTTTTACCACCTATTTCCACGGTCACGGAGCCAGGCTCAGGTGCAGAGCAGCTGTCCGGAGAGGGGGAGGTTTCTGGGGAACACGGTGGTCTGGTTGACCTGGTTCCTAAAGCGGTCACCGTTACTGCTTTACCAGATGTGGCAGCTGTGAGAGACCAAACCACACTCACCACAGACACTCGGGACATAACCTCAGAACCTAGCACGCCAGAATACTCCACACACCCCACAGATGATAAGAAACATCTCGCCGTTACCGCAGAGCCTGCATCCACGACCTCTGTAGACCACACCGAGCTTTACGGACTCCAGACCGAGCAGCAGTCCACCGCGGCCTCCACGCAGTACGTAAGCCAGTCCGACCTTTCCACGACTTTACCCCTGTACACGTTCGACCACAGCCCCTACTCCATCCCCCAGTGGGCTCTGATCCCAGACCCCTCTGCCACCCCTCTACCGGAGGCTGATTCTGTGGACTACGACAGCGTCCCATCGTTGCTGGAGTCGCAGCCTCTGACACCAAAAGAGATCGTGGCTACGGAGGAACCAGAGAGCGGCACTGACTCAGCTTATTCCGTGGACGCCAGCACAGTGAACATCAGAGGTACATGGACTTCATTGTTGGTGATTTGTTCTGAACTACTTCAGTGGTGTAAACATCAACAGCAGCTCATTTTACTGCTTCACTCCCTCTCTCTGCCAGTAAGTGAGCTCAGCAGCTGTTTGAGCCGCCTCCAGCTGACTCTGCAGAGCGCCCCGTGGTTAATGCTGCTACGCCTGTCGAGCTGTTTACAGACTTTAGTGTCAGATACACGTGAACTGAATCATTTGTTTACGGCAACCATAAATTTAGCTGGAGCTAACGAGCTAATGTGCTCGGTGCTCTGATTGCTACATATTATATGCTAACTGACTGACGCTAATGCTAACAACAGAAGGTTAGCATAGCATGTGGAAAACGAGCAATAGCAGCGTAGCGCTAACTGAAATCTAAATAACATTAGCCTCAATGCTAACATTTTAGCATTCTAACCCCACAAATTAATGTAATTAGCTAACGATATACCAGCATCGGCTTTGGAAGTAAGGTGCTAAGCTAGTTAGCCAGGCATGCTAACGCAAGAATTGCTAACATTAGCCTAACGCTAATATGCTAATACTTTAGCATCCTGGAATCCGCTAACACATTGTGAATGTTTGAGTAGTGAACGAGCTTTTTCTAATGAAACATGTTTTGTAATTAGCTAACGATGTAGCACCACTGACTTTGGAAGTATGGTATGTAGGGTACGTAAGCTAGTTAGCCGGGCATGCTAACGCAGACAAAACTTAATATGCTAACATTTTAGCATTCTAACCCCACAAAATAATGTAATTAGCTAATGATATACCACCATCGGCTTTGGAAGTAAGGTGCTAAGCTAGTTAGCCGGGCATGCTAACGCAGACTTGAAAGTGTACGGAATTGCTAACATTACCCTAACGCTAATATGCTAATATTTTAGCATCCTGGAATCCTGGTTTTGTAATTAGCTAACGATGTACCTACATGTAATTATGGTATGTGGGGTTGTAAGCTAGTTAGCCTGACATGCTAACGCAGGCAAAAACACTAATATGCTAATATCTTAGCATCCTGGAATCCGCTAACACATTGTGAAAACCTGCAACCAGACAAATCACAAAGTAATGTAGCTAGCTAACGATATGCTCCATCGACTTTGGAAAAGAATGTAGGTGCTAAGCTAGTTAGCATTAGCATGCTAACGCGTGGTTCGATCCAGTCCCTGAACTTTTGCTCTGATGTTTTTGGTTTGTTGACATCGTGTCACTGTGTGCAGATCTCCTGCCGTGCTCGGCCGCTGTGTGTCTGAACGGAGGCTCCTGCTACAGAAATGGAGCGCAGAACATCTGCCTGTGCGCACCTGGATACACCGGACAGCACTGCGAGACAGGTCCTCCTCTTAACCTCTAACCATACCGACCCGCGTACTGACAGACGAATGACACGTGGAATAATGCGGGCTTGTGTTGTGCGTCTGCAGATGTCGACGAGTGCCAGTCCAACCCGTGTCTGAACGGAGCCACCTGTGTGGACGGAGTCAACTCCTTCACCTGCCTCTGCCTGCCCAGCTATGCAGGAGAGCTCTGCGAGCAAGGTCAGCCACGAAACATGCAAAGTGAAATAACGCTGCAGAAATATGAAGGGACGACACGCTGCACGCTGTCAGTGGTGACGGTGTGCAGCTGTCTTCCAGCACTGGGCGTCGGCCTCTCTCTGTAAGATTAGTTCCAGCTTCTCGTCCAATATTTCTGCCATTACTCAGCAACTAACGGAGGTTCAGGCCTAACGAGCTGACTCTGAGGATTAATGTTTTCCAGCTTTCAGAGAGTTTCAGACGTCTCTCTCTGAGTTCTTTAAAGAAATGTAAAATGAAACGTCGTGTTGTTTGTTGTTGGGTATGAGCATCAGTTACTTTACTCACAGATTTTAAAGGTCAGGTTATTATTTCTCAACTTGTTCATCAACAGCTGTTCACCTCTGTCATATACGTTATTACCACTGATGCATTAACATCAGCATATCAGTGTTACAGCTGAGCTAACGACAGCTAGCGGTTTGCTACTTAACAACCTTAACATAGCTAATGTTAGCCTTACGTCCAAGCTAACTAAGATAGATAATGTTAGCAGTTAGCTACATTAGCATTAGCTCCAAGACTGCTAATTTGCCTTCATGTTTATTTACCAAATAAGCTAATGTTAGCTTTACATACAAGCTAAATAATGTTAGCAAGAGTCGGCTACATTAGCTACATCTCAAACTAGCTACATCGACAACATTAACTTATATTATTCATAGTTAGTTATGTTAGCATTTTCGCAAAACTAGCAAGGTCCATAACATTAACTAATGTTAGCAGTTAGCCACATTAGCACTAGCTCCAAACCAACTGGATCCTCAATGTTAGCTTTATTATATTAGCCAAATAAGCTAATGTTAGCGATGAGTTGACACTGAAAGCTAAAGTTAGCTTTACATACAAGCTAACTAATGTTAGCAAGAGTCAGCTACATCTCAAACTAGCTACATCGACAACATTAGCTTATATTATCAGTTAGCTATGTTAGCCTTTTCGCAAAACTAACGAGGTCCATAACATTATCTAACGTTAGCAGTTAGCTCAAAAACAAGTGGATCCTCAGTGTTAGCTGTGTTAGCTTTATTATATTAGCTTCAGCTCTATCTCCAAATAAGCTAATGTTAGCGATGAGTTGACCCTGACGAACATGTGTAAAGACGGTCAGCTAAAGTTAGCTTTACATACAAGCTAACATTAGCAAGAGTCAGCTACATTAGCTACATCTCAAACTAGCTACATCGACAACATTAGCTTATATTATCAGTTAGCTATGTTAGCATTTTCGCAAAACTAGCGAGGTCCATAACATTATCTACGGTTAGCAGTTAGCCACATTAGCACTAGCTCCAAACCAACTGGATCCTCAGTGTTAGCTGTGTTAGCTTTATTATATTAGCCAAATAAGCTAATGTCCGCGATGAGTTGACCCTGAAAGCTAAAGTTAGCTTTACATTCAAGCTAACTAATGTTAGCAAGAGTCAGCTACATTAGCTTTATCTCAGACTAGCGAAAACAGCAACAATACCTTATATTATCAGTTACAGTAGCTAAGTTAGCCTTTTCACAAAATTAGCGAGATTTATTAGCTTTAGCTCTCCTGCTACTCATCAACGTTTCAAACCCGGCCCGGCTGCTGAGCCCGGTTCTGTTAGCATGCTAACGGCAGATTCAGTTAGCAGCAGCTAATTAGCGGTTAGCTACTTTAGCAAGTGGTGAGGCTAAAGCTATGCGTCCGTCAGTAAACTGGTTATTGATTGGCGTTTACAGTTTCATGCAGCAGAAGTTGCAGCTGTCGTCCTCTCGTAGCTTTCAGATAATTGCTCGATTATTTTGCCAGAAAGCTTCTGCAGCTGCGTGACATTGAATCTCTCCAGTTTCTCGAAGGAGCCGAGTCGTGAATTAAAGCTCAGCATTCATCAGCGAGCCCGCAGACCTCACCTGACCCTCCAGGTGGCTGCACAGAGGTCTCATTAAGACGATAGTTCGTGGCCCGAAGCCCCAACTGCAACTTTCCATCACGACTTTCTTTATTGGCACGAGCCACCGACACAAAACATCCATTGTTTACTGAGCTCGACAAAGCAGAGACGTGATTATGTGGCTTCAAGTCGTTGTGTATCAAACTAAAAGTGTGTGTGTGTCTGTGTGTGTGTGTGTGTGTGTGTGTTAATGGAGAGTTGTGAGGGTTAATGAAGTCCAACTGTGTGTTATTGAGCTCATACAGTGAGGGGCCTTCATCCCCCAGCTGGACCTCGACTCTCTTTCTGTCTCTCTGGCCTGAACAACAGAGTCTGATGCACAAATAAACAAATCAAAGTTGTTGTGCAGCTGCATTGGGTTCATTGTTACGGCGGCACGGCTCCAAATCAGCCGGCTGCAGGCAACGTGTGACGCATAATCAGCTCAGTATACGGCATGAACTGTACTGTAAAGCAGCTCCGCTTTCTGTCTTCTGTTCGCAGACACCGAGGTTTGCGGGTTCGGTTGGAGGAAGTTCCAGTCTCACTGCTACAAGTACTTCACGCACCGCCGGACGTGGGACGCCGCGGAGAGGGAGTGCCGGCTGCACGGCGCCCACCTGGCCAGCATCCTGTCGCAGGAGGAACAGCTGTTTGTCAACCGTAAGTTATAGATGTGGAATTCAGATCCTACAGAACCGAGCAGAACCTCTGAACCGGCAGTGTCCAGTCCAACAGTGAACACAGCTACAGAACCTCCGAACCAGCAGTGTCTAGTCTAACAGTGAACACAGTAACAGAACCTCTGAACCGGCAGTGTCCAGTCTAACAGTGAACACAGCTACAGAACCTCCGAACCAGCAGTGTCTAGTCTAACAGTGAACACAGTAACAGAACCTCTGAACCGGCAGTGTCCAGTCTAACATGAACCAGCGACAGAACCTCTGAACCGGCAGTGTCCAGTCCACAGTGAACACAGCGACAGAACGCTGCTGAACCATGCAGTGTCCAGTCTAACAGTGAACACAGCAAAGAACCTCTGAACGCGGCAGTGTCCAGTCTAACAGGAACACACAGCACAGAACCTCTGAACCAGCAGTGTCCAGTCTAACAGTGAACACAGCGACAAAACCTCTGAACCAGCAGTGTCCAGTCTAACAGTGAACAGCAGCAACAGAACCTCTGAACAACCAGTGTCCAGTCTAAACAGTGAAAGCAGCAACAGAACCTCTGATCATAAAGTCTGTAAGAACACCTGAAGACGTCTTTGTTCAGAGTTGGACAGACTTTTTTTAAAAATATTTGAAGTATTTTGGGGCTCCGTCGCGTCTGCCTGTAAAAACTTTAAGTCAGAGCACTTTCAGACACAGTGTTTGGACAGCGGCCAGTCTCCCTTTAATCCACTGAAGATGTTAGTGCGATAAAACAAAGTTTCCACAGAGTCAAAGCGCTGCAGGCGGACATGAGACGGACTCGTTCATCTTGCTGCTGTTTGTTTGTTCTCTCTTCATTCAAACTCACTGTTTCTGCCTTGCAGGTCTGGGAAGTGATTACCAGTGGCTCGGCCTCAACGACAAGAGTTGAGAAGACTTCAGATGGACTGACGGCAAACCATGGTAAGACAGGTCCTAAACCAGTCTGTGACGTCCCCCAGACTGTCTAAAACCTGGACGTATCTCTGTGACGTCCCCACAGACTGTCTAAACCTGGACGTAGTCTCTTGACCACAGACTCAAACCTGGACGTAGTCTCTGTGACCGCACAGACTGTCTAAAACCTGGACGTAGTCTCTGTAACGTCCTCCGCAGACTGTCTAAACCTGGACGTAGTCCTGTGACGTCCCCGCAGACTGTCTAAAACCTGGACGTAGTCTCCGTGACTCCCGCAGACTGTCTAAACCGGACGTAGTCTCTGTGACGTCCTCACAGACTGTCTAAAACCTGGACGTAGTCTCCGTGACGTCCCCGCAGACTGTCTAAAACCTGGACGTAGTCTCCTGTGACGTCCCCGCAGACTGACTAAAACCTGGACGTAGTCTCTGAGACGTCCCTGGCTGTCTAAAAGTCTTGTACAGGCTGTAAACAGTTTATTTCTGCTGTGCAGTTGGACATTTGAAACAGAACTGACCAGCCTTTTTTCGTCCATACTCTTTTGAAGAACGTTCTTCTTGTTGTTGAACGTTCCTCTTGGAGGGTTTGACTTGTTTCTAATGAAAGGAGGGAACCTCCATCTCTTGTGTTTCTTAGTCACGATGACACACTCTCACACACATCAGCTGTTGAAGCATGTGACCGAGTCGGGCCTGAACTCTGGTCCTGGACGGGTTGGAGGGGGACTCTGCTGTAATGTGTTATCAACAGAAATGAGGCACACCGTACCGAGGCTCGGTTTGCAGCAGCTGCAGCACCACACTGTGCTCCGTCTGTGAACTACATCCACATGTTTGCAATGAGCTCCACTCCTCATGAGGATAGGTGGAGCAGGATCCAGCCAGCTAATATTACTCCAGCAGCAAGAGGCCTTATGTCCATAGAGCCTCCTGAGCCCAGGGGAGCTCGGTTCTGGCTGACACCGGCTCCACTTCTTTTCTTCTTCTTCCCAAACTGTGGTACAAACACTGACACTGCCTCGGTGCTCTGAGCTCACAGTCCGTGTTAACAATTTGAGCTAACATTAGCTAACACAGCTAACAAACTGCTAACAGAGCTAACAGCAGCTAAGCAAACGAGGCTAACATAGCTAACACAGCTAACAACGAGCTAACAACTGAGCTAACAGCTGCGCTACAGCTAACACAGCTAACAGACTGAGCTAAACTGAGCTAACAGCATAACAGACTGAGCTAACAGGCAGCTAAGAACAAAAGAGCTAACAGACTGAGCTAACAGAGCTAACAGAGCTAACAGCAGCTACAGACTGAGCTAAGCATGACTAACAGCAGCTAAAAAACTGAGCAAAAACAGGAGCTAAAGCAGGTAACAACGAGCTAACATGAGCTAACAGCAGCTAAGCAAACTGAGCTAACAGGGGCAGCTAACAGACCGAGCTAGATGAGCAACAAACAGCAGTAACAGACCGAGCTAACATGAGCTAACAGCAGCTAACAAGACTGAGCTAACATAGGCTAACAGCAGCTAACAGAGCCGAGCTAACATGAGCTAACAGCAGCTAACAACGCGAGCTAACATGAGCTAACACAGCTAACAAACTGAGCTAAACATGAGTCGAACAGGGCAGCTAAGCAGCAGCTAACAGACTGAGCTAACATGAGCTAACAGCAGCTACAGCTGTCAGCAGTTTACTTCACTGTCCATCATAAACTCTGTAAATCACAGAGAGTTGAGGCGGAGCAGCCGGAGGACATCAGAGGGAAAACCAGAAAACATTTCCTCCATAAAATATGATCCAGTTTCACCAGAATCAGTGAAATAGTTGCTGCTGTGTGACTTAGTGCCGTAAAGCGTTACGTACTTCTCCCGACCCGGAGCCCAAAGTTACATAGTGTGAGAACAGACGTACGAATGACAGAGACACCGTTCACCTGATCACAGGTCAGAGTGGGTCAACACACTTTAAATCAGACATTTGTGTTTCACAGCAATATGACCACTGGAGGCCGAACCAGCCGGACAGCTTCTTCCAGTCTGGAGAGGACTGTGTGGTGATGATCTGGCATGAAGGAGGACAGTGGAACGACGTGCCCTGCAACTATCACCTGACCTTCACCTGCAAAAAGGGAACAGGTACGTCCACGAATACACACATAAGGTGATAGTATGTGTTCACAGGTTGTTGTGGCGCCCCCAAGTGGCCAAAAACCCCAATAAATGTAAGTTTAAACATCTCACAGTGGAGTCTTTGTTTCCTACCGGCAGTCTCGTGTGGGCAGCCTCCTGTGGTGAAGGATGCTCGAGTCTTTGGCGCCATGAAGCCTCGCTACGAGATCAACTCCCTGCTACGCTATCACTGTAAACAGGGCTTCATCCAGAGACACACCCCCACCATACGCTGCCGGGCCAACGGCCAATGGGACACCCCGAAAGTCACCTGTACAAGCCGTGAGTAATGATTGTCTGAGGTGCTTTGGATCAGGATCACGTGGTTTCACGTCTTTTAACGGTCTTTTTCCCGTCGTGTCTTCTCAGCCGCAACCTACCACAAGTCGTTCACGCTCCGGCGCCGGAACAACCAGAACAACGAGCAACAGAACCGGCACTACAACCACCACGTGCACCACGACAAGGGTCATCAGAAACGCTATCAAAACCAAGAGCAACAGCAAGGTTACGACATCCTGCAGAACATCTGGGAGTCTTCCCAGAGTCAGGTCCAGCAGCTGGAGAGGAAGAAGAGGCATCAGGAGGTCCAAACACACGACGAGGATGAGATGAGACACTGACGGGGTTTGTGGTGGTTGTAAATCAGATTAGCAGGCTGGCTATGTCGGTCCAGAGGCATCGATAGACAGAAAGATGCACTGAGCTGTCTATCAATGGCTCTCAACAGGACCAGGGGCAGCGCGTTGTCCAAAAAACACTCCAGAACCGAAACACTCGTGAGAATTTAGTTTGATTTGTAAAGTTAGCTCGGTGCTGTAAATCAACTGTGCGACTCTAATGCGCCACACGAGTGCTCCGTGAGTCACCGCTGTGTTCCCGTCCGGATCTGAACACGGCCCGTCAAACACAGCTGCCGTCTTCTTTCAAAGGTACGCAGTGGAGTTTTTATTGTAAACAAACATTTACCTTCATTTGAATCATGAAGTTTGGGCACGGAGACTCTCGGAGGGAACTTCACGACCTGCAAGGCGACGGTCACGTAACCGACAGAGATAGCAAAGATACTTACGCTACATTTGTGTTTGCATGAACTCATTAGTGGACGGTCATCTCTCAGTCTACTTTTGGAGATTATAGGAACCACGAGGAACCCTGCATGTGAAGGTTAGATATGCATGGAAGCTGTAGGATTTTAAATAAAGGTGAGAGAAATCCTGTCGGTACCTGAACAGCGTGGACTAGGTTTTCTGCATCCGCTTCAGACACGATGCGTCTGATTTTTGTGATGTTATGTAGGCGAAAGAAAGCAGTCCTCGAAATTTGTTTAATGTGGACGTTAAAGGACAAATCCTGGTCAAAAAGGCGGCCAGGGGGATCCCGTCTAAAGTAACTAAGTCTCTAGTTTCTGAGGTGTTTGGGTCCAATTACAAGAACTCAGTTCATCTTAAATATATAAATATAATTGGGTGTCATCGGCGTAACGACGACAGTTAATGCAGCGATTCCTAATAATGTTCCCTGAGGAAGCGTATAGAAGCTGGTCCTAGCACAGAACCTTGTAGATTAACGAGTGTTACTGTTACTCTTTCTCATTTTTCACCTTCTTACGTCGTATTCACAGATGTCGCTCCTTCTCCTGCTTCACTCTAAAGATCTCTCTGCCACCACGGCGTGAAATCAGGTCGACGTTTCTCTCCAAAAGTTGATTTAGTTTTTTTATTATTTCAACGTTGTCCCGCCTGATTTGTTCTCCGTACATCGAACGCCTAACCGGTCGTAGCGTCTTACTTGAGAGTCTCCTATTCGCAAGCACTCGCTCTTAAAGATTTACTACAGTCCTAAACTCCACGGCGTACCTTTGAGTTTGGGCAAACATGGCACATACGAAGCAGCAGCGTAACGTTCAGTCTCACCTGTGGGTTGCAGCGGTACACAGATATCACGGTATATGCCGTGATAAGTTGATTTTACCGTGTTGAAAAGGTTTAATCTGGGGCAACTGGACTCGGTTGTAGATTTATGAAGATGTTTCACGTTGTAACGTGAACGTCCTGTTTATATATTATCACGTAAAACTGATGTAGTTATATGTTTCTGTAGTTTAAGGTTCATTTAACTCATAATAATAATAATTGTGTACCGTGATATTTCCCGGAGACGTTACTCGTACCGTTGCAACCCTAACCGCCAAGACACATAATTCACTGACACGTTTTTTCCAGGAAGCTTTGAGGATTTTCAAAATAAAAGCACGAATTCATCACTTTAAATTATTACCATAACATTTGTTTTTGTTTTTTTTGTTTGTTTTTTTTCCTGGCCGTGTAGATTTATGTACAAAATGTTGAGAAAAGTTTGTTTTTTTTAAACGGGAGATTTAAAGGGCAACACACACGCACACACACACACACACACACACAGAGCTGAGGAGGAGATTATTATGAGTGAGTGTGTGTGTGTGTTATTAATCATAGGATATATAATATAGATACTATATGAAGCCATATGAATTTAACTTATTGTATACTTTCAAACTATGAATGGACTGTGATATCAAATAAAGGTTTCTGTTGATGATGACTTCCTGTTGCTGTGATCATGTCGTGCATGTTCTCTGCATGTGACGGATCCGTCACCAAAAGATGTGATGATAAATAAATAAATAAATAAATAAATAAACGTTGTGGTTCACGGCTCAACAGATCTGGGATCTGTGTTTTTAATCCAAACAAAAAGGGAATGTGAAAAATGTGCAGAGACGACTTTGTTTTGTGATTTGAGCTTCTTCTTCCTCCTCTTCATGTTTTCATACATTTTATATATTTCTGTTTGTATATGCTTTTTCCCTCCATGTTGGTTTGATGGAGTTCACTGTATCGATGTTTCTTTGTCATTGTCAGCTGCGTGTGCAATAATAGGAACTCTTATAACACCGCCTGTGTTTGTGTAGTTTTATTTTACACCACCAGGTGTCACTGTGCCACTGATGTTCAAAGCTCTGAAGCTTCAGTGACAGAAAGCTGCAGTTCCTCTAACGTCCACCTGAGGCTGGCTCCAGAAGTGAGTCAGTCTCCATAAGTCCCCATGTCCAAATGTCCAACTTCACAGCAGAAATAAACATGTTTACAGCCTGGTACAAAAAACAGTTTTGGTCTCTGTAGCTAATTTCCCCGTTCATGACAACTGTACTGAGGGTGAAATTTATATACAACTCACCTGTTCACATTATATTAAGGCTTAAAGTTATGCAGGATTAAGAGCGTGGACGCTTTGATTGACAGGTGGGACGTCTCAGAGACTACATCCAGGTTTTAGACAGTCTGCGGGGACGTCACGGAGACTACGTCCAGGTTTTAGACAGTCTGCGGGGACGTCACGGAGACTACGTCCAGGTTTTAGACAGTCTGCGGGGATGTCACGGAGACTACGTCCAGGTTTTAGACAGTCTGCGGGGACGTCACGGAGACTACGTCCAGGTTTTAGACAGTCCGCGGGGACGTCACGGAGACTACGTCCAGGTTTTAGACAGTCCGCGGGACGTCACGGAGACTACGTCCAGGTTTTAGACAGTCTGCGGGGACGTCACGGAGACTACGTCCAGGTTTTAGACGTCTGCGGGGACGTCACGGAGACTACGTCCAGTTTTAGACGCCTGCGGGGACGTCACGGAGACTACGTCCAGGTTTTAGACAGCCTGCGGGGACGTCACGGAGACTACGTCCAGGTTTTAGACAGTCTGCGGGGACGTCACGGAGACTACGTCCAGGTTTTAGACAGTCTGCGAGGACGTCACAGAGACTGCGTCCAGGTTTTAGACAGTCTGCGGGGACGTCACGGAGACTACGTCCAGGTTTTAGTCTTTGGTGATTTTAAGATTAGTGAAGAGGCGGGAAAGACAGGACGGCTAACATACATATTTAATATTTTATTATGTGAACAGGTGAGTTGTATATAAATTCACCCTCAGTACAGTTGTCATGAACGGGGAAATTAGCTACAGAGACCAAAACTGTTTTTTGTACCAGGCTGTAAACATGTTTATTTCTGCTGTGAAGTTGGACATTTGGACATGGGGACTTATGGAGACTGACTCACTTCTGGAGCCAGCCTCAAGTGGATGTTAGAGGAACTGCAGCCACGGAGGTTGCCGCTTGGTTTTGATACACAATATGAGTAGTTGCGTGAAAAAAGATAAACTTTCACATTTGTAACCATGAATGGCCTCGGTGTTTCAGCATTACTCCATCACAGAGGAACTACACCTGGCAGCCTCCGACCAACAGCTGTCGCCTCCGGCCGGCACAACTTTTGTTTTTCTTTGTGCGTCCGCTCATCAGTCGTCATGACGTGTTTGCGATAAGAGGTGAACTCCATGAGCCCTGTGTGAAGACACGGAGGCAGACTCGTGGTTTATGTACTGATTTATTTTTGGGTCCCTAAAGTTTCCTCGTACGCTGCAGAGATCAACGAAGAGCAAACGTTGGTCGGATTATACAGAAAATAAAAGATTTAAAGTTTGTTCAGATCTTTGAAGGAACAGTTTGACGTGAGACGAGAAGCTCCGTACGTTACGTTAGCTTCAGTTAGCCTATCCAAAGTTAGCACCTCTAAAGCTCGCTGATCAACGTCTCGTTAGTTTAACCCACACGTCAGCTTCAGAGCTAACCTGCTGCTAACTGTCGCTTTAACGGACAATCGTCCCGTTAAACATTGTTTCTTTAATCCGTATTTATGTGAAGCTTCCCGACGTGTCAAACTATTCCTTTTACAAACTGCAGAAACGTTTACAACGACTGAAAATAAGACAAATTAAAAGAAACTTCACAGCTGCTGTTCTGTAAAATCAACATTTTATTTCCCACGTTAGTCGAGTCGTTGCTGAAAGTTGTTCTCATGAGTCTGTCCAGCAGTTCTTCGGTGATAAGTGGAGCCAAGCAAAGCTAACGCAGCACCAGGCCCGAGTGGATGACCTAAACCGGCGTCCGGTGCCAGCTGGTGCCGTGCACGGTGAGCTTACACTCGATCAATGTGCACCGTTTACTCTGATACCCTTACATGGAAGAAGCCCTCGGTGCCTCCACGCAGGAATCATTGGTATTTTGCATGTATTGTATTTCTGTCTGGTTCTGCAGGCCCGCCGGGTCCGATCCGTGCCTCGGAGCTCAGATATGAAGCCGGACGCTGCCAGGAAAACCTCAGCTCAGCACGGACCACGTTACGTCAAAGGCGTTTTTGTCACGTCACAGATTTTGGTCTAAATTTAGTCTCGAAGCTTTAGTCTCAGTTTCATCGAGTTGTCATGGAGGTTAAAGGAGATGTGACGAGATGTGACGAGATGTGACGAGATGTTTCAACTTCAGCCAAAAAACAAAAATCACAAATCGAGCGACTGCAGGAGAAACGACTAAAGCTTCTGTTGAGTTTGGAGTTCGTTCATCTAACGTCTGTAACATCTTACAGTCTTACAGTAAAGTCTGTGAAAAGATGCATCGATTGAAAACTTGGAAGTGATGCTGGAAATGTTTCAGCCTTTGCACAAATCTCGTAGCTTGAAACAGCTTCCTAACGTACAGCGACGAGGTTTGGACTTCGCTCAGAAGATGACTTGAACAGAAACGCGTCTGTTGCTGGCTGGAAAAACACAAAAAGGTGTTTTCGTCATAGTCGTCGTCACAGATTACGGTTTAGCTTCAGTCTCGACGCTTTAGTCTCCGTTTCATCAGCTTGGTTTTGTCTCTTTAGACAGAATTTGGACCAAATTTTAGATGTCCATGTGTCTGTTTCTAAATAGCTCACAGCTATCGTCGGTACTGTCAGTACGTCGGCTGTTTGGGTCCTGCGGTCGAATCGAAAGTTCCCTTTCTGTCCATGAGGCCAAAGGCGTCGGCCTTCTTTGATATGTAGTCAAAGCAGATCGTAATGATTCACACACGCTCAATGAGCCCGACTTTAAATGTCGGTTTGTTGGACGTCATCACATAACTTGGAAAGGTTTGCGTAGGGAAACCAAACAGGTTGGCGGAGCTAACTCGTTCGACTTTAAGAAACTACAGTATTTGTATCAAAAATAGCAGTTTATCAAGGCGCGGGATAGATATCGTGTGCAGATCTCGTAGAAGCGAAGTCATGCTCTGAAGCCAAACGTCTGCAGCCGGGCATTTTCTATTGCTGCGTAAGGCGAGCTAATGTTTGCCTCTTGTCCTCCTGTAGGCGTCTTCTACGTGTTCAGTGCAAAAAAAATGTAATTTTCTCTTATTTAGTACTTGTGGATTTTTGTATTTTGTTCCACTGTCATGTCACGTTTCATGTAAACCAAAGAGACTCGGATAGTTTGGCCAAAGACAAAAGAAAATGTAAATATTTCTACAGTATATCAAAAACAGAAATACATTTCTAGATAATAACATCCTACATACTTATAAAACATAAACAATGCTAACAGTTGGGTTCCTTGTTCATTTTTTTTGGCGATGACTCGATGATGTTTGGTCCAACACATTCGTATAAAAACATAAAATACTGGACGGTATGATGAAGTACAAAGTACCAGTCGTAGCACCTTGTTTAGTGTGGACAGCAAAGATCGGTTTAGTTGTGCTAGGCTTGTGTTTCCTACCTGACGAGTTATCACAGGATTTATTTTTCTTTGCGTGTTTCGTGGCGTCGTCGCCGTCGCTTCAGGTTCTTGAACAAAATCGAGATTTGAAGTGTCCGTACCGAACCTCGCGGGAGCTGTCCTCGGTTCAGACGGTTTCTTGTTTGTATGACGTGTATGGGTGTAGCTGTGATGTCCTCCACCCCTCACCCACCCTCACCCACCCTCACTGATTAAATTACATGAACCTTAAATATGTGTAAACGCTCGCTCGTGTCGAGTGTCAGGTCCCAGATTACAAAGCAACAACATGACTCGTCTCAAGGTTTCCAACAAATAAAGCGTCACAGTTTGAATGTGTTTGTTCAGACTTCCTGTGTGTCTTTGTCCCGCCACTAGTGTGTTCACCAGTGTGTGTTTGTGTGTGTGTGTGTGTGTGTGTGCATGCTGATGTGTGTGTGTGTGTGTGTTGTTTGCAGCTCAGTTGTGGCCCTTGAAGCAGTACACTCCGTACAGCTTGTGCTTCTTGTCGGGGAAGCCGTGGAACCTCACGGCGGCCTCCGTGGGGCTGCAGCGCCGGCGCGGGCGGGAGATGGGATAACGGACGCTGCCGTCGGCCAACCAGCCGGCATCGCAGCGGTCGTAGCCGTGCAGCTTCCAGGCGGCGTACATCTGGCCGACTTTGGCGATCTGGGCGCCGTCTTTCTGGCACGCCCTCACCGCCTCGTCGTAGGTCAACTTAGAGGGGTGGATCAGGTAGTAGAACCGACCTGGGAAGAGGACGTGAAGATGCTACATTATATCTCTGTTTTCAGTATTTTCAGGTATTCTTCAGGGATAGCTTTAGCCTAATGCTAAAGTAGCTCACGGCTAATCACGGCTAATTACGGCTAATCCAGTTGGTTTGGTTAGCTAGTGCTAATGTAGCTAACTGCTAATATAAGCTAATGTTGTACATTTAGCTAGTGCTAATGTAGCTAACTGCTAATATGTAGAAATTGCTAAGTAGTGAGCCGCTAACTGTGGTTAGCTCGGTTAGCCGTGTAGCTAACTGAAACCACCTTGGTAGGCGACTGTATTCCCTGTTAGGCCGGACCAGAGGTTCTGTTTGGTTCCGTGTCCGGCACTGACCCCAGGTTGTAACACACACTTTAATTTCCTCCACCACTGCTTGTCAAACACACACACACACACACACACACACACACACACACACACACCTTTGTAGTGTGAGGTGAAGCAGAACACGTCGTAGTGGTTCTTGTCCTTGTCTCTCAGTCCATAGTTGCGGACGCCCGGCACCGTGTTCTTCCCTCCGCAGGGTTCTCTCGGGGTGGTGATGGGATACTGGACCGTGCCGTCGCTCAGCCATCCGGCGTTGCACCAGTCCAGCTTTCCTCGCCACGCCTCATACAGCTGATCAAAGGACGCCACGATGGCGTCCTGGTCCCGACACGCCCGCTCGCCGTCGTAGAAATTCAGGTTGTAGCGACCCAGGCGGGGGAAGTAGGGGAAGACGACGCCTGCACGGAGAGGTGGGGAAACAGATGACCTGCAGTTAGGAGACAGATGGAGGATCTCTCCTCTGGGCTTTGTGTTCGATCCCCGTTATTTAACCTAACGAACGAAAGCACGTCTCGCTGTGTAAGCACAGCTGCTTCCCCGTCAGGCCGGGCCAGCGCTCTTGGCTTCAGGCAGTAAAGGCTGACACCTCTGGCTGCTCTGACACTGACGTACACGATGCTTACGCGACTTTCCCCGAGGCGGTCGCTGCTCACGCTGTTAAATTTAGCCTGACTGCAGCCTCATTTAACAGACTTTGTAAAGAGTCAGCTGATTTTTACCTTCCAGGTCGAGAGACACTACCACCGTTCCGTCTTCTAGCCCGTCGATAACTTCACATTTGTATCTCCCGTAATCCTCCAGGGTGATTTCTGTGATGACCAGGGAGGCGTCCATCGGGGAGGAGCCTTGGAGGTGGACGCGTCCGTGGAAACTGCCGTAACTCCTTTTGTGATAATCCATGGCGACAAAAACGTCCACCTGGAAGAAGACGGAGAAGAGTTTAGGACCAAAAACATGTTGATCAGTGCAGAAGCATGAAAACACGACACTGTATGTTAATGTTTTGGACTTCTACAGTCGGCCTTAACGTGTACGCATGTCTGGATGGACTTCTTTGTGCCGTGCTTGCTGCTGGATCTGGAGGGCCGAAGCTGGGGTTCAGTCCGCGGAGCTATCGTGGCTCCGGAGGTAAAGCGGGTCGTCCACTAATCAGATGTTCGACCCCTTCTTCTTCTTCTTGTGTTCTTGGGCGACATACTGAACCCCAAATCACTCCCAAAGGTGGAACCATCACAGCGAATGATTCGCTACTAATTACCACCTTGCATCACCGATGCACTGATGCCATTAACCTACTACAGTCTAGTCTACAAGCTACCTGTTTAAATACACCTGATAGACCTACTCGGTTGTTTGTGTGTTTCCAAGTCAGGACTGTGTTTCGATTGTTGTTGTCCGGCATGCTGCCTTTAACTAGTCGTCCCATATTTCAACCTGATGTACGTCGTGCTTTGTTCACGATACTGTTGAAAATAACGGGCCATTGCCACGTTGTACTGCTGAGAGTTTAATGTGGGTACCCTTTGTGACGGTCGGCCTTGTTTTTGTGTTTACGTTTGGTGACGTGCAAACTCTGGTTTGACCAGATCGCAGCACGAAATCCCCAAAAAACGTGGACCCAGTTATCAGAGTGTTGCTGGTTGGCACGGATGGTGCAATCTATAGTTGAAATGAAATGAATGTTGACCTCTTTCAGGTAGTCTGAGGTCAGCTTGGTCCACTTGATCCTCATCTTGCGATTCGGTGCCAGTGATTGGTCCCTTTGGATCTTGCATGGTAAAGTAGCGTTTCCGCCTCGCCTCGACACCACCTTCAACTGTTCTGCCGACACCGACAGTCGAGGGCCGTTCTCTGAAACACAGCGACACAAAAACAGAAAACAACGTAATGAACAAATCACCTGAACGTCTGAACGTAAACTCTGGTTCTGTTCAGTATTTTACCGGGCTCAGCTGAGTAGCACCTAGCATCGAGTATCTTTCCATCACAGTCTGTAAATCAGCTCGGTACTGTAACGCTTCATAAAATCATATTGACAATGATTTTTCATTTTTATTGCTGTATCGTGTCAAATTATGAAATCTGGATTCAAATCACTTAGTTACCTGTTAAAAGAGTTGTTACGCGTTGTCTGTTTTCATCTTCAAACGACAAAAATAAAAATGAACTTTGTGTTTTACTGAGACACGTCGAACAAATGAGCTTTACCCGACTAACAAAGTGTTTCAGTCCGTCACGTGTTTATTAAATATGGAGTTTTCACATTTATCAGAATAATCAGGTCTGAACCTTTAATAGAAGAACCAACACGTATGAGAGCTGAGCTAACATTTGCTAACAGCAGCTAACAAACTGAGCTAACAGCAGCTCACAGACTGAGCTAATATGAGCTAACAACAACTAACAAACTGAGCTAACATGAGCTAACAGTGGCTAACAAACTGAGCTAACAGCAGCTCACAGACTGAGCTAACAGCAGCTCACAGACTGAGCTAACATGAGCTAACAACAACTAACAAACTGAGCTAACATGAGCTAACAGTGGCTAACAAACTGAGCTAACATGAGCTAACAGTGGCTAACAAACTGAGCTAACATTGGCTAACAGCAGCTAACAAACAGAGCTAACATCAGCTAACAGCAGCTAACAAACGGAGCTAACAGCAGCTAACATGAGCTAACAGCAGCTTATTAACACACTAAGCTAACAGCAGCTAACAAACGGAGCTAACAGCGGCTTACAAACTGAGCTAACAGCAGCTAACAAACGGAGCTAACATGAGCTAACAGCAACTTATTAACACACTGAGCTAACATGAGCTAACAGCAGCTAACAAACTGAGCTAACATGAGCTAACAGCAGCTTATTACACATTACTCAAAGTGACTCGAATGTCTCTAATCTTTCTGGGGTCAAAGGTCAAAAGGAAAGCATCCCAACCAATAGAAACCAGGAAAGCGGCGACCTCCGCCTCATTAGACTCATTAGTGATGCTCACGTGTTGCTTAGCTCATTAAAGTGTGTGTGCACGGCTAACTCTGAGATGAATCCTGATGGTTCGACGTGTTCGAACAAACTTTCCTCACCTGACGAGATAACTCTAATCTGACCGCCCACACATAGCAGCGCTATCAGCTGACAGTGAGGAAACAGACGACGCTGCAGAGGCGTGAGTGTCGTGAACGAAACTCAGAGAAGGACGCCGGCTCCGGTTCTCTGACACTCACCTGTCACATAGATGGTCCTGGAGTGCTCCAGCTCCGGATACAGAGTGTCCAAGTCACTGTCGGCCACGCTCAGTGAAAGCAAAGCACAGATCAGCACAGGAATCATCTTCACGCGCCGAAAACTGGAGGTCTGATCACTGCGGAGACACACAGAGACATTAGAGTGAAGCTAAACACATAGAGAGAGGGGGAAGTCATGCAGCTCAGGGCTCCTATCTGCACTGCACCACCCTCCAAGAGGCTGCATCCTCCGTCACTGCAGACGGAAAGCACAAACTCAAGATGATCCTCGTGCTGAAGTTCTCAGACGCTGTGTCGGAATCAGAGAAGCCGATCGCAAAAAGGTCGCCCGCCAAACCGTCCTCAAGCTTCACGCCGCAGAGGTCGACACGAGAGCACAGGCATGGATGTGAGGGTGGAGAGGGTGGAGAAGGTGGAGAGGGTGCTACGTACTGTGCAGTAAATATTCCCTTGTCATTCAGCAGAGTGAGGCAGCTGCATGTCCCGGTGACACTGACAGTCCACAACTTCAGAGGGAGACTGTGGACACGGTGCAGCGCCACCCCCACCAACACCACCAACACCACCACACCAGGCTTCATTCACTCACACACACACACTCACACACACACACTCTCACACACACACACACACACTCTGCAGCCCATCCTCTACACACTCACCCCAAAAAAGGGATTCACCGTTTCACTTCCACTTTTCACAGTTTTTATGGAAGTGAAACGATGCAGCAGCAGCAGCTGATATCACTGACTAGTCCAGCAGCAGTCAGCCCAGCTCGGCGTCTGTCTTTCAGCCTTTTATTTCACCAAGCTCTCACCAACCACTAAAAGTCAGTCCCACATTTACTCTTGTCCGGCGGCTTCTTGCTCGCTCACTCTCTCCTCTTCTCTTCTTAGCTTCCTCCGTCAGCGTCCTCTTCACTCTCTTCTCCTCTGCCATCATGTCCATAGAGGCTGCTGAGCCCGGTTACATTGTCTAGCTCCAATTCTGGCACGACACCGGCTCTACTCCCTGTCAGCATTTGCCCCAGCCCAGCTAACAAACTCAGCTAACATGAGCTAACAGCAGCTAACAAACTGAGCTAACATGAGCTAACAGCAGCTAACAGACTCAGCTAACATTAGTTAACAGTCAGCTGTGGTTTCTAAATTTTACTGTAATTTTAAAGTGTAACTTATAAAACGGTTTCTTTTAGATGGAAAAATGTATTTATACAGTGAAAGATGGAATTAAACGCCAACCTTACACATGAAATCAACAGGACTAACATCCTTTTCTGACCGTTTTATAAAGTATATTACAGTTTTTTACTGTAAACATTTTGATTTCACGTTCAAAGTTGGTGTTTTATTCCAAAAAATGAGCTAACAGCGGCTAACAAACTCAGCTAACATGAGCTAACAGCAGCTAACAAACTAGGCTAACATGAGCTAACAACAGCTAACAAACTCAGCTAACAGCAGCTAACAAACTGAGCTAACATGAGCTAACAGCAGCTAACAAACTCAGCTAACATGAGCTAACAGCGGCTAACAAACCCTAGCTAACATTAGCTAACAGCGGCTAACAAACTCAGCTAACATGAGCTAACAGCAGCTAACAAACTCAGCTGACATTAGTTAACAGCAGCTAACAAACTCAGCTAACATGAGCTAACAGCAGTTAACAAACTCAGCTAACAGCAGCTAACAAACTAGGCTAACATAAGCTAACAGCAGTTAACAAACTCAGCTAACATGAGCTAACAGCAGCTAACAAACTCAGCTAACATAAGCTAACAGCAGCTAACAAACTCAGTTAACATGAGCTAACAGCAGCTAACAAACTCAGCTAACATGAGCTAACAGCAGCTAACAAACTCAGCTAACATTAGCTAACAGCGGCTAACAAACTCAGCTAACATGAGCTAACAGCAGCTAACAAACTAGGCTAACATTAGCTAACAGCGGCTAACAAACTCAGCTAACATGAGCTAACAGCAGCTAACAAACTAGGCTAACATTAGCTAACAGCGGCTAACAAACTCAGCTAACATGAGCTAACAGCAGCTAACAAACTAGGCTAACATTAGCTAACAGCAGCTAACAAACTCAGCTAACATGAGCTAACAGCAGCTAACAAACTGACTAGTTACTCGTTACATAGTGATATTATTCATTGATGCTCCTGATTGTTTTCAGCTCTAATTTTCATTTTGCAGCTTTGAGCTTCCGTAGTGTTTCTTTGTGTGTGTGTGTGTGTGTGTGTGTGTGTCATTTGGATTGATTCCCCTCCACCCTTATCTTCATTCACTCCATCCCAAACTGCTGATGCGCCGGCCCCCTCTGCCAGGTGGAGCTCCTGCAGTCAGCAGAATAACTCTGCAGCACACACACACACACACACACACACACACACACTGTGCCAGTTACACACACATCACTTATTACCCCTCCCTGCCTGAAAATAATCATTACGTATACCGGGACAGGACGAGGGGGGTGGAGGGGGTGGATGGATGGGTGGAGACATGTCCTTTTTTTTAACTTTGAGTCTGCAGGACGAGGCGAGCAGGTGATGTGTGAAATGAGAAGAGAGGCGAGAGCTGAGAGGACTCTGCAGCAGCAGAGATGATGCAGCGAGGGCGGAGAGGGTGGAGGCTCAGGCTCCAACAGGCTCCACTATAAAAACACAAAACTGGCAGCTGTAAATTTACCGTAATACACAGGGTAAAAAGTTACGGTGTAACTTTTCCCAATATTACGGTAAAAGGATGTTAGTGTTGTTGATTACAGTAAAAATCTGTCAGCTGTGGTTTCCGAATTTTACTGTAATTTTATAGTGTTACTTATAAAACAGATGGAAAAATGTATTTATACAGTGAAAGATGGAATTAACAGATGGAAAAATGTATTTATACAGTGAAAGATGGAATTAAACGCCAAAACACGTGAAATCAACAGGACAGATATCCTTTACTGACCGTTTTATAAAGTATATTACAGTTTTTTACCGTAAACATTTTGATTTCACGTTCAAAGTTGGTGTTTTATTCTAAAAAATGAAAATGTTGTATAAAATAAAGGCTTTGCTATGAAATATTACAGTGTTTTACTGTAAAAATGAACAGTTTCTAATACAAATATACTTCCTCCACCTTCAGCTGTTTATGACAGAGAACTTACACATGGCTGAGACATCATCACACACACACACACACACACACACACATTCCCCATTCACCTGTGTGGAGGGTAAACAAGGCCAAGGCTTTATAGGCCAGGTGTGTGTGTGTGTGTGTGTGTGTGTGTGTGTGTGTTTGTCCTCAGACATCATGTTGATGGTTCCTCTCAGGTTTGAGGACAGTTTGTGTCTGCAGAGAACACGTGACGCTCTCATGACCCGCAGAAGTTATCATGGTTAGTTATACTGGACTGACGACGTACACATCCACTCTGACCTGTGATCAGGTGAACGGTGTCTCTGTCATTCGTACGTCTGTTCTCACACTATGTAACTTTGGGCTCCGGGTCGGGAGAAGTACGTAACGCTTTACGGCACTAAGTCACACAGCAGCAACTATTTCACTGATTCTGGTGAAACTGGATCATATTTTATGGAGGAAATGTTTTCTGGTTTTCCCTCTGATGTCCTCCGGCTGCTCCGCCTCAACTCTCTGTGATTTACAGAGTTTATGATGGACAGTGAAGTAAACTGCTGACAGCTGTAGCTGCTGTTAGCTCATGTTAGCTCAGTCTGTTAGCTGCTGTTAGCTCATGTTAGCTCAGTCTGTTAGCTCGTGTTAGCTCAGTCTGTTAGCTGCTGTTAGCTCAGTTTGTTAGCTCTGTTTGTTAGCTCATGTTAGCTCAGTTTGTTAGCTGCTGTTAGCTCATGTTAGCTCAGTTTGTTAGCTGCTGTTAGCTCAGTTTGTTAGCTGCTGTTAGCTCATGTTAGCTCAGTTTGTTAGCTGCTGTTAGCTCAGTTTGTTAGCTGCTGTTAGCTCATGTTAGCTCAGTTTGTTAGCTGCTGTTAGTTCAGTTTGTTAGCTGCTGTTAGCTCATGTTAGCTCAGTTTGTTAGCTGCTGTTAGCTCATGTTAGCTCAGTTTGTTAGCTCAGACTGTGAGCACCGGGGGAGTGTTAGTGTGTGTACCACTGTGCTGGTGTTGTGCCAGAACCGGAGCTGGGCGAGCGGGCAATGTAAGCATACTCAGCAGCCTCTATGGACATAATGGCAGAGGAGAAGAGAGCGAAGAGGACGATGTAATATTAGCTGGCTGCTATGTCTGCTCATGTTTGGCTGTTAGCAAAGTTGTCGACTTGCTAGTTTTTGATCATCAGTAATGTAATCAGAGTAAATACTTGAACACTGACTGAAACAAACAAGTTCCTGATCTGGGATGAGATCAGACTCACTGATTGGATCTGAAGCAGTGTTTTGTCCCAGAGTGGGTCTCCTCCCAGTCCCTGATTGTTGGGAGTCACTGAGATGCCAAGCGAGGGGCCGCAGCACGCCAAAACAAACACATGCACTCATACACACTCTGTGGTGAGGGAGCTTTATTTTGAAAGACCAGCAGTGTGTGTGTGTGTGTGAGAGAGAGAGCATTTGGCAGCTAAAAGTGTAAATAAACATCAAATAGAAGAAATAGTTCTATGATGACAATTTTCTGGCAAACTCTGTTTTAACTTTGGAGAAATCGGTCCGTTTCTTTTAGCCACGTTAGCGGCGCCAGGCGCTCATTGGACCGGTTACAACAAAATCTGCCATCGTCAAAGTTAAAGTGACACAAAGAAGACAAATATCAGCATCCACGCTCTTAATCCTGCATAACTTTAAGCCTTAATATAATGTGAACAGGTGAGTTGTATATAAATTCACCCTCAGTACAGTTGTCATGAACGGGGAAATTAGCTACAGAGACCAAAACTGTTTTTTGTACCAGGCTGTAAACATGTTTATTTCTGCTGTGAAGTTGGACATTTGGACATGGGGACTTATGGAGACTGGCTCACTTCTGGAGCCAGCCTCAGGTGGATGTTAGAGGAACTGCAGTTTTTTTCAGCGGTTGATGCTTGGTCTAAATTTCTGTACTCTATTTACCAGAAAGGCAACTTTTATATGGAGGACGACAACTGCCAAAATCAAAATGAAATGCACCAAAACAACGTTTGTTTACATTTATATGACTTCTTTATTTTGGGCGCTCTTTGTCCTCCACAGTCTCCATGGCTTTGTAATGATGCAACTGCTCTCCAACATGTTGGAGGATCAAGTCTTTGAACGTCGCACTTTGACAGTTACGAGGAGAGAACAAAGCTCTCGAGTTAAAGAAACAAAGACGTGACTCACTCAGGTTTCCAGTCCATGTTTGGACACTTTGTTTATTCGTCTTCCATTAAAAGTTTCGTTAAGTCTGAGAAGAAAAACCTGCCGTCATCAGGTTATCTCCACTGAGACAGCGCTTAGAGTTGCATTGAGGGAAATGTTTTTACAGCTTTACCGTTTATTGGACGACTCAAAAGTCAAGACAGACTGGACATAGTCTCCGTGACGTCCCCGCAGACTGTCTAAAACCTGGACGTCCCTATCTGACTGTTTTTACAGGAAAGGAAGAGGAAGTAAGCAGGACTGCACTTCCTGCTGATTGCTCAGACAAACAGCTGGTCCTCTTCCTCTTCCAGTCTCAGGTGTTCTGTCATGTTGCAGACGCTGTCACACCTCCTTGGAATCCATCCTGATGTAATAAGTGTTGTTGTGATGTGATGCATGAATCTGCTGGCACTTCTTCTTTAAAATGTCTCGGCTGTTCCTGTAAAGAGTCACACCTGCTCTGTTGTTTTTCTTAGAGAGCCAATCAGTGCCAAGAACACACACCTACGACACGCCACCACGCCACCTGCAGCAGCCTGGCCTGGTCCCAGATCAGACCTCTGATACGATACCAAACACTGAACTTTAACGTTCAAACATAAAGATGCTGCCACATGATTCAGTTTGTGGAACAGCTGACACAGAGAAGCTTCTTTCAGATGGAAAACAAAGAGAGGATTGACGAGCAGAGAAACCGTCAGAGGCTTTACAGATGTCTCCCAGTGAACACGTGAACATCTGCTCTGCACACTCATGTCCTCACACTTACTCCAACTCCTCATGCTCAGCTCATCCATCATACAAACTGAAGCCAGCAGTCAGGAGCTCAGATCTTCTACAACAACTTAGACTTACTGATGCTTTACTGTGTGAGCTGATGTTAAAGGTTCAGTGTGTCACATTTACAGGACTACTCGTGGTCACCGTGGTTCCTCCTTCACGCTAGGAAGTAAAGAGTGAAGCGAGGGTGTTGCAGTCAGGAGCTACACGCCACTAAATCCTGCAGACTCGCCCTTTAATGACCTCATATACTGCAGCGTAGTTAACACGTCATCATTTATTCTTTGGTTTTAATCATCTGGATTTGAAAAAAAAAATGCTGAAAAATTCAAGTGCAATATTTCCATATATTTTCATATGTTTCTAATATTTCCATATATTTCAATGTATTTCCTATATTTCCATACATTTACAATATTTCCATATATTTCCAATATCTCCATATATTTCCATATATTTCAATGTATTTCCATATATTTCCTATATTTCCATATATTTTCACGATTCTAATATTTCCATACATTTCCAATATCTCCATATATTTCCTATATTTCCATATATTTACAATATTTCCATATATTCCCAAATATTTCCAATACTTTCCATATATTTCCAATATCTCCATATATTTCCATATATTTCAATGTATTTCCAATATTTCCATATATTTCCAATATTTTCCTATATTTCCATCTGTACCTCAGAAGTCTACGTCAGCACAGTGGTTACAGCTAGCAGTCTCCATGAGTTCTGGTTTCCACGCCGGGTTCTTCACCTCCTGGTCTGGACACTGGTCTTTATGATGGAAGCGTCCACTCGAACCTCGTTCAGTCGGAGAACTAAGCGGACTGTGAAGGTCTTAAAGTTTGATGGAGACCCGAGGGGACGCTTACAGAGAGAGAGGACAGATGATTGAAGACTGAGAAGATGTGTGCAGCTGTTGGAGATACCTGATCCGAGATGGTCTGAGGACAGTACAACATGTTCATGACTTCAAGTTCATTTCAAAGTTTAAATTATTACTGCGTGATTATTTCACAGAGACACGCTGCATGATCGATGATCCAGCTCAGGACCGTGTTACAGTTCAGTGCTGGCTGTGTCGGGGTGTGAAGTAAGTGGCTCCATAAATCTGGTGACTGGGTGAAACTTTATCTGAGACTGTAAGGAGCCAGGTGGAGGAAGCATCCACCTTCTTCACGACGTGGAGGTGTCAAATTGTTCTGCATAAACGCTTGGTTGGTTCCAATAGAGAAGCTTGGGTAAGTTAATCAGACGGACATCTGCCAAACAATCATCTTGAAAGTTCTGTTTACTTCAGCGCCTCACCTCAACTGCAGTTCCTCTAACGTCCACTTGAGCCTGGCTCCAGAAGTGAGGCTGGCTCCATAAGTCCCCATGTTGTGAGTATTTCTCCCTGGGCTGCTTTTAGTTTGCTCTGTTTCATTGAGTTTCAAATGTCGTTCATTGTAACAACAGACTGAGTGGCTGGTTTGTCCCTGTGGAGCTTCATCTTCGTGTGGGCTGTTTTCTTCAGTCTAATATCACTCGACTGTTGGGGGACCTAAAAACCCAGGAGGGCCCCCTCAGACTGTGTTTATGTGATGTAAGGGGGCCACAGCGGCTCTCAGGGGTCGGATAAACATATGGAGTCCATTACAAGCCTGTCTCTTCTGACGGTAACACTGACTTACGTTGAAAAAGACAAAGAACATGATGTCAAGCTGCGTATTATATTTCTGTGAGCTACATTAGCTCTACCTCTACTTTAGCTATGTTAGCCTTTTCCAGAAACTAGCGAGGTCCATGACATTAACTAATGTTAGCAGTTAGCTACATTAGCACTAGCTCCAAACCGGCAGTGTCCAGTCTAACAGTGAACACAGCGACAGAACCTCTGAACCAGCAGTGTCCAGTCTAACAGCGAACACAGCAACAGAACCTCTGAACCAGCAGTGTCCAGTCTAACAGTGAACACGGCGACGGAACCTCTGAAAGGGCAGTGTCTAGTCTAACAGTGAACACAGCAACAGAACCTCTGAACCAGCAGTGTCCAGTCTAACAGTGAACACGGCGACAGAACCTCTGAACCGGCAGTGTCCAGTCTAACAGTGAACACAGCAACAGGCACATTATACCTGAAGATGCTGAAAACATGACTTTGTGTGTGTGTTGGACAGATTCTGGAGGACGGATGGACAGATGGTGGACGTGAGTTACAGATAAACACAGAGGTGATAGCAGGGCTGCTATCTCCACCCGAGGCCGCCGCCGTCACCGCTCAGAGCTCTGGAGAACATTTCAGGTCACCAGCTGACACCGAGCAGATAAGACGACGCCTCACCGCGTCAAACAACCGCCACTTTTCTGAGTTAAAAATAGAACAGAAGTTCTACGTCACACTTCAAAAACATGGAAACCTCCACCCTCCAAACACACACTGACTTCATTTTGCAGGTATTTCCTCCTCTCGCTGATCTTTTCCAGGAGCGATGCTATATTCAGCATCTCTGCACGAGAGCGGGAACCCTGACGCAACACGTTTGAGCAGCTGTGAAACAAAACCTGCTCTGGAAAAGTCGACCTGGCCAAACACCGACACTTGTGAGAGCTTATTTGTTCGTGGGTGGGGTAGGAAGTGATGGGTGGGGTATTTTACAGGACGCACAAATAGCTCAGTCAGTATGTTTTCCTCTGCGGTTAAAGTGGTGGGTTCAAACCGGTCCACTGCCTACCTACCAGCACGTCACCGTCACACCACCGCGGCGGCCACAAAGAGTCCTCAGTGTGGAGCACAGTAGGTCCGTTTGGTGGCCCGGTGGAGGCAGCAGGAGTGAAGCTTAACGGGTCTAACATCCAATCAGGAGGCTTTCAAAGAAACACATCGGATGCAGATCTCCACCCGCTCTCCACGCGCCGACACTGAAACCATTAAACCCAAAGAGCGCTCCGTCATCTCCAACGTTTGGTGCAAACACCAAAGTTCACCAGGTGCTGCAGCTGAAGATAGTCGCAGCCTGTATAGTCAAGTGATTCAAACCGCGGTCTGCACGGCTGTTCTGTCTTTGACGGACATTGAATCAATGTTAATGCATCAACGCAACTTTCACTGAATCAACGTTGCTCAACATTTAAGTGTAACGCTGATCTTCTTCAGGTTTGCACCCTGAAATAATAGAAGTTATTTCAATGAAGACAGAAAAAATCAACGTTAGTTCAACTTAAAATCAATCGCAGAAACCAGAAAACCAGAAAAATGACCAAATCTGAGCAAGTTAACAAAGTCTGGAACACTCAGGGGTGGAGTTTGAAGTCGCGGGACCAAAAACAGCGTCACAGCTGTGTAACGACGTGACGGAGACGTTAAGGTGGTCATAAAACTGATGCATCAAAGTTAGAGCAGCTGCTCCGGGTGGAGCTACATCTACCCTGCTCGTGATTGAGCGAATGGGGGCCTCGATACTATCGTACCAACCCCGATCACTACTGCGTCCATCTGTCCATGCAGTCTATGGGAGCAGCTCACCAGACAAAAGGTGAATCACTGGTTTGATATTTAACGCGTCTGACTTCCTGCTCATCATTGTTTTATCTTATTTTGAAGGTGACAGGAAGGCAGTCGAGTAAAAACTGCCACATGAGGCAGAAAGAAATATAAAGTGTCGCTAAAAGGAACTAAAGGACGGAGAAAGGCTGAAGTAACGACACTTTAAGGAGGTGATAATCTCCACCCTCACATTTGACCCTCCGCCTCTCTCCTCACCCCGTCCCTCCCACTGTGAGAGGCTAATTTACGACTGGCCGGTCGGCTCTCCCGCCTCGGTTAACCGCCCGGGTTGACCCTGAGGGACACCGTACAGTTCAAAGTTAATGTGTTGTTGTGCTTTAAGAAGCTGTGTCTGTGGGCTGCCGTCGTCTTTATACCCCTGTTTGTCAAAGAGGGGTATAAAAGCAGCTGAGGGGGGCAGGGCAGCTGAGAGCCAAAGGTCAGAGTTCAGCCGCGGTCACAGCCGAGTGTTATGAATGAAAGTATACAGGTTAATACTCGAGCTTCAGGGTTACAGCTCATTTCCTGTCAAATGAGATGAACTACAGAAAAATGTAGTTTGTTCAACTAGATGTGAAAATATAATAATGAAAAATCTATTGGACAGTAGCTGCTGTTAGCTAATGTTAGCTCAGTCTGTTAGCTGCTGTTAGCTCATGTTAGCTCAGTCTGTTAGCTGATGTTAGCGCATGTTAGCTCAGTTCGTTAGCTGCCGTTAGCTCATGTTAGCTCAGTTCGTTAGCTGCCGTTTGCTAATGTTAGCTCAGTCTGTTAGCTGCTGTTTGCTAATGTTAGCTCAGTTCGTTAGCTGCTGTGAGTTAATGTTAGCTCAGTTTGTTAGCTGCCGTTTGCTAATGTTAGCTCAGTCTGTTAGCTGCTGTTTGGTAATGTTAGCTCAGTCTGTTAGCTGATGTTTGCTAATGTTAGCTCAGTTTGTTAGCTGCCGTTAGCTCATGTTAGCTCAGTTCGTTAGCTGCTGCGAGTTAATGTTAGCTCAGTTCGTTAGCTGCCGTTTGCTAATGTTAGCTCAGTCTGTTAGCTGATGTTTGCTAATGTTAGCTCAGTCTGTTAGCTGATGTTTGCTAATGTTAGCTCAGTCTGTTAGCTGCTGTTAGCTCATCTTAGCTCAGTTTGTTAGCTGCCGTTAGCTCAGTTTGTTAGCTACTATTAGCTCATCTTAGATCAGTTTGTTAGCTGCTGTTAGCTCAGTTCGTTAGCTGCTGTTAGCTCATGTTAGCTCAGTTTGTTAGCTGCTGTTAGCTCAGTTTGTTAGCTACTATTAGCTCATGTTAGCTCAGTTTGTTAGCCAGGCTGCGTGTACTGTGAGCTCAGAGCACCGGGGGAGTGTTAGTGTTTGTACCTCAGGTGTTTTGGACCAGCGGGAAGAAGAAGAAGAAGAAGAGGAGGTTTACAGGCCTGGGTCAGGGAGTGGAGCCAGTGTCGTGCCAGAACTGGAGCTGGACGATACGTTAGCAGCTCATTTGATAAGCTATAAATAACTTATCCACTCATAGTGTTAACCTGTGGACGTGCTGTCCATTCTTTATGCTGTCATCGAACCAAAAGGACATGAGGCCGCGAGCTTCGTTCTTACAGGAAACAAACTAGTTTGTTTTGAGCGAGCGGTCGGCCTTAACGGAGACGCGAAGGCGAATGAACGTCCTGTTCAGAAAAACCTGACCGCCTCGCCTCGCGTTCACGTAAACCTTCGCCACAGACGAGGCGTCTCTCTCCGCTCGCCTCCAAACATCTGAAAATATTCTGTGGCTTCGTTTGTCGCTTCATGTTTTTAACCACCTTAAATAAAAGTTCATTTATACTTGTGCTAAACAGAAGATGTGCCCTCAAGAAGCTACACAAACACAAACAGTGCTGAACACACACACACACACACACACACACACACACACACACAGACTATTTAGGGTTACATTTCCTTTCAAGCTCCAGCCGGTCGACGGCAAACACATTACTCAACGCGACAGAAACGTCTATTCACGATTCACAAATACACAAACCTCCACCTAATTAACATCTGAACTCACGTATGCCTGCACACAACACACACACACACACACACACACACACACACACACACACATTCACCCTGTTGTTTCCTGATCAGATTAGCTGTACATGTGTGTGTGTGTGTGTGTGTGTGCACAGAATACACCCCCTTTTCATTTAAAGGGTTGACACTGCAGGCCACAGTGTGTGTGTGTGCAGGGTGGGTGCAGGGGTAATGGGTGGGGGTCAGGGTGGAGCCGCCGAGTCTCAGCCAGCACAGAGCGGGGTTGTCCCCTCGATGCTCCTCGGCTCTAAATCACTCGCTGCACAATAATGGTCGACCGCAACTATGATAACCGTCACAAATATGACAGGCGGCGGCGAGCGGGTCGAGCGCGATGTAAAGTCAATCAATCACAGACGAAACGTGTTCAAGAATTTCACAAATTCACCGACTGGTTTTAATCAGAACGCTTAAAGGAACAGTTTCACTTTTTCTTCGGGAGACTCGGAACTCAGTTTGAAGCTAACCTAAGCTACATCAACCAATAGCTAACTAACTAGCTAATTGGCTAACATTAGCTATCAGAAGTAACTAGCCTGCTAATGATTAACATAGCTTAGTTAGCTAGCCTTTTGCTAACATTAGCTATCAGAAGTAGCTAGCCTGCTAATGATTGATATAGATTAGTTAGCTAGCCTTTTGCTAACATTAGCTATCAGAAGTAGCTAGCCTGCTAATGATTGATATAGCTTAGTTAGCTAGCCTTTTGCTAACTAGCCTGCTAATGATTAACATAGATTAGTTAGCTAGCCTTTTGCTAACATTAGCTATCAGAAGTAGCTAGCCTGCTAATGATTGACATAGATTAGTTAGCTAGCCTTTTGCTAACATTAGCTATCAGAAGTAGCTAGCCTGCTAATGATTGATATAGCTTAGTTAGCTAGCCTTTTGCTAACTTTAGCTAACTTAACATTCAGACGACCTGATGAACGTTAAATAAACATATCAGCAGTTTGAAGTGAACTAAAGCTCCCTGTGCTGTCCGGGGGGAAAAGTATGTATGAATAAAATTGAACTGTATTAACAAGTTTTTCCGGCAGGACTGTGAACCTAACTGTGGACCGAGGAACAGCAGAACCGTCTGAAGTTCTGACGGTCACCAGACCTCAAACCCGACCAGGGTAAAAACAACGTGACCTCTGATGTAAAGTGTGTGGACTGGTGTAGGCTCATTTATGTTTCCATGAATCTTCACTGGTTCCTCTACAAAGTTTGAGTTAGAACCTGAAGTGGTTCTTCATGGTGATGCCATTGGAGAACATTTTTTAGTTCTACAAGGAACCAGAAACAAAGTTCTCATTTTCATCACGTTCTACCCAGAACGTAGTGTAAATAGACACTCTCAGAAAAACTGGTTCTTGATAAGTTCTCTGGAGAACCTTTTTTTTTTGCTGTTTAAAGTTCTTTGGAGAACTTTCCCCAATGTCTAATAAATACTATTAACACTAACCTCTGGGAAGGAAATGTCCCAGAAGTTTCTAATTTTACAAGGTACAAGGTTCCTTGAAGAACCTTTTTATCCTGAGGAAACCTTTCTTTGCCTTTTAAGGTTCTTTGGGGAACTGAATGCAAAAAGAAGTTCTTTGAGTCTCAATCGCAGCACTTTTGGTGCTTTGAAGAATAAAAGATAACTGGTCCAGCTTTGAAGAGACAATAGGTAAAAGGTTCCCCTATGGTATCGCCCGACTTGGACCTTTTTTTCCAGGGTGAAGCTGCAGAATGTAATCATCTGAATTAAAATACTTGAAATACTTTTTTCGTGGCCTCCATAATTTCTCGGGTGGCCCTTTAATTTTACTTTAATAAAGTTATTACTACTTTATATAAATTTCATCACATTGCTGATGAAGCTGTTGTAGATTTTCACAAATGGCAACGCAACAATATGTCAACAACATAGTTCCATCCACATGACTTCACACTGAGGGCTCACACTGTGCCTTTGTTTTGAAGGGCGACTTAAAGAACCAGTCAGGAGTTCTCCAAAGAAACTTTTTAAAAGGAAACTAAAGTTCTCGCAAAAGAACTTTTAACAGAACCAACTGTTCTTGGAGCGTCCCCTCAGTGTGCATTAGAAATTAGTCTGAGCTTCATGTTTGTGTGACCAGAGAAAACCTGATTTTAAATCTGACTTTCACAGTTTGTCTCATTTCTCATTAAACACTGAATCATATCTGCTGTCACATCAGCATCACACAACAACACAGCAGACACACAGTGTGTTGCGTTATTCCTGTAACACAAGACGAGACCGTGTTCAAACGGTTAACAGAACCAGAGACAGAGACGGTACCTGTGTCGGTGCCTGTGCGGAGCTTTGCGGTCAGATGCGGGAACGAGGCGCAGATAAATTACGCACGTGTGAAGGTGAGAGGAGCCCGGCGGTGTGGATGCTTCTCTGCTGAGTCCACTAAAGAGAGCGGCGCACACTCCTCCTGTGGTGTGTGTGTGTGTGTGTGTGTGTGTGTGTGTGTGTGTGTGTGTGTTGTGTGTGTGTGAGTGTGTGTGTGTTGTTTTTACGCGCAGGGATAGAGAGGAGTCTGCGCGCGCTGACGCACTCAGGTTAAACTGCAGCTTTATCTCCACGTGTTGGTCCGAACACACAGAGACGAGACACGGAGACATCACTGCAGGAGACCCAGAGAACCTGAACCGGACCGCAGTCTGAGGTTTGTTGTTTTGGTCTCAGAGGAAAGACCCAGCCCCTGTTACTCCAATGTGATGACAAAACTTGATTTAGAGAGTTCGAGCCGCTGATCTAGTCTGAGGACGGCTTCAATCTGGAGGACAGGATCAAAGACTAGTCTATAAAACCTGGACGTAGTCTCCGCAACGTCCACAAACTGTCTAAAACCTGGACGTAGTCTCCGTGACGTCTACAGACTGTCTAAACTGGACGTAGTGTCTGTGACGTCCTACAGACTTCTAAAACCTGGACGTATGTCTCTGTGACGTTCCCGCAGACTGTCTAAAACCTGGTCGATCGTCTCTGTGACCGCACCCAGAGTCTAAAACCTGGACGTATTCTCTGTGCGTCTCCCCCCGACTGTCTAAAACCTGGACGTAGTCTCTGTGACGTCTCGCAGATGTCTAAAAACCTTGAGATGTCTCTCGTGACCTCCCCACAGACTGTCTAAAACCTGGACGTGTCTCTGTGATGTCCCCGCACAGACTGTCTAAAACCTGGACGTAGTCTCCGGACGTCCTACAGACGTCTAAAACCTGGACGTAGTCTCCGTGACGTCCTACAGACTGTCTAAAACCCGGACGTAGTCTCTGTGACGTCCCCGACAGACTGTCAAAACCTGGACGTAGTCTCTGTGACGTCCCCGCAGACTGTCTAAAACCTGGACGTAGTCTCCGTGATGTCCCCGCAGACTGTCTAAAACCTGGACGTAGTCTCTGTGACGTCCCCAGACTGTCTAAAACCTGGACGTAGTCTCCGTGATCGTCCCCACAGACTGTCTAAAACCTGGACGTAGTCTCGTGACGTCCCCGCCGACTGCTAACCTGGAGAAGTCTCTGGACGTCCCGCAGACTGTCTAAACCTGGACGTAGTCTCCGTGATGTCCACAGACTGTCTTAAACCTGGCAGTAGTCTCTGTGCGTCCCGCAGATGTCTAAAAACCTGGACGTAGTCTCCGTGACGTCCCCACAGACTGTCTAAACCTGGACGTAGTCTCCGTGCGTCCCGCAGACTGTCTAAAACCTGGACGTTAGTCTCTGTGACGTCCCCGCAGACTGTCTAAAACCTGGACTAGTCTCTGGAGACGTTCCCCGCCGCAGATGTCTAAACCTGGACTAGTCTCTGTGATGTCCCCGCAGACTGTCTAAACCTGGACTAGTCTCCTGATGTCCACAGACTGTCTCTAAAACCTGGACGTTGTCTCTGTGACGTCCCCGCAGACTGTCTAAAACCTGGA
Organism: Larimichthys crocea; assembly: GCF_000972845.2. Classification (NCBI taxonomy): domain Eukaryota; kingdom Metazoa; phylum Chordata; class Actinopteri; family Sciaenidae; genus Larimichthys; species Larimichthys crocea. Next base: position 31,318,052 of record NC_040018.1, on the reverse strand, counting down.
CGAGTTCTCTTGACGTCCCCAAAGGACTGTCTAAAACCTGGACGTAGTCTCCGTGACGTCCCCGCCGACTGTCTAAAACCTGGACGTAGTCTCGTGACGTCCCCGCAGACGTCTAAACCTGGACGTAGTCTCTGAGACGTCCCCGCAGACTGTCTAAAACTTGGACGTAGTCTCTGGATGTACATAGAACATGTCTGTGAGTGAGAGGCTGAGCTGAATGGGGACGTGTCCCTAGCGTGCAAGAGGATATGCGCATGTCTGCACGTGTTCACTGCTTAGACTGGACAC